>NW_020837978.1:11248949-11482004 GCF_003676395.1 Aethalodelphis obliquidens | reverse complement strand
TCCCTATCCCACCCCTCTAGGTGGTCACAAAGCACCAAGCTGATCTCTCTGTGTTATGCGGCTGCTTCCCACTAGCTATCTATTTTATATTTGGTAGTGTATATATGTCCATGCCACTCTCTCACTTTCTCCCAGCTTACCCTTCCGCCTCCCTGTATCCTCAAGTCCATGCTCTAGTAGGTCTGTGTCTTTATATAGCATAATGTTTTTTTTTGTTTGTTTTTGTTTTTGTTTTTTTTTTTTTTTTTGATAGGTATACCTGGATTTAATTCTCACTTCTACCGCTTGGTAGCTGGATAGCCTTAGGCAAGTTTCATACCTCCCTGAAATTCACTTAATTCAGTCTGTAAAATGGCATAATAACTTATTATAGCATCCTTTTAGGAATTTTAAGTCAGTTCTTGAAATAAAAGTACACAATATATAGACAAGTATGGATTCCTCAATAGGTGTTTGACCTTTCATTTCTCCAGTATCCCACCCGCATCAAATAAAGAAAAATACTTTTTAAAATTTACGAATATTTCATTGTTGTAAAGTTAAAGCCATAAAAATAATCAAATGGCCTACTATCATACCGTTAGAAGAAAAAAAAAAAGGTGTTCATGAGAGTTCCATATTAGAATACAAGTTTTCCTTAGGCACCTGTTTATGTATGCTATTCTGCTCTTTACAATAAATAATTAAATTTAAAAGACTTAATTCCTCACTTTTAAGACCTTATTAGTTTACAAATTACATATTGACCTATGCTAAATTTTATACCGACCCATGCTAATGAATTCAGTACAGAAAACAAAAAACACTGCACTCAAGCAAACTACATATATATATATATATATATATATATATATATATATAACTTATATGAGAATTGCTACTCCAGCTTTCTTTTGGTTTCCATTTGCATGAAATACCTTTTTCCATCCCCTTACTTTCAGTCTGTATGTGTCTCTAGGTCTGAAGTGGGTCTCTTGTAGACAGCAAAATATATGGGTCTTGTTTTTGTATCCATTCAGCCAATCTGTGTCTTTTGGTGGGAGCATTTAGTCCATTTACCTTTAAGGTAATTATCGATATGTGTGTTCCCATTCCCATTTTCTTAATTGTTTTGGGTTTGTTATTGTAGGTCTTTTCCTTCTTTTGTGTTTCTTGCCTAGAGAAGTTCCTTTAGCAGTTGTTGTAGAGCTGGTTTGGTGGTGCTGAACTCTCTCAGCTTTTGCTTGTCTGTAAAGGTTTTAATTTCTCCATCAAATCTGAATGAGATCCTTGCTGGGTAGAGTAATCTTGGTTGCAGGTTTTTCTCCTTCAACACTTTCAATATGTCCTGCCACTCCCTTCTGGCTTGCAGAGTTTCTGCTGAAAGATCAGCTGTTAACCTTATGGGGATTCCCTTGTGTGTTATTTGTTGTTTTTCCCTTGCTGCTTTTAATATGCTTTCTTTGTATTTAATTTTTGACAGTTTGATTAATATGTGTCTTGGCGTATTTCTCCTTGGATTTATCCTGTATGGGACTCTCTGTGCTTCCTGGACTTGATTAACTATTTCCTTTCCCATATTAGGGAAGTTTTCAACTATAATCTCTTCAAATATTTTCTCAGTCCCTTTCTTTTTCTCTTCTTCTTCTGGAACCCCTATAATTCGAATGTTGGTGCGTTTAATGTTGTCCCAGAGGTCTCTGAGACTGTCCTCAGTTCTTTTCATTCTTTTTTCTTTATTCTGCTCTGCAGTAGTTATTTCCACTATTTTATCTTCCAGGTCACTTATCCGTTCTTCTGCCTCAGTTATTCTGCTATTGATCCCATCTAGAGTACTTTTAATTTCATTTATTGTGTTGTTCATCATTGCTTGTTTCATCTTTAGTTCTTCTAGGTCCTTGTTAACTGATTCTTGCATTTTGTCCATTCTATTGTCCATTCTATCTCCAAGATTTCGGATCAACCTTACTATCATTATTCTGAATTCTTTTTCAGGTAGACTGCCTATTTCCTCTTCATTTGTTAGGTCTGGTGGGTTTTTATCTTGCTCCTTCATCTGCTGTGTGTTTTTCTGTCTTTTCATTTTGCTTATCTTACTGTGTTTGTGGTCTCCTTTTTTGCAGGCTGAAGGTTCGTAGTTCCTGTTGTTTTTTGTGTCTGTCCCCAGTGGCTAAGGTTGGTTCAGTGGGTTGTGTCGGCTTCCTGGTGGAGGGTACTAGTGCCTGTGTTCTGGTGGATGAGGCTGGATCTTGTCTTTCTGGTGGGCAGGTCCACGTCTGGTGGTGTGTTTTGGGGTGTCTGTAGACTTATTATGATTTTGGGCAGCCTCTCTGCTAATGGGTGGGGTTGTGTTCCTGTCTTGCTAGTTGTTTGGCATAGGATGTCCAGCACTGTAGCTTGCTGGTCGTTGAGTGAAGCTGGGTGCTGGCGTTGAGATGGAGATCTCTCGGAGATTTTTGCTGTTTGATATTATGTGCAGCTGGGAGGCCTCTTGTGGACCAGTGTCCTGAAGTTGGCTCTCCCACCTCAGAGGCACAGCACTGACTCCTGGCTGCAGCACCAAGAGCCTTTCATCCACAGGGCTCCTTAATTTGGGATGATTCGTTGACTATTCAGGTATTCCACAGATGCAGGGTATATCAAGTTGATTGTGGAGCTTTAATCCGCTGCTTCTGAGGCTGCTGGGAGAGATTTCCCTTTCTCTTCTTTGTTCTCACAGCTCCCAGGGGCTCAGCTTTGGATTTGGCCCCGCCTGTGCGTGTAGGTCGCCGGAGGGCGTCTGTTCTTTGCTCAGACAGGACGGGGTTAAAGGAGCCGCTGATTCGGAGGCTCTGGCTCACTCAGGCCGGGGGGTAGGGAGGGTCACGGAGTGTGGGGCGGGCCTGCAGCGGCAGAGGCCGGCGTGACGTTGCAGCCTGAGGCGCGCCGTGCGTTCTCCCGGGGGAGTTGTCCCTGGATCCCGGGACCCTGGCAGTGGCGGGTTGCACAGGCTCCCCGGAAGGGCGTGTGGCTAGTGACCTGTGTTCGCACACAGGCCTCCTGGTGGCGGCAGCAGCGGCCTTAGCGTCTCATGTCTGTCTCTGGGCTCCGCACTTTTAGCCGCGGCTCGCGCCCGTCCCTGGAGCTCTCTCAAGCAGTGTTCTTAATCCCCTCTCCTCGTGCACCAGGAAACAAAGAGGGACGTAAAAGTCTCTTGCCTCTTCGGCAGGTCCAGACTTTTCCCCGGACTCTCTCCCGGCTAGCCGCGGTGCACTAACGCCCTGCAGGCTGTGTTCACGCAGCCAACCTCAGTCCTCTCCCGGCGCTCCGACAAAAGCCGGAGCCTCAGCTCCCAGTCCCGCCCGCCCCGGCGGGCGAGCAGACAAGCCTCTCGGCTGGTGAGTTCCGGTCGGCCCGATCCTCTGCGCTGGAATCTGTCCGCTTTGCCCTCCGCACCCCTGTTGCTGTGCTCTCCTCCGCGGCTCCCAAGCTCCCCCACTCCGCCTCCCGAAGTCTCTACCCGCGAAGGGACTTCCTAGTGTGTGGACACTTTTCCTCCTTCACAGCTCTCTCCCGCTGGTGCAGGACCCGTCCCTATCCTTTTGTCTCTGTTTAGTTTTTTCTTTTGCCCTAACCAGGTACGTGGGGGGTTCCTTGCCTTTTGGGAGGTCTGAGGTCTTCTGCCAGCGTTCAGTAGGTGCTCCGTAGGAGTTGTTCCACGCGTAGATGTATTTCTGGTGTATCTGTGGGGAGGAAGGTGATCTTCGCGTCTTACTCTTCCGCCATCTTTCCGCAAATAATACACGGCCTTTTTTTTTTTTTTAATTTATTTTATTTTTGACTGTTGCTGCGCGAGGGCTTTCTCTAGTTGTGGCGAGTGGGGGGTTCTCTTCGTTGTGGTGCGCGGGCTTCTCATTGCGGTGGCTTCTCGTGTTGTAGGGCACGGGCTCTAGGCGCGTGGGATTCAGTAGTTGTGGCACGTGGGCTCAGTAGTTGTGGCTCGCGGGCTTAGTTGCTCCGTGGCATGTGGGATCTTCCAGGACCGGGGCTCGAACCCGTGTCCCCTGCATTGGCAGGTGGATTCCCAACCACGGTGCCACTAGGGAAGCCATATTCATACGGCTTTTGATAGTTATTTTCTTTCATTTTTTGGCCACACCATGTGGCTTGTGGGATCTCAGTTCCCAAACCAGGGTTTGAACCCAGGCCCTTGCCAGTGAGAGTGCCGAGTCCTAACCACTGGACTGCCAGGGAATTCCAAGATAGTTATTTTCAGAAAAGTGATCTGAACAGTCATAACCACGGGAAGACAATTAATTTTTTTGTTTGTTGAGAGGAGTGACATCTATAAGGTCTGTTCCAGCCTTTAAAATTCTGGGATTCTGGGATTCCTAGATTTAGGAAGTATTAATGCTGTGCTGGAGGAAAAAAGAGACTTAAAGAGAAAATCATTGGATTTGGAAAACTCTAAGACCCAAAGACCTTGAATATCCACATGGACCTTGACATTGCCCTAGATAATGTTGGGAGCAGGACCAGAGAAGAGTGCTATGACCAAGGTGTTAAATTTCTTAATTAAAGATTCAGTAGGTACCAGAGATGAGGTGGTAAATACTCTGCTTACTCACGGCTTCTCCTGCCTCAGAAGTTCTGCTTACTGCCTTGTCTCTGTGTTGTTTTGTATCTGTTTCCTTTGTGCCCACTGGCCCTCTCTCCATCCTGCATTCAGTTCTCTAGATTGAAGAATATGTTTGGACCAGTCAACCACAGGCTAATATAGAGACCCCTGTTGTGCAGATATAACTTCACTGGCTGTCGACCAGCCTGTCAACAGTTCCCTTTGTGTCAGATGCCCACCTGGTCCAGTCAGTGGTGGTCACCACGGTACCAAGCATATTAACTTGTGTGAAGAAGCTCTAGGAAGGGCTGGGATGTGGAAGACACTTGGAAACGAAGCGGGGGAGTTCCTGGTGGGTTCTATGAGTTCCCTGCCCAGGACAGGAGACTAGTTAGGAAGAACTAACCTAAACCAGCCCAGTGGTACCATGGACCTGAAATAGGGTGAGATAGTGGGAATAGAGAAGAGAGAGATGATAATAATGATACTGAACATTTATTCAGTGCTTTTGATATGCCAGGGCCTGTTCTCAGCACTTGACATATATAGTAAAACCAACTGATAAATCAGTATCCCACAAAACACAATTGGCTATTGGTAATTATCTCCTGTTCTCTGCCTGACCCTTGTTCTCCTATGGAAGTTGATTAAAATTTTATTCTTTTGGGGAGGAGAGCCCTTTATAGGCTCTATATAGTCCTGATGTTAACCTTGACCTTAATCCCGCCCTTTTTCTGGCTCCTCCCCTTCCCCCTTTCTGCTGACTTTGAAATTCAAATTTCCTGCCCTCCTGCCCACTTTTTAAAAATCTACTTTATTTGTGTATTTGGCTGTGCCGGGTCTTAGTTGACAGTGTGCAGGATCTTTAGTTGCAATGTGCAGAATCTTTTTCTTTTTTCTTTTTTAGTCGCAGCATGTAGTATCTAGTTCCCTGACCAGGGATTGAACCTGGGCCCCTTGCATTGGGAGCACAGAGTCTTAGCCACTGGACCACCAGGGAAGTCCCCCCGTCCTGTCCACTTCTGATTGCCCACCACTGTGTCACTTCCTCCCCTCACCCTGCCCCAGTACTTGAGGCACCATTTCCGGTTAGTTGTGTACATTACATATTTTATTAGCTTTACTTTTGTAGTTTTCATGACCACACAGACCCACTGAAAAATACTGTTTTTCGTTAACTTTGCCATAACAGAAACCCGCATTTTACACCACTGAATTTTGGGGGTAATGCTTGTCACTTGTGTGTTAGGGAGGGTTTACAGCGTATTAATTCATTTGATCCTTACAAGAGCATACAAGCTAAGAACTACTATTTCCCTCCCATTTTGTATATGAGTTAACTGAGGCAAAGAGATTTTGAGTAATTATATCAAGGTTCAACAGCAAATAGTGGCATAACTGGGATTCAAACCAGGTAGGCTGACTCTAGAGCTTGTAGGGTCATCTACTATGTCATAGAGCGTACAAGTCACCACTTGTCACAACTCCCAGGAGTAACCCCTAATTACACTGGTGTTCATTATGCCTTCACTTTACTTTTTCTTTTCTTTTTCTAAATTTATTTATTTATTTATTTTTGGCTGCGTTGGGTCTCCGCCGCTGCACGCGGGCTCCCTCCAGTTGTGGTGAGTGGGGGCTACTCTCTGTTGTGGTGCGTGGGCTTCCCCTTGCGGTGGCCCCTCCCGTTGCAGAGCACGGGCTCTAGGCGCACGGGCTGCAGCAGTTGTGTTCGTGAGCTCAGAAGTTGTGGCACGCGGGCTCAGTAGCCGTGGCTCGCGGGCCTCAGAGCGCAGGCTCAGCAGCTGTGGTGCATGGGCGCAGCCGCTCCACGGCATGTGGGATCTTCCTGGACCAGGGCTCGAACCCGTGTCCCCCGCATTGGCAGGTGGATTCTTAACCACTGTGCCACCAGGGAAGCCCCTACATTTTCTTTTCTTCTAGCACACTTACTCTCTGACCAGGAGTAACTTCTATTTCTTTGGCCCACTTACTTTTTTCCCAACCTATTAACATCTTTCTCGTTCTATTTCCTTTTCCTACAAAGCCTAAATCTCATGTTCCATCATTTTTACCATTCCCCAGGAATTAGTTTTCAACCTAAAGTTTTAAAACCCACCATCATCATGTTTCCCCATATCCACATAACACCCATATTATTATTTACTATTGTTACCATCACCCCACTTTCCCCATCATGACACTTTTCTCCATAACCACATACCTATATTATATTTTAGGTATACCTATATTATTATATTATATATACCTATATTATTGTTTACTATTAGTTGTCTGTTTCTTCTTTAAATCATTTCACATTTTAGAAGTGAATTTATTTAAGAAAAAAACACGCTCCTAATTGAACATGGGCTGGACAACTTGAGGGAATTATTAATGTTGTTTTGCGTGATAAGGGCTATAATTTTGTAGAAGAATATTCTTGTTTTCTGGAATTGCATGCTGAAGTATTGATATTTTAGGGGTCAAGTGCCTCAAAGTCTGTAATTTACTTTTACATTGTTGAACAAAAAAGACATTATAGATGAAGGAGATCTGGCAAATGTCAGCGGTGGTAGAGAATTCCCTGGCAGTCCAGTGGTTAGGACACAGCGCTTCCACTGCAGCGGGTGGGGCTTCCGGGACTAAGAACCCACAGGACGAGCGGCATGGCCAAAAATTAAAAACAAAAACAGAAAGCAGTGGTACAATCCCTGTGGTGGGCATATGGATGTTCACTGTGCTATTCTGTCCTTTTTTATTTTTTTTTAATTTTTTGCGGTATGCGGGCCTCTCACTGTTGCGGCCTCTCCCGTTGTGGAGCACAGGCTCCGGACGCGCAGGCTCAGCGGCCATGGCTCACGGGCCCAGCCGCTCCGTGGCATGTGGGATCTCCCCGGACTGGGGCACGAACCCGTGTCCTCTGCATCGGCAGGCGGACTCTCAACCACTGCGCCACCAGGGAAGCCCTCTGTCTTTTGTTAAAGATTTCAAAATAAAAGGTAGAAATTAGAAAGACACTTTTCTCACTAACATAAATGGGAAACTTCTATTGCTTACCATACTCGGAGGACAACTCTGTAAATAAGTATATTGAAAATAAAACAGAGTCTTTCTATTCTAGCTAAGGATTGTTGCCTGATCAAAGGCTCTGTGCCTATTCTCTTTGCAAGTAAAGGGGATTAGTAGGTATTAGAGAGGTGTTAAAGAAATCAAGTCCCAACCTAAGAATTCTCCCTAAATGATTAAAAGAGAATTGAAAAGGGAATAACTCTCTTATTACATGTTTCAATGTTATTTAATGCCATGTGCTTGTACCTCTTAAATCCCCAAAGCTATTTATGGCATAGTTTGGGAAATGCTGTTCAAATCATGCTTTCTCCCCTTTCCTTCCTTTAAACTTGCCCTGCAAAATACTAATCCAAGATCAGTCCAACTATTCAGCCCCGTAATCTTTGACTGCTTTGGCCCTAGAGGAAACACACATATTAATCAGGATTTGATGCAGGAGATGGGCTGCCTGCATTTGTATCCTTGACACTTCCTAGCTGCCACTTACTCACTTCTTCTCTAGCAGAAGTGGATTTAATGTTGGGTTCTTATAAAACTGTGAAGATGTGAAGGAGTAGAGGTCGGGGCACCACTGGGCTTTTGGACTCACAGTCATACTTGGGATTCAATTGGAAGGAATTGCTACCTTTGTTGTCACATGCATTGCCACCTCACACCCAGCAAGCTGGTGACCGGATGGTAGAGTGTGCTGGAAACACCCACATCTGCCGAGCTGGCTCATCCTCTGCCTTCCCCCCACCTTCCCAGCACCACACAGGGGCATCTCATTGGCAGAGCCTCAGTCACATCCAGAGTTCTACTTACAAGGGAGTCTGAGAAATGCGGCTGTTAGTCTTCAGCCCTGTCCTGTGGGAGAGAAGGAAGGAGGTGAGAATGGATGCTGCGTGCAAACAACGCAGAACGCAGGGGCCTGGTCGCCTCAAGTGCATGGTCTCCCACGTTCATCTGGGTCCTCAGTGCTGCCAGGCCATCTCCAATCATCATCTCCAAACAGAGAACTCACTGTTCTCTCAAATTTCCCGCACTAGATTTTGTATGTCTGGAGGATGTTTTTGCTTTGTTTTAAATCCAGTCTTATATTATTTTTTAAAGCTATGATTTGTAATTTTTAGCATTTAATCCCTTCATCCAAATTCAGCCACAAAAGCTTGAGGACGTTAAATAATAGACGCAATCTAGCCATCATAACTTTATTCCCAGTAGCTAACTCCTAGGATGTATATGTAAAGATAGATTGCTAAAGGAAACTTTGCAAATCCATTCAGGAAAATAGGCATCGAAGACTGCTAGTTTTCCCAAGGCGTGGGAGGTAACACATCCTCTTTTGTTGTTGTTGTTATTGAAGTATAGTTGATTTATAATGTTGTGTTAATATCTGGTGTACAGCAAAGTGATTCAGTTATGCATATATATATTCTTTTTCATAATCTTTCCCATTATGGTTTATTGGTTTATTACAGGATATTGAATATAGTTTCCTGTGCTATACAGTAGGAACTTTCTGTTTATTTTATATATGGTAATTTGTATCTGCTAATCCCAAACTCCTAATTTGTCCCTCCCCACCCCCTTCCCCGCTTGGTAACCATAAATTTGTTTTCTATGTCTGTGAGTCTGTTTCTATTTTGTAAATAAGTTCATTTGTATCATATTTAAGATTCCATATATAAGTGACATCATATGATATTTGTCTTTCTCTGTCTGAATTGCTTCACTTAGTATGATAATCTCTAAATCCATTCCTGTTGCTGCAAATGGCATTATTTCATTCTTTTTTATGGCTAATATTCCATTGTATATGTGTACCACATCTTCTTTATCCATTCATCTGTCAATGGACACTTATGTTGCTTCCATATCTTGGCTATTGTAAATAGTGCGGCTATGAACATTGGGGTGCATGTATCTTTTCAAATTAGAGCTTTTTCTGGATATATGCCCAGGAGTGGGATTGCAGAATCATATAGCAACTCTATTTTTAGTTTTTTAAGGAACCTCCATACTGTTCTCCATAGTGGCTGCACCTGATTACATTCCCACCAGTAGTGTAGGAGGGTTCCCTTTCTCTACACCCTTTCCATCATTTAACACGTCTTCTTTATGTATGAAGAACGGAATGGTGACTTCTATGCAGTCAACCGCAAAAGGGCTTAAATTGGGGGCCAATAGAGGCACAGCAGAAACGAAGGCCATAGGACTGGAAAGATGATTCTATAGAAGGGCCTCCCCCAGGGAAAATAGCTGTTTGCCCTACGAAGAGACTCAATACAATTATGCTTTTACACTCATGGTTTTAAATCATCTCAACTTGCCCATTCCTTCACTTTGTTCTTTTTCCTTTATGGTTTAACATGTACTACAAGGAGGTGGATTTCCTGAGGAACCGAGGAGTTCCTCAGGAGTTAAGTCCCATCTCCTTCCCTTTCTTCCACTCCTGAATCTTGCCATCTGGCAGTGGAGGGAAGTCAAATAGACAGCGTTTTAAGTGCCTTATCCACCCATCATGTGCTCTATTTGAAGTTTTTTTGTCTGACTCATCAGGGGTAGGATGTAAAATGTGGGTAAGTTATTACATTTGGTAAGAACACCTTCTTTTCCCTTTATATTTATTAACCCTTGATGATTATCTGGTAATGTTGCGTAGAGTTCTATCTTTGGTATCTCTCTATAGGCTAACTAATCCCTGTAATTAAAATGAAGAACAATAAGGAGAAAAATTCCTTAGCAGCTTCATGACCGTCTCTCAGAAAAGGATTCTTTGCAAAAAGATGACAATTTTACACAATCAGATTCTGCCTGTAGTTCCTCTCATGCCAAACACCAAAAAAAGAAAACAAAATAAGCGAGGTAAAGAACATCATCATTACTTATTATGGTTAATGGATAGAAAGCAATAGAACCGGCACATAGTACACCCCGGGATCCAGGCCAAGGGAAGAAAATGTTAGTTTCTGGAATGGGGCTTAGAGAATGGATAGAAGTGGCTGTAACTCATCCTCCTCTGTGATCTGGAGATAGCGTACTTATGAAATTAAAGTGCCAGGAAGCAACAACCCTAAGATGTAACTCACGTCAGGTAAGATGTAATCTAGGAAATTGTAATATGCCCATCATGAGGTAATGTTGTAATGGCAGTAGCTTTTGGTGGCTGATAAGGAATATTGAAAAAGGTGCCACAGTGAGGGAATGACAATTTCTAGCTTCTCCAGTGGTGACCTAGGGCGCAGATGCCCTGACCACCGACTTCGGTGTTCTTTTCTCGTGGGTAGGTGTATGGCTGCGTTGTGGAGAAAGCTGGACCAGGATATTACGGCTGGAAGTGGTTCCTAAAGGCCTCCACTCCTCTTAAACTGCACCTGGACTCCTTCTGCAGTTGAATCCTCTTAACTGGATTTCCCAAGTGAACTTTTCCCCTGGGAAGAGGGACTGCTGGGCATCTTGGAAGGCAGAAGCAGGGCTGAGAAGAGTGTGGTCAGAATCGGGGGGCAGGGGGCTTCAGTCAACTCTCCCAGCTCATTTCCTCACCTGTAAAATGAAAATGATAACATTTTCCATAATTTTCTGCCTCTTTGAAATGACACCAGGTAATGTATTCGGAAGCTCCTGCCTGCCCCAACTCTGCACACCTGAGCTTCCGGGTGCTTGGGCATTGTTACTTCTCCATGGAAATGAACACGCTTGCTCTCTGCTATTGTTCATTCATCCTTTTCCTCCCTCAGGCATTTATGTAACAGACGTTTATTAGGTGAACCCGATGTGAGTTTGGGTGGTGTGAATTGAACCCTTAGGGATAACGTCTGGCCGGACAAACTCGACCCTGTTAAAACAACATGAAGGCCTTTTGTTGCAATGCTGGGTGTCAGAGGGCACAAGTCTTCTTGGGTTGACTTCCTTCTGGAAGCCTTTTCTTGAGCATCTTGGCTCATCCTGTGTGGATTCTGGGGCTGGGCTGCCTGCATTTGTATCCTTGACACTTCCTAGCTGCCACTTACTCAGCCCCCTTCTCGCGGGGCTGCTATGAGGATGAAGTGAGTTTGTGTGTAAAGAGCTTGGAGGTGCTATGTAAGAGTTAGGTATTATGACATTAGGTTGAACCACAAGAAATTCGTTTTTCAAAATGTTTTAAATTGAAAGAAATTTTTATTTTTAAAATTTATTTTTTATACAATTGTTAAATGTTATACTTTATTTAAAGTTATTACAAAATATCGGCTATATTCCCTGTGCTGTACAATACGTACTTGTAGCCTATCTTACGCCCAATAGTTTGTGCCTCCCTTTGAAATGTCTGTCTTTGTAGGGCAAAACCAATCCAGCACTGATAACCGCATTGAGTTCAACCTGATACTTGCCCCACTCTGCTGCAACTCTTTGCTTAAGGCTTATCTCCCACATTGGGGTTGCTGGTAAAATCTGTTGACTCCGTGGGAGGGTCTGTGTGCTTCTGCTGTTCCCATGTGACGTCCATGGTAAGATCAAGGACAGAGTCACTTTTACTTGGGCCAGTTTAGTGACAGGGTAAGCAAGGAAGTCGTCACAACGTCCTGCCCAGTATAATCTCACATACAGGGTAGTGATGATGCTGTGCCTGGGGGGAGGTGGGAGAAGGGGGATGTCCTGGACAGTTTAAACACCAGAGAGGGTGGCCCTGGCGGGAGGCCAGGTCACCAAGCTGAGCTGCCACTCGAGTACCTAATCCTTTGTCTGTGCTCCCTGTCGGCTGCCTGATGGCCTCTCACTGGGGGCAGATCTTCATACTAACCTTGTCGTTTGTCACCTTAAGCCTTATGAGCAGGAGTGTTAAAATACCACTGTGAGCTGGATATCTCGTTCAGTCCTTCCTCTGGCTAATTGCAGGAACAGTCCAGACCTATACCTCTTAGTTCAGGCAAATCAATGGGCAGCCGTAAAAAATAAGTCAAATTTAAATGAAAAACTTTTTCTTTGGCTCAGGGGAACACACATAGGATAGGTCTTTACTTCCAGACACTGGGGAACCACCAGCTATTACATGATGCTTTGTCAAGGGTAAGAAGAAGCCTGGCACAGCAGTCTAGCAGTTTCAGCATTGTCATGTCTCTTGATACCTCCATACTTATTCCTAGAGGACCAGAGTGTCTTATTCATCTTCTGTGTCTGCAGTGCCAAGTACAGTGTCTGGCACAAAATATGTCATCAATAAGTATTTATGGAACTACTGAAGAGCAGGTACTTGGTAATGTTTGCTGGTTGTTTCTTATCACCTCTGACCTGGGTCCTGGCACCTTTTGGGTGTGTGGCAAGGGGAACCAAAGGGTAGTTGGGTTGTACTAACTACCCAACTGATGCGTCAACATCCTCCGAGCATGCATCCCAACTGATGCGTCAACGTTCTCCGAGCATACAGTGCTCAGAGAATTGACTTAGGGTATCATGTCTTCTCTCCCTAGGACAAGGTGGCTGCTCATTTTAGAGGGTTCTCTTCCTCAGCTTCCAGAGAGGTGGGGAGATCAAGAGAAGGGTCCCTCTCAGCCTGCCTCCACCCACTCGGGCCCTTCTCATGAACTTCCCCCTCCCAACCCCACGTCTACAAGCCAAGGAGCCGTGCATTCTTGCAACAAGCGTTTATGGAGCTCCTGGTATGTGCCAGACTCTGTAGGGAGCTGAAAAGAAATGCCTTCTGTTCTCAGCGGGCTCCCAGCCTAGCATGAATGAACTTTGGACATTGAGAAGTTAAGAGAGTCAGTGTAAAGTAATGGGGGAAAAAAAAAGCAAAGCAAAACAATTCTCACCACCACCAACCTACAGTCAGAGTAGCAACAAGTATTAAGTTCATTTTGTGCTTGTCACTCTCAACTTTGGTACTCCTGAAATGTATCTATAGATGTTAGCTTCAGAAGGTATTTAAATAAGCAATATTTTTAGTTGAAAGCACTTAGGAGTATGTTAGGGATTGAATTGTGTGTCCCACCCTCCCCCCTGCATCTCCTCCCCACCCCCCCACACCACCCCCACCCCACAAAATTTGTATGTTGAAGCTCTAATGCCCAGTGTGACTGTATTTGGAGACAGGACCTTTAAGGAAGTAATTAGGGTTAAATGAGGTCATAAGGATGGGGCGCTAATCCAATAGGACTGGTGTCCTTATAAGAAGAGAAAGAGAGACCAGCAATTTCTCTGTGATCACACAGAGCAAATACCATGTGAGGACATGGTGTGAAGGTGGCCATCTGCAAACCGGAAAGAGAGTTCGCACCAGAAACTGACTCAGCTGACACCTTGATTTTGGACTTCCAGGCTCCCGAACTGTGAGGAAATAAATTTGTTATTTAAGCCACAGCCAGTCTGTGGCATCTTGTTCTGGCAGCATGAGCATGCTTATATCGAGCACTTTTTAATTTTTCCGTCAGTGCAGATTCAGAAATAAATAAATTCACAGCATGTCTTTTTCTCTGCAAAAGTCATTGAGTTTAGAAAGGTATTTGCTAATATCTGAAAAGTCACTCACTCAACCTAAGTATTCACATACCGCGCACCTCAAAACCTTTTCTTCCTTCGTCAAAAATGCTAACCTTGCCCTCTGGTTCCCCAGTCTCCTTAAGAGACTTTCATAACACATGTGTTTGGAAATAAAGATGCAATTCCTACATCGTATAAGTATTTTCCGTGGTGTGTAATGCATGTTGATTTAATGCATGAGCACAGATTGTATTTATCCCCTGCACTGTGGGATCAGGGCCGGGCACAGGCGAGTGCTAGGTGAATAATGTGATGACAGGCACTCCAGTAACATCTGTTCCCCAAAGTCAGATGTCACAGTCCTGCGGCAGGAATTGAGGGGGCCTGCCATCAGGGCCCCCCCACTGCCTGATCCTGACCAGCTTCTCTTCATTTAGTTCTCATATGTGTTGATACATATTTATATAATACTATGTATATTCAACCAGTATTTGTTGAATTGAATTACGTAAATGTGCGTTCGCCCCTAGTGTTAAGAAGATACTGTCAGGGTAGGTTTCATTTGTTTTGACGTGTTGTGGGAGGTGTTCTCAGAAAGGTGTTTTGAGAAAGTGCCCTGTCATCCACAGCTGATCTTATTTGGGATCACCAGCACGTGCTGGGGAAGCAGCAGACTGTCTGCCAGGCCCCCTCTCCGCCCGGCTGGTGGCTCTGTCCTCTCCTCTCTCTCTTTCCCTCACCTGCTTTCTTTTATCTCTTTGTCTTCTCTTCTTCATTCTCTTCGCCTCCTTTACCTTCTTAAAATCGTTTTATTTTCCTTTTGTAAAACGAAGCAATTGTTGAGTTGTTGGTCAAGTTCAAGGGTGAATATATAGCCATGTCGGTGGGAGACAAGATGTGCTTAATGATAACTGTTGGGAAAACTGTTGAACCTAATATGTGGGAGAGACAACAACAAAAATTAAAGCAGGAACATACACAGCTCTGCAGGCATATGTTTCCTCTGAACTTTGTGGAAAGATTCTGTTTCTTTCTTTCTTTCTTTTTTAAAGATATGGAATTATTTTATTTATATAGTTATTTTAAATTTTTTATTTTACTTTTTAAAATTTCATTTATTTATTTTTGGTTGCGCCAGGTCTTAGTTGCAGCAGGCGGGCTCCTTAGTTGCGGCAGGCGGGCTCCTTAGTTGCGGCATGCGTGTGGGATCTTATTTCCCTGACCAGGGATTGAACCCACATCCCCTGCACTGGAAGGCAGATTCTTAACCACTACACCAGCAGGGAAGTCCCAAGATTCTGTTTCTTTCTGCCAGCTTGGCTGCCGGCATCCAGGCCGATGAATAGAGGAAGACTTGACAGATTTATTCTAGAAAGAGCTACATAAGGGGGAGAAAAAGAATAGCTGAAGGGGCAAATCCTGGGGCAGTGGCCCAGGAAAGGAGGGCAAAGAGGATTTAAATAGCTTTTGCTGTATTTTCCATTAGTGTTTACTTTTTTAAAAAAGAAGCCTAACAGCAGATTTGAATTGCTTTTCGATTATTTTGGGAGGTCCGATTGGTATTTGTCCTGCTCAGGACTCTGTTCAGACACTTGGCAGAGTGACACGGCTGTGACACATGGAAAGGTTGTCTCTCCATCCTTGCCCCCAATTCAGCCGTTGTGCTTTATGCTGGGCAAAATGATGTAGGATAGGTGTGGTAGGACATCTCCATCAACAAAACAGCTCAAGGTTCCTTGAAACCTCGGTGGCTGGAGGAGGATCACGATGGGCATGGATGCTAACAGGCTATTTCTGCTACAGGGGGGCCGGGGGTCCCTGGAGGGCTGACTCCCCTTACATTGGGCCTCGTGGTCCTAAACAGGTAAAGCAAAGCGTGTTTGGGCGTGGGGAGCTGGAGACGTGCGGCTCAACAGCTCTGCAGAAGAATGAACAGGACTGTCTTCTTGGTGGGCGGGGCTGCATCTCTGAGATCAAGTTTCTGTTTAAAATGCAACAAAACAGAACAAAAGCCCTCCGGCCCCCCCTTTTCTATGGCCCTGGAGATGGTGCGGTTTTTTAGAGTGGAAGAGAGGCAGCCTCTGAAACTTAGTGATAAGCCCAGACTCAGAGTTGGGTGTAGGTCCCTTTGGTTACCCCCAGCCTTCTGAAGGTCGAGTCATGAATGTCAAGGCCCCAGCCAGCACTGTGAGGAGTGAGGGCAGGCCGTGGACCATTTTCAGGAGGAGGGGAGGCAGCATGGCGAGGGTAGGAGGAGCCAGTGTGAAGGCGCCTAAAAGACAGAGCAATGGTATGAGTCAGTTGCTGGTTGGTGACAAGTGACAGCCAAGGTAGATTTATAGAACCTCTCTGCATTCCCTGATGTTTTCCCAGATGCCTGGAAATAATTGGACCTTGGGTGGCCAGGCAAGTTAGGTGGGCAGTAGAGGGAGGTGTAATCTCACAGAATTGAAAATTATTACTCTGGGAATGATTGCAGAGTCATAATAATTCCCACTTAATGAATGCTTACTATGCCTCTGGTACTATGATTTGTTCAGATTAACTCATTTAATCCTCACAACAACTTGTGAAATCTACCTGATTTATAGACGAGGAAACTGAGGGTCAGAGTGGTTACATAACTTGCTCAGGCTCACACAGACGGTAAATGTTGGAGCCAGAATTCGAATTCCATTGGTTTGATTCTGAAGCCCACATTCTTAGCCATAATGGCACAACTAACAGCTCAGCTGGTAAAGGACCACCAGGAAATTAGCCATCGCTGGGGTGCAAATCATATCTCGGCTGCATTTTGCTTTTGTTCCTTGCACAGTTCCAAGCACACAGCAGGTGCTTAATAAATGGTTGTTGACTCAGTCCCTTTGCTCAAGGGGGTTATATTCGTGTTGGAGGGAAAATACTATCATGCCTGAGAGAGAAAACAATTTGGAACAAAATACTCAATGCCAAAAAACCATGGGAGGGTCATAAGGGAAGAAAACACATAATCATTTAACAGATTGGATCCCATTAGCTCCTTCTCTTCTAGTGAGGAAACCATCAAAAATCAAATTAAGATCAGAAGGTTGCTTGATGACTATAGGACCCAAGCAAAGGAAATTGGATTTCCTAGAGGGTGTATTTTCATCACATGGTGACTGCCCCAATTGAAAAATCTGCTTTCAGCCAGGAATATGTTTGCCCAGTGGACTGGATGTTTGTGTTGGCCAGCTGTATTCTGTCCTGGTCAGTGCTGGAAAAACACCTCGTGTCTCACCCTCCAGCTCTTTCTAGACTCCATGGTGACTGTTTGCACTTGTCATTATGACATCCCCTCCTCCATTTCCACTCTCTTCTCACATTACAATTTCTACGTCTACAGTTTATCTTACATGGATTACAGGTGCCTGCTCTTCAGGACAGTGGGCGACTTGTCTCCTGGTCACATTTTAGGGGTGCTCCTCCAGTCAATGAGTACTTTTTAGCCTTAATCAAGGAGCTAGTCTGTTCTGGGCTTGTATTGTTCATAACTTTTCCTAAAGACCATATTAAAGCTTATCTTTCAAATTACGGCTCTCTGAAAAGCTTAAGGTGAATTCCATAAAGATATCCAGTTATTTAAAAAGGTTATATATAATATAGTTATATAGTTATGATATAGTTTATTATATTATAATTAAAATATAGTTTATTTAAATGAACTTTCTATTTTGAGATCATTATAGTTTCACATGCAATTGAGTTGTAAGCAATAATACAGAGGAATCCCCTATACCTTTTACCTAGTTTCCCCTGCATGGTAACACAGTGTATAACCAAGATGTTGACATTGAAAGTTGAGATAGATGGAGTACATTTCCATCACAAGAATCCCTCAGGTTGCCCTTTTATAGCCATATCCGTTTCCCTTCCGCCCCTAACCCTTCTTTAACCACTGGCAACCCCTAATCTGTTCTTCATTTCTATAATTTTTTTCATTTCAAGAATGTTATATAAATGGAATCATATAATTTGTAACCTTTGGGATTGGCTTTTGGCATTCAGCATAATTCTCTGGAGATTCATCCAGGTTGTTGCCTGTATCAATAGTCTGTTATTTTTAGTGCTGAATCATATCTATGGCATAGATGTACCACAATTTGTTTAACCATTCACCCATTGAAGGACACCTGGGTTGTTTCCAGGTTTTGGCTATTGCAAATAAGGCTGCTATACACATTTGTGTACAGGCTTTTGTGTGAACATAAATCTTTATTTCTCTGGGATAAATGAGCAGGAGTGCAATTCTGGGTTAAATGATAAGTCTGTGTTTAGTTGTTTGTTTGTTTGTTTGTTTTTTGCGGTACGCGGGCCTCTCCCTGTTGTGGCCTCTCCCGTTGCGGAGCACAGGCTCCGGACGTGCAGGCTCAGTGGCCATGGCTCACGGGCCCAGCCGCTCCGCGGCATGTGGCATCTTCCCGGCCGGCGTGTCCCCTGCATCGGCAGGCGGACTCTCAACCACTGCGCCACCAGGGAAGCCCTCCTTCCTTTTTTTCTTTTTGCGGTACGCGGGCCTCTCCTTGTTGTGGCCTCTCCCGCTGCGGAGCACAGGCTCCGGACGTGCAGGCTCAGCGGCCGTGGCTCACGGGCCCAGCCGCTGTGTGGCATGTGGGATCTTACCCGCCGGCGTGTCCCCTGCATTGGCAGGCGGACTCTCAACCACTGCGCCACCAGGGAAGCCCCTGTGTTTAGTTTCTAAAGAAACCATTAAACTATCTTCTAGAGTGGCTGTGCTATTTTACATTCCCACCAGCATTGTATTATATGAATGATCTAGTTTCTCCACATCCTCAGAAGAATTCAGTGTTGTCGCTATTTTTTATTTTAGCCATTTTGATGGGTTGAGATAGTGATGTCTCACTGTGGTTTTAATTTGTATTTCCCTAATGGATAATGATGTTGAACTTTTTTTTCATATACTCATTTGCTATCTGCATATCTTCTTTGGTCAAATGTCTCTTTGTGGTCCTTTTCCCACATTCTAATTGGACTGTTTGTTTTTTTACTCTTGAGTTTTGAGTGTTCTTTATATTTTCTAGATACTAGTCCTTTGGCAGACACGTGGTTTGCAGATAGTTTCTTCCACTCTATAGCTAGTTTTAAAATTTTCTTTTTCTTTTCTTTCTTTTTTTTTTTTTTAACATCTTTATTGGGGTATAATTGCTTTACAATGGTGTGTTAGTTTCTGCTTTATAACAAAGTGAATCAGTCATACATAAACATATGTTCCCATATGTCTTCCCTGTTGCGTCTCCCTCCCTCCCACCCTCCCCATCCCACCCCTCCAGGCTGTCACAAAGCACCGAGCCAATATCCCTGTGCCATGCGGCTGCTTCCCACTAGCTATCTACCTTACTGCGTTTGTTAGTGTGTATATGCCCATGACTCTTTCTCGCCCTGTCACAGCTCACCCTTCCCCCTCCCCTCTTTTCTTTTTTTTAAAAAATTTATTTGGCCACACCTTGCAGCATGCGGGATCTTATTTCCCTGACCAGGGATCAAACCCGTGCCCTCTGCAATGGAAGTGTGGAGTCCTAACCATTGGACTACCAGGGAAGTCCCCGTTTTCATTTTCTTAAGAGGGTCTTTCACAGAGCAGAAGTTTTCAATTTTGATGAAGTACAGTTTATTAATTTTTCTTTTATGAATCATGCTTTGGGTATCAAATCTAAGAACTCTTTCCATAACCCTAGGCCCTAAAGACTATTTTCCTATGTTATTTTCTAAAAGTTTTATAGCTTTACATTTTTACATTAAAGCATGGTCCATTTTGATTTAATTTTTATATAAGAAAGGCGTGGGACTTAAGTGAAGGCTCTTGTTTGTTTGTTCTGTTTTTTGCTTTGGGTGTCCAGTTGCTCCAAGACCATTTGGGAAAAGTCTATCTTTCCTTTATTGAATTGCTTTTGCATCTTTGTCAGAAATCAGTTTGGTGTATTTGTATGGGTCTATTTCTGAGTCTCTATTCTGTTCCACTGCTCTTTATGTCTATCCCTCCTCCAATTCCACACAGTTTTGATTACTATAGCTATATAATAAGCCTCAAATTCAAGTAGACAGATTTCTCTCTCTTTTTTTTTCTCCAAAATCTAGTTCCTTTGCCTTTCTATATAAATTTTAGAATAATCTTGCTTATATCCACAAAATTATCTGAGATTTTAATAAGAATTACATTAAACCTGTATATCAATTTTGAGAGAATTAGCATCTTTACTATATTGAGTCTTTCAATTCGTGAATATAATTCTCTCCATTGATTTAGATCTTCTTTGATTTTTAAAAATATCAGTGTTAATTTTCAGATACAGCTGCATGTAAAATAGATTTACACCTTTTTTTTTGAGTGACTATAAATGCATTATATTTAAAAATTTTGTGTTCACATGTTCATTAGTAATATATAGAAATACAATTGATTTTTGTATATTTATTTTATATATCATACAACCTTGCTGAATTTATTTATTTTTTCTTTCCTTTATAAATAGATTCCTTGGGATTTTCTATACAGACAGTTATTATATGTCATCTGCATACAGGGAGAGTTTTATTTCTTACTTTCTGAAATGTATGCCTTTTGCTTCCTTTTCTTGGCTTTCTGCACAGGCTGGAACTTCCAGCACTATGTTGAATGAGAGTGATGAGAGCAGACATACTTGCCTTGTTCCTTACTATAGGGAGAGAGCGTTCAGCCTTTCACCATTAAGTAAGACATTAGCTGTAGGGGGTTTCTTGTGGTTACTTTTTTTGTCAAGTTGAGGAATTTCCCTCTGTTCTTATTTTTCTGTTATTTCTTATCACGAATGAATGTTGAATTTTGTCAAAAGCTTTTTTTTCATTGAAGGATCTGATCATGTGAAGATTATATTGATTGACTTTCAAATATGAATGAGCCTTGTATCCCTGAAATAAAGCCCACTTGGTCATGGTAAATAATTCTTATATATTGTTGAATTCTATTTGCTAATATCTTGCTAAGGATTTTTTGCATGTATATTCATGAGGGATATTGGTCTGTGGTTTTCATTTTCTGTACTATCTTCGTCTAGTTTTGGTATTAGGGTAATACTAGCTTCATAAAATGAATTGGGAAGTGTTCCCTCTTCTATTTTTCTGGAAGAGATTGTGTAGAACTGATGTTAATTCTTCTTTAAACATTTGGTAGAATTCTCCAGTGAAGCCATCTGGGCCTTCCTCCCTTTCTCGCACCATATTTAAAAATGCACATCTAAAAGTATTTAAAAAATAGATACATACATATGTATATACAGTGTACTGATAATATGATTAATTAATTAATTAATAAAAAATAATTTTGGCCACGCCACATGGCTTCTGGATTCTTAGATCCCCGACCAGGGATAGAACCCCTGGCCCATGGCACTGGACCGCCAGGGACCTCCCTGATTGATTAATTTTAAAGGCCAAAAATCAAGCCTCTTGAATGAAACACACTTTGGAAGTTCCATTTACAGAACACAAAATTGCCATTCACAATTTTGGGATGAAGTTTAGCGCCCAAAGTTTCATGTTTCCTTTAACACCTTCTCTGTTTGCTCAGCAGTGGGGTAGCAATGCAGGAAATATCTCTGTGTGGCAAGTTTAGGACCAAAGTGTGAATGTTAGCACCATTTCCTCCGTGCCTGCACTACTCTGTCTCAGGTTCTCCTGGGTCTATCACACTGTCTGTGTGACCTTGGCCAGTTATTTACCCCCTCCTGGCCACAGTTTGGTTCCCTTATGCTTAGAAAGGGGACGATAACTGAACAGCTACTTGCTTTGTAGGGTTGTTAGGGGCAGAGGAAATTCTCCAATCCAAGTACTAACCAGGCCCCGCCCTGCTTAGCTTCCTGGGATGTGGCGTGCTCGGGGTGGTCTGGCTGTAGACAGAGCAAATTCTCAGTAATTCCTAGCTGTTGTTATTCTGTCAACAAAGGGAATGGTTTCCTTTAATTGATCCCACTTTAAACAGAGAAGAGAGAGTCACTCTGTTCCTCTCTTTAGATGCTTGTTAACCTACAGCAGGGTTTCTCATCCTTGGCACTATTGACATTTTGAGCCAGAAAGTTCTTTGCTGGGGGGTTGTCGGTACCCACTGCAGGCAGCACCCTCAACCCCACTGTTAGGACAATCAAAAAGGTCTCCGGACGTTGTCATATGTCCCCTAGGGGCGCAAAATCATCCCGGGTTGAGAACCACTGGTCCATATGTGAACTCTCACTTTAAAAAATATATATATATTTTTGGTTCTAATCCTTTTATTTTGCGTGTGTGCTATCATCCGTTGTGGATTATTTCCTCCCGTGTTTCATAACAAAAATTTCAAACATTTTTGGAAATTAATGTGTCGGGAAAGTTTGGAAAATACTTGTAGTAAAGGTAAAAATGCGACTTTAAACCAAAGCCCACTGGCAGCTGCTTCTGCCTGTCGGAGAGCGGCAGAACTCCTCTCTGGAATAGGTGGCCTTTCGTTTGGTAAGAGCCCTGGACCAGACACTCCGAGGGTGAAGGGCAAGGGGGTCGGGTCCCCCACGCCGGTAGCTCGGCCGGAGAACGAGGAGGGATCGGTGGGCGGAGCTGCGGTGTGACAGGCGGTGGCGGAGGACTGTGTTGATGTGGGCGGGGGAGAAATTCACCGGGGCGGGGCGGGGCTGGAGGACTTTGAAGCGGTACGAGGAGACGGGCGCCCTCCTGTGCCCTCGTCCCCACCCCCATTCCCCACACCTCCAGTGAAGGCTGTTACCCCCAAAGCCATGGGCCAGGCGGGGAGAAGAGCTGAGGGTGGTGAGACTTGGTGGGACTGAAAGTGAAGGGGGACGGGCCATCCGAGCCGCACGTCTTAGAGGCCGAGCGTTCCGGAATTCAGGAGACCTGGGGAAGCATCCCAGACTTCCTTCTGGACCTGGGAGAGGGGGCTTGAGTGGGATTTATGTAAATCTCAGAGGATGCAATTATTTAGGCTGCTGTCTACATAGGAAAGAAAACCATTTGCTCTGTTTCCTTCCAGTATTTTTTTCTGTGCGTTTTTAAAATGCAGTTAATCTTGCTGTATATAGTATAGGGGTGGAAAAGAGTTTTCCCTCTACCTTTCTAGGTTCTTGGCTAGATCCCCCTGTAATAAAAGACAGATTAACAGGAGAAAAATAAACAAGTAGACCTGGGAGAGACCCAGGAAAACTGAGTAACTCCCGGAAATGGCCCAAGTCACCACCTCCAGCTAAAGACAAAAGAAGATACTGGGTGGGGAGGGGAGACTTGTTACGGGAGGGTCCCAGGAAAAGCAGAGTAAACAAGGGTAAGGCTGTCACGCACATTTAAGTCGTTGCCTGCGCCATTGATAAGGGTTTGTAGAGATTTAGTAATCCTCTTCCGTGTGCAGAGAGGGAGACGCCTGCCTTCACAAATGGAGACTTTTCTTACATCTGTAAAAAATGTCTCTTACAAAGGGCTACCCTTCTGTTTGGTTTTCAGAGCTTCCCCTGTGTCTGCTGTTTTTTTAAAAAAATAACCAGCTCAAAATAATCCCAATACCAAAGAGGGACCGGGGTGGCATATTCTGCTCCCCTCTGATGGCTGCATCAGACCTCGGAGGAGGTGGAAACCATTTTCTGTTGCTGCCAGCGCCACCATCTAGTGCCAGTGCCAGGCAGAGACCAAGTTGTGGAACTGCAGCTGCCTGGTGCCTCTAGAGCTGTTGGGTTCCTGGAGGGTGGGGCTGTCCTGAACTATTCCAACTGTAGGGGGGGGGAAATAATTTTCCTTCCACTCTGCTGGGTTCCGTAGCTGAGACCCCTTGTAAGAAAGACAGATTAACAAGAGAAAAACGAACAGAAATTTAAAAACATGTATACATAAGAGAGACCCAGGAAAACTGAATAAAACTTCCTCACCTGCCACCACCTTAAAAACTGTCTTCAGCCAAAGACAAAAGAAAGATGTTGTGGGTAGAGACCAGCTAAGGGCGTTAAGCCCAGTAAACAAGGGTAAGGTTGTTATGCAGAATGAAAGTGGTTATGCAGAATTAGGTCGGGGCCTTCCCCATTGATAAAAGTTTCTTGTGATTTGGAGTCATCCTTCTCTTCCTGGTAGAATGAGGGAGACCCTGAAAAGAGGAGAATTCCTTTGTAAATGTAAATATCCCTTACAAAAGGGTAAATACTACTGTTTTCAGAGATTCTCCTGTGTCTGCAGTCTCTCAAGAATAATCAGCTCCAAATAGTCCATATGCCAAAGAGGCATGTTTTGGGGTGGCATGTTCTGCTCCCGTTCAAAGCCGGGACAACTCCTCTTCACCCTCCTCCACCACCCCCAACTCATACAGGTCAACACACATGTCATACCCATTAGCCAGTGGGAAAAGACGGTCCTTTTAAGATCAAAACGGAAAGCCTGGAGGTAGTGGAGACCCCAGGTACAGCTGAGGGAGGAAGGCAGGCACGTGCCATCTTGGTCAGAGTTCATCACCCCGCATCACCCTCCCCTTCTCTCCTCAAGGACACAGCTCTTCCCCTGGCTTGCTGTGTTCATGCTTCAAAAGTATGCATAAGGGTAGCTGAGGAAGCTTTAAGACTGCTGTGGACTGAATTTTGTCCCCCATCACCTACATCCCAGATTCATAAGTTGAAGCCTGTAAGGGAGAAAATAATTTTTTCTCTACCCTCTTATGTTCTGAAAAATGGAGGCCTGCACATTAAATGAACAAAGATAAACACGACAAAAAGATTATTCTTATGCATACGGGAGTTAACAAAACAGGTAGCTGGCTGGTTAAATGGTTAAAGCTAGAGGCTTAGATACCTAACTTAGTAGGTGAAAGGGATGGGGGAGAAAAGGCTTATATGGAAAGAACTAATAGGTTTCTTTAGGAGAGGCAAATGGGTTTTTAGGAGAACAAAGGACAGGTAAGAAAGTTTGTGATAATGTTTGTCTATACAGGTCTGAGTGATATTTCTGTCTCTTTCAGGGCCATTAAACTCCTGTAGAGAAGGGATTTGGGGTAGGTTTTATTTCCCTTCCGGGAGTAGATTCACCCCTTATTTCCCAGAACTTGCTGCTTTTAGTCCGATAAGGGAAGGCTTCTTTCTGCATCTGTTGATTCCCAGTCACCTTCAGCTCAAACTAATCCTTATGCCAAAGTGGTATATTTTGGAGTGGCATACTCTGATCCCTTTTAAGCTCTAACCCCAATGTGGCCCGTAAGGAGATAATTAAGGTTAAATGAGGTCATAAGGGTGGGGCCCTAATTCAATAGGATTATTGTCCTTATAAAAGAAGGAAGAGATACCAGAGACCTCCGGAACCCCCACCAATGCACTCAGCGAAGAGGTCCTATGAGCTACAGCAAGGTGGTGGCCACCTACAATCCAAAGAGAGAGTCCTCATCAGACACCAGTCCTGCCAGCACCTTGATCTTTGACTTCCAGCCTCCAAAACTGTGAGAAAAATAGAGTCTGTGGTTTAAGCCACCTGGTCTGTGGTATTTTGTTATGGTAGCCCAAACCAGCTAGGACAAAGACTAAAATAGTCTTCAAGAGCCTAAGCGATAAAGTTAAAAAAATGGTAGAATTGTGGACTGGGGTCAGAACTGAAACCGAGCAGGACCCTGTGGGGCCCTCCCAGGTACAAATCATTTCTGTGTCATCCCTCCCCCCCACCACTTCTTGTTTGTAGGAAATAGACTTCTGCCTCTTAGACCTTCCCTGAGCTCCAAAGGCAGAGTCAAACAGTTGCTAATCAGAGGGGTAAGGGAATGCAGAAACAAAGGAGGAACGATCAAGAAACTATAGTGAAGCGATTAAAGCAGGGTCCTGGTTCCTCCCCTAGGGATATACATAACAACATCTTTGAGTTCTTCGGCAGGAACTAAGGCCCCACCCAGGTGGAGGATGGTAACTTCAGGCTGAGCACAAGATCCCCGGAGCACCACCCTGTTACCTCACTACCAACCAATCAGAACAAAGTCACACACCCTGCAGCCCTCACTCCAAATTTTGCCTGTCAAAAATTTTCCCCCAAAACCATTGGAGAGTTTGGGGTTTTTGAGCACAAGCCACCTATTCTCCTTGCTGGGCCCTGCAATAAACCTTTCTCTGCTCCGAACTCCGACGTTTCGGTTGATTTGACCTCATTGTGCATCAGGGACGTGAACTCGCCTTTGGTAACAGAACCTGGATTGACACGTCACAAAATAAGATGATGGGAGAAAGCAGGTACTTTATGAACTTCTAGGGCCAACCCTGGTGAGGTACCTCGATTTTTGTTGGGAGTTGAAATAACCCCAACAAATCATATATGTGTTTCTAAAAGACAGGAATTGCATTCCTTGAAGTCCTACACTCTGTTGGACTTTCCGCCAGAAACCACGTCAACCTGGTTCAAGGTAGAGTGGGACCCGCTGACGAGTCCAGATCTTGGACTCCAGCCTCCGAGCCCCCTGTTCATTTTTTTCACTGAGCCCTGACGGAGGAGAGAGCTGCCAGAGGACCCTAATCAGATGCATGCACTCATCTTGAAGTGATTAAAGTCCTAAGGACAGATAGAAGCCATGTTGATAGCATTAATTGGTTCCTTATTTCTGAGTTGGGCCTGCTTCATTGTTTAAGATTCCATTCTAATTTGTTGGGATTTTCTCTTAGGCATTGTAAAAAGCAAACTTATTTTGCTGGATGAGAACAGACCCTTTTAAAGCGGGCTTTGAAGTTTGCAGCTTTGTAACGTGTCAGCCTTCTGAAAGCTTCTGCTCTCCTGCCAGCTAGAACCAACCCACAGCCACGATTAGCATATCAAAGAGTGGGGGGTTGTCCTGATGGGGGCTGTAGGAGGGGCGCTTGGGCCCACGTGTGGGGCGCTAACACGCGCCCTGCTGCCAGGGTGGTTACTCATTTCACCTCTAATTCCATTTCTTCTCCTCTTCCGGTTGTGCACGTTGACAATTACACACACACACACACACACACACACACACACACTCACACACTCTCCTTCCTGAAAGACAGAAAGGAATCAGAAGTGAAAAAAAAGGGAGCCATTTTAAGGGAGATAAACCCTATTTTCTTCTCATGGCTTTATAAAATCCAACAACTCCCACAGATAAATATGCTAAGTATTCAATCGTTATTTTAGTGCCTACATTTTGACTAATTGCTGGGTTAAAAAAAAAAAAAAACCTTCAGAAAGGATGGGGAAGCAACTCAGACTAAATATTACCATTGCCCTGAGGTGCTAATCCAAAGTCCTTGCAACCCTTGATAGTCAAGCTGTCAAGCTGACCCATCGATGGCCTGGTTACTCTTACCTAAGGAGAGACGCTGGCATTGCCTAGGAAATCATCCCTTGGAGAGGATTGCCTCTGCAGTTTGACCAGAGAGGACCCCAGATAGACATGCAGACCCAGGTGATCTTGCATACAGATGACAAGAAAGGAGAGAAAATTGATGGAAACTAAAGACTCCCAAGATATATCATGGAAATAAACAAAAGGCTACAAAAATGACATGCGGGATCAAAGAAAGATCCCTATAACGAACTGATTTTGAAAGAAAATGATTTGGATGCTTTTCACGTCAAAAATAAACACGAAGGGAGGGCTTCCCTGGTGGCGCAGTCGTTGGGAGTCCGCCTGTCGATGTAGGGGACATAGGTTCGTGCCCTGGTCCGGGAAGATCCCACATGCCGCGGAGCGGCTGGGCCCGTGAGCCATGGCTGCTGAGCCTGTGCGTTCGCAGCCTGTGCTCCGCAACGGGAGATGCCACAACACTGAGAGGCCCGCGTACTGCAAAAAAAAAAAAATAAAAATACACGAAGGGCTTCCCCGGTGGTGCAGTGGTTAAGAATCCACCTGCCAGTGAAGGGGACACAGGTTCGATCCCTGGTCGGGGAAGATCCCACATGCCACAGAACAACTAAGCCTGTGTGCCACAGCTACTGAGCTTGTGCTCTAGAGCCCATGTGCCACAACTACTGAGCCTGTGAGCCACAACTACTGAAGCCCACGCGCCTAGAGCCTGCGCTCCGCAACAAGAGAAGCCACTGCAAGGAGAAGCCCGTGCACGGCAACAGAGTAGCCCCCGCTTGCTGCAACTAGAGAAAGCCTGTGTGCAGCAACGAAGAACCAATGCAGCCAAAAATAAATAAATAAATGAATGAATAAATAAATTTATATTAAAAAAAACATGAAATGGGCGAAGGTGGTCAAAAGGTACAAACTTCCAGTTATAAGATAAATTAAGTCCTAATGTACAGCGTGATGACTATAGAGAACAAATTTGTAGTGTATTTTTGCAGTTTGCTAAGAGAGGAGATCTTAAAAATTCCCATCACAAGAAAAAGAATTTTTGTAACTATACGTGGTGATGGATATTAATTTATTGTGGGGATCATTTTGCCATATATACATATATATTATGTTGTGCATCTGAAACATACAATGTTATATGTCCATTATATCTCAATAAGAAAAGAAAAAAGAGGCAGAGAAAAAAAGTATATACAAGGTAGATCTGTCTTCTTGGAAACTAAATTACATGACTTTTAAAAATTTCCTAAAATATGTAAGGAAGAGTATAGCAATATATTAATTGCTTCCCAAAGTTTCAACTTTGTTTCTTGAGTTAAAAAAATAAATAAATCAGGAAGGAAATTTATCAAAATATTAATAGTAGATATGTTTGGAGATTATAGATTTTTTTTTACTGTTCTGTATTTTTCAAACTTTTTCTACGATGGACATGTATTAATTTTACATTAAAAAGTAGCATGTTATTAATAAATGTCATGGACTACATTTGGAATTTGGGAAATGGCTGTATTTCCATTAGTATACAAGTTATGGACACAACAGAATTTAAACTAGAAAAAACTTTGGGTGACATTTATTTCTCCCTCTCAGTTTGAAGTGAGGTTACTTAGGAACAGGGAGGTTAAAACCAAGGTCACGTAGCCAGTCTGAAGGAATCAGAGTCTAGAGAAGAGCTTTCCAGTCCTGTAGCCACCAGACACACGCTGGTGTTGAGCACTTGATGTGTGGCTAAACTGAGATGTGTTGTACGTGTAAAACAGACATTGGATTTTGGACAATCTTTTTCTCCAGATATGAAAATATGTAAAAGATCTCAATAATTATATTGATGACATGTGGAAATGATGAATTTTGGATATATTGGGCTAAAATTAATTTAGCCTGCTTCATTTTAGTGTGGCTATTAGAAAATTAAAAATGACATATATGTCTCCCTTTATGTTCCTACTGGACAACACTGGTGTATGTTGTGGTCCGAATGCGGGTTGGAAAAAAATCTAGGAGATTGGGATTGACATATATACACTAATATGTATAAAATAGATAACTAATAAGGAAAAACAAAAAAAGAATCTCCAGACACAAGGCAGAATGTAAAGAAGATAGAATTTATTAGAGGAAAGGGCTGCTGCCTGAACAGCGGGCTAACTTCCTAGTAGTCTGAGAGAGTCGAGCCCGAACATGTGCTATTAGTCAGTTTTTACAGCCAGAAAACAAAGGAATGGTCTGAGGTGAAAATTTCGATTGGTCGAGGCACATATGCCTTCTTCCTATAGCGTGGGAGTGGTACAAGGCAGAGGCCTTTCCTTATTTGGGACAGGTCCCTTCACCCAGTTGGGCTCAGGAATTTCGTAACCATGGCAACATGCTGGGGAGTCCGGTAGGGGGTGTAACGCTGACACTTTTTCAGGCAGTGTCGTCCTTTGTCCTTGAAGCACCATTGTCCTTGGAACACCACAGTCTAGAATACAAGTCTTTGGGTTGTTGTTGTTGTTTTAAATATTTATTTATTTATTTTTATTTTGTTGTGCTGGGTCTTAGTTGCAGCTCGCGGGCTCCTTAGTTGTGGCCTGTGAACTCTCAGTTGCGGCATGCACATGGGATCTAGTTCCCTGACCAGGGATCGAACCTGGGCCCCCTGCACTGGGAGCGTGGAGTCTTATGCACTGTGCTACCAGGGAAGTCCCTAGAATACAAGTCTTGATTCTCAATCTAGTGTTCTCTCTGCACACTAGTACTTTGAAATGGAGAATGTCTAAAGGTAAATTTACTCCTTTTCTAGAATTAGGTAGTAACACATTACTAAAGCGACAGTATTATTATTGATTTGATAATCTTGTTTCGTTGAAGACATATAGTCTGTGTCTTCCATAGCTAACGGAGGATTGTTTGCTGCATAATTGCGCACAGATATTTATGCCTGAGGTGCTTCCTTGGAGTTATTTTTTTGCTGTTATGCATCATTACCACTATGGGTCAAGTTGTCCTTCTTGTCTCCTCCTAAGAAAGACCCAGAACAACAAAAATAACAACAAGAAAATATGGGTTCTAAAATCAAACTTCAAGAACTGAGGGAGGTTAGTTTTAAGTAATGCTTTTCAACTCTCCATGAAGTTATGCAAACATTTCCTAAATCTTTTGACAAACCTGTTGTCTTGCCCAATCTTTTCTCTTGTCACTGCCAGTCCCCATCCTCCCTTGCCATTTACACGTGGAGGGAGTTAAAGCATGCCACCCCACAATATGCCACAGGATTGTTTTGAGTTGAAGGCAATAAACTCTCTGTGCTCCCTCTTTCTGTCCAAAAGCAGGACATAAATTTCCCTTTGTAAAAGGTAACATAAATTTCATCTATAAACCTGTCTTCTTTTCCCATACATGGAAGAGGAGGGGGACCCTGAAGCACCAGAGATGACTCTCATCAATGGAAAGGCACTAAGCTGAGTCTGCATAACAAAACTTCCTCAACAACACTTATCTTTAATTATTTCCCTTTATATATTTAGCTTCCTACAATTTACAACCCCTAGAAACCCCGATCACCCCCCTTTCTTTGTCTAGTTAATTTTCCACAATTTACTGCCCTATGTTAAAGTGGTATATAAGCCCCCAGGTCTAACTACTTCTTTGGGGTTTTCATTTCTTTTCTGTAAGACATCCCGTATACCTACAAAATAAACATTTTCTCCTATTAATCTGTCTTTTGTCAGTTTAATTTTCAGGCCCTAATTGTAGAACCTAAGAGGGTAGAGGAAAGTTTTCTTCCCCTGTGAATATATATTGGACTTTTTGGAAAAATCAATATAGATGTTCTTTTAAACATATGTATTTAACCCTATCCCATAAATTATACTTCTGATAGAAGTTATTTTAGCATATTGAGTTAGATGTAATTTAAGGAAGGCAGGGATTTATAGACACGGCTGCAGGAAGCAGATTTCTGTGCCCACCTGGCACCAAGAAGAACTGTTCCACATCACACCCAGAGATCCAAGAAGCTAAGAAGTGTGACCCTCTCTTGGCAAATACTCTGTGCTATGTCCTATGGGGGAGGGGTGCGAGGGGACATATGAATATGGCCTTGACCATGGGGGGGGGCCATAATCTAGTTAGGAAACAAGATCAAATCCCAAGCCATGTTGAGAGAGCAGTACGACCCAGTACTGCATGATGTGGGGTAGGATCTAGGTGCAAGAGCTGTTAGGGAAAGGAGAATGCAGAAGCAAGATCAGGAACTTGAAGGAGGACTTGAGCTGGGCTCTAAAAAGATGGGTTATTATTTGAATGGAAAGGAGAAGCAGGGAGAGAATTCCAGGCAGTATCGGCAGAGGCACAGGGGTGGGAACTGGCAAATTGTATGTGCCCCCAAAAGAAGCCAGTGGAAGATAAGCACTACTGTGAAAGCAAGTACCTTGTCTTTCTTGTTTCCTGCCATACCCCGGTGCCTAGAACAGTGCCTGGCACATTGGAGGCATCTACTGTTAGCTTTGTGAATGAATGAATATACTGCTCCTTTTTAAAAACTTCAGCAGAACACAGAAGGACTTGTCTCAGGACCTTTCTCTCTGGAACAAAGAGAGGCAGGGCATGCTTCTGGGGTCCCAGAGATCAGCTTGGAGGTAGTAGGTGACAGGTGACAGGCACCTCCTGAGTGGGTGACAAATTGTGCCTCGAGCTGGTACGTTGAGGTTTTGAGTTGGATGGTGACCTGGCCCAGCTTCAAAGAATCGAAGAAGGAAAAGGGAGGTAAGGAAAGTAAGATGGGGCCTGATCCCCCTTTCCTACCCGTGTCCATGTGTTTTGGATGCTAGGAGTCTCTTTAATGTTTGAAATAATTTATAAGCCAGTCAAATGAGGTGAAGAAAGATGGAACATTGAGCATCTACTGTGTGCCAGGCCTTGTCACTTACATCATTTAATTCTCTCAAAGATTAAATGAAGTAAGCATTTTTAAAATCGTGGTAAAAAACATAACATAAAATTTACCATCTTGGCCATTTCTCAGCGTGCAGTTCAGTAGTGTCAAGTATATTCACATTACTGTGAAAAAGATCTGCAGAACTTTTTCTTCTTACAAAACTCTTTCTTCCTCAGCCCCTGGAAAGCACCATTCTACTTTCTGTCTCTGTGAATTTGACTATTCTAAGTACCTCCTTTAGGTACAGTATTTGTCTTCTTATGATTAGCTTATTTCACTTAGCATAATGTCCTCAAGTTTTATCCATGTTGTAGCAGGCGGCAGGATTATCTTCCTAAAAGGCTGAATAATATCCCATTATATGGACATACCATATGTTGTCTATCCCTTCAACCACTGATGGATACTTGCGGTGCTTCCACCTCTTGGCTATTGTGAATAATGCTGCTATGAACAGGAGTGTACAAATATCTCTTTGAAACCCTGCTTTCATTTCTTTTGGTTAGATGTCCAGAAGTGGAATTGCTGGATTAGGTAGGCATTTTTATCCCTACTTTATGAATGAGGAAACTGAGACCCAGGGAACTCCTGTAACTTGCCCAAATTCCCACTGGCAGAAGGCTGCAGAGCCTATGTCCATTTCCACCCCATCCTGAGGATCAACCTTAACTGCGTCATTGAAGTACACGCCCAGTTTGTATGGAAAATTGGGGATTAATTCATGCACACACTGGGCAGCAGCTGATTTTGTAGTTTACAAAATTGGAAATGGAGAAGGCTTGGAGCTCGGTTTCATCAGAGGCTCAAGTTACACAAGTGCCTGACAACCATAAGTTGGCTGAATTCTTTTCTGGACACCAGATTGCAACATTGCTCTGCATTTGTTGCAGTTTTGTGTTAATTAAATGCTAACAGAAGTCCAGGGTGGATTGTTTTAGAATTAGCTGACCAGGGACCTATTTATAGTTCCTTAACCTTGGGCATGTCAATATTCACAAACAGTTTTAGCCTGGGTTGTTTAACTATGAAGTTGTAATTTATGCCAACTATCACACTGCCAAATAGTTTTAAGTCAATATTAATATTTTAAATGGAATTTTCCTGAGTCTGTTTTCATAGTGGTTCTCAGTTTGTGATGTGTGAGGAGAAAAGAAATGGTTTCCTTGTTTACTTTTTAACCTTATCGTCGTCTATTCTTCATCAGTTGACACTGGGATTTGTGTGGTATGGATTGAGGCGGGCGGGTACTATATATGTGGAAAGGAAAAGAGGTCGTAAGAGGAAGAGGAGGAAAGAAGGGCAGGGAAGGAAGGAGATCTGTAGAATGATCTTATAGCTAAAAGGGATCTTAGGGACCATCTAAGCCCTTCATTTCATCAAGAAGGTCAAGAGGCAGAGAAGCTGGTGCTATAGTCCTGCCATGCAGTGTGTGAGTGCTGGGATGCTGCTGAAATTCCAAGGTCCCCGCACTCCCATTCCAGGCCTCTCTGGACTTCCACATACCTATTTGCACTGGCTCAAAAGTTATTTTGGTACCTGGACAGGGAAAGAAAAGTACACTCCAACTGGGTTGTGCGAAGAGAGTTTGTAATCGCAGAGCGGGGTGGAGGGATGTAGGGAACCTTAAGGGAGAGTGCAGGACGCCGGGGTAGATACCTGTGGGGAGCCATTGTGACCCATAGGGTGGAAGGAGTGAGATAAGGAAGAAGTTACGGAAACCTGGAGAGAGACAGCTCTAGGAAGAGGCCCGCCTGATAGGAGCTGTGCACTTCGGCTGAGGGGCTCAGCTGTCTCTGTCTCAGTGTCCCGCTAGGATGACTGACGTGGACTGAATTGTGCTTCCTCCAAATTCATATGTTGAAGCCCAAACCCCCAATGTGACTGTATTTAGAATAGGGTCCATAAAGAGCTATTTAAAGTTAAATGAGGTCACAAGGGAGGGCCCTGATCTGATGTGATTAATGTCCTTCTAAGAGACACCAGAGAGCTGGGTCTTTCTCTTTCTGCCAAGTGGGGACAGCAAGGAAGGTGTCCTTCTTCAAGCCAGGAAGAGAGCTCTCACCAGGGACTGAACTGGCTGGCACCTGGATTTGGACTTCTAGCCTCTAGAACTTTGAGAAATGCATTTCTTTCGGTTAAGCCACCCAGTCCGTGGTATTTTGCTACGGCAGCCTGAGCTGACTGCGACACTGGCTTCCTCCTGCCATCATCTGCTGGGCTCCCTACTGGCCAGACCCACCCAGAAGCCAGAGTTTGATGTGGTCCTTGCAGATCAGCCTCTAGGATAGAAAAGAGTGGATCTAGAGGGGTAAAACATATACTCGGCACAAAAGTTGAGAGGTGCAATTCAAACTGCCCAGGGAAAAAGAGAAAAATCTAGATGTGTAGTCTTCCGTAGCTCCCCAAGCCCAGATTCAGTTTCTGAGGTCTTCGGTCCATGGTTGTTTTGTTTTCATATGAGCAGGCCCCTGAATTTTGGTCTTTCTGCACAAAGCTCTGAACTGGTCATGGTCTCTTTCAGCGATTTCAGGATCACGCTGACTCTCTTGATTAGGTGGTAGCCTATGTCAATTACCACAATTTCTGGGAAGACAGGATGGCTCATGTTGCCATCTGGCCACATTTCCTGTATCATTAAAGGCCTTAATTTTAATGAAACTATTTGGGGTTCATTGTAATCAGTACAGTGAAATGTGGTGGATACCGTAGAATTTCACTTTGGTTTTGGGCGTTGAAACCATACATGAGACTTTGGCTGCTCTTGGCTCTCATCTGAGGTCATGGGAGAGTGTGGTTTCAAATGGAAAAACTGTGCTTCCCTGGTATTTTCCTGTGGGCGAAACATAGCTCTTACATGCATGACCATTATTTAATTGCAGGTACAGAATATCTTCTATGTATCACTGCTAACTTATGCCTTTCTTTTCTCATGAGTCACACAGTCCAGGAAATGAGACTGAGTCTGTTGTAAAGAAGGCCTGGGTTGGCAAGACGGCTTCATACCTGCAGATATGCATGTCCTTGGAGGGGGATACAGGGCCTAGTTGTACGGCATCACTGGCGTCCTGAGAGGTCTTTTATGAAGTCTGGTGTGCGAGGGAAGTTGACTTTCACTATTAAGTATTGGTCTTTACATCAGTTTCATTAACTTATGTAGCAGATAAATTATATGCTTACTCAGCCATCCAATAGTCTTAGTATATTGGATTATTAGACCATCTACCTTACTTTACCTTCTGTCACTTCTGTGACTTTACAGTATTGTGTTGGGTGAGATAAAAGTGAATGGACAAATGCTGTGTCTTTCTTTCTTAGTCAGTAAGCTAAAGAAAATGTGGACTCTGAGAGGTATGAGTTTCTGGAATCAGATTGCCTGGGCTTGAATCCTGGCTCTCCATTTGCCTAGCTCTTAGATCTTAGGCAAGCCTCTAAGCCTCAATTCTCTTATATATAAGAATGAGGAAAGGTATATTGGTTAGGGTAGTGGCTCTGCCACATATGAGTTTATTTTTCTCTTGTATAGAATAAATCTGGTGGTAGACAGGCATGGCTGGGATGGCAGCTCCATGATTTTACCACAGACCCAGGTTTCTTTTAACTTTTTCCTTTGTCATTTCTGGTTTGTGGTTTCCATCCGTAACTTACAAGAAGGCAGTTGATGCTCCAGCCATCTCTTCTAAATTCCAGGCAGCAGGGGAAATAGGAAAGGACAAAGGGGCACATGCCTTTAGTTTGTCTCCCTGTCTTTCTTCAATCTTGACTCAACATCTTCTGTTTTTCATCCCATTGGTCACTGTCAGTTGCAAAGTTAGCTGGTAAATTAGTGCTTTAGTTGGGTACATTGAAGCTTCACGTAAAATGGGGGCTCACTTCTAGGGAAGAAAGGGAGAATAGCTCTTGGGCAGGCAACTTTCAGATTCTGCCAGAGGAGACGGAGACAGACACACCTTCCTGAAGCTGGTGATAAATCCACATAAAAGCGTTTCACAAAATGGCTGGCACTTGGGGAACATTCATGGCACACAATACGTGATTATCATCTAATGATAAAGTGAGACTTTTATAAAAATAATCTAATAAAATAACATTTATATGCTTTTGCCTTCAAGATCTTGGAAGGCAACATATCATTTCCATTAATTTTCTTTTTTTTTTTTTTTTTTTGCGGTACGCGGGCCTCTCACTGTTGTGGCCTCTCCCGTTGCGGAGCACAGGCTCCAGACGCGCAGGCTCAGCGGCTATGGCTCACGGGCCCAGCCGCTCCGCGGCACGTGGGATCCTCCCAGACCGGAACACGAACCCGTGTCCCCTGAATCGGCAGGCGGACTCTCAACCACTGTGCCACCAGGGAAGCCCTCCATTAATTTTCTATCACTATTGTCAGAAATAGTTTCAGAGCCATTTACTCTTTATACAAGAACAACAACTTTATTGGTTACATCTCACTACCATCACCTTTTTCATCTATGGTATTCAATAAAATTAGCTTCAAAGGACACTCAAAGGATGATGTTGTTGACTGGTAAGAATATGTTTAAAGTGTTCAGCAGACTCTATAGGGAATTCTAGTTCAGTTATCTCCTATTTCCGGAAGCCAAACTTCCAAACTGCCACACTAATGGGAGATATTTATATGAACATAACTGAGGAAAGTACACGTAAAACATATCTGCACTAACTGTGAAGATTAGTGCAAGCTAAAGTGCTTTGAATTAACTTTGGTAAGGTATTCATGGTACTGTACGCTTATAGATAAAATGGAGGGTTTTTTTGGTTTTGTTGTTCGTGTGTGTGTGTGTGTGTGTTACCTATGAGTAGGACTGGTAACTATTTTGGTCAGATAAAAAACTTTACGAACACATAAAACTCATAAAACTCATGCCATGATTTTCATAAAGTGGACTCATTTTCTATATTCCATTTAAGACTAAAAACTTGTCATGATGTAAGTTCTGGTCATTTATTAGTCAACTTGAGGGGATATGTTACATTAGAAAATGTACCCTGTTAAGTTTCTACTCTGACATCATTAAGTGTAGGATCTAGAGGTAACCTCAGATATTACCTGGTCCAATTTCTTATTTTATAGATGAGGAAACTGAGACCCAGAATTCAAATGACTTGCCCAAGATCTCATAGCTTACCTATGACAGAGCAGGTAGCAGAACTCAGCTCTTCTGGGTCCTAATATCAGGCCTCTGTCACTACACCAGATTTCTTCTTAATCACCTCATGGTTGACCTTGCTCTGTTCCCCCCTGCTGGGGCAGGGAAGATGGAACACTGGGTCTGAGGATTGTATCTTTGCCTCTTAGGTGTAGTGAGACCATGACCACTGCTTCTCTCTCAGTATCCGTTCTTCTCTTCTTTTGATAACTCTAAAGTTTGTGCTAGGCATTTAGCTACCCAGCCAGACTACATTTCCCAGCCCCCCCTTGCAGTGTGGTATGGCCAAGTGACTGCTCTGGCCAATGGGGTGTGAGCGGGTATAGCTTCTGTGTCATGCCCTGGTCCCCATCCTCTTCCGGCTGGTTGGGAATGGTGAGACTGGAGCAGACACCTCGGACTCAAATGATGGAAACCATGTGCTGAGCATGGCAGAGTTGCCCTTCTGGCTTCGCATGGTCTACCTCTGGACTATTATAAGTGGCAAAAATAAAATTATGTCTTTGTTTACAGCACTGTGCTTTAGGGTCCCCTCGTTACAGCAACTGTGACTGTACCCTCACCTGATATACTTGATGTTGCTCAAACGGTCCTGTACTGTAGTGGGGAGTAGATCATCTCCTTTTAAATTCCAAGCGACAATTCACCAAGCTCAGTTTTGCTCTGGGTCAGATTTTAAACTTATATGCTAGTTTTACATCAACTTAAGACCATTCTTGCTACCAGGCAAACTTATTCACTAGAAAGATCATTGACCTGGCGAGTTTGGCCCATGTTTCCAACATTAGCTTGCTACTCACTTCCAGAATGCCTCCATGGCTCTTTGCTTCCTTAGTTATAGAATGGAGATTATAGTGTTCATTTATCTCCCGGGGTATTATGAGTAATACTTCATAAAAATAGTTGTAAAGCATCTGGTAAATGCAAGCCTTCTGCCTATAATACTGAGCGGATAGAGTAGCTTTCCAGGCACCCTGAATCTCTAATGATTTATAGATGTGCCTTTCCACTGAAGGGGGCTTGACTTTGGCGTGATCTGCCTGTGCCGATGAGCTCTCTCTGTCTTGATCTTGAGAACTCAGTGCAAGTGTTATCCTTTCCCTTACATCCTTGCTTCACAGCTCCATGATGAAGAAGGCATCTGACCTATGGAGCAGGGGACTGGAGGCCACTGGTTGACAATTCTATTCTTTTTCCAGAAGTGGTGCTTGTATCTATGCTCTGGTGATTGCTGGAGCCTAGAAATGTTAACAAGGAGACTTGCTTCTGAAACCCTTCTCATATGACCAACATCACGTTTGCACAAAACACCACCAAGCTAGAATCACGCACTGGCATTAAAAAAAAAACAAACAGCCTCGTGACAATTCCTGTGTTAAGTCCATGTCACTTAGCAGATGACTCTTGACCCTTTGTTTCAGTACTTTCAGAAGTTTGCCAGAAAGTGCTCACTTGTGCCAGGCAGTCCTTAACATTTCCCTCTGGTCAGCCTCAGCTCTTCCGTTAAGTTACTTCTGACCATTAATCCTTCTTTTATCCTAAGCATCTTGATAAGGGAGAGATCTGGAACACGTTCAAGACCAGACCTCCTTTCCTAAGGAGCACAAATCTGTTAGAGTGTGGTAATAGTATGAGAACACAGTCCAAGCAGGCTTTTTTTTGTGTGTGTGGTACGCGGGCCTCTCACTGCTGTGGCCTCTTCCGTTGCGGAGCACAGGCTCCGGACGCGCAGGCTCAGCGGCCATGGCTCACGGGCCCAGCCGCTCCGCGGCATGTGGGATCTTCCCGGACCGGGGCACGAACCCGTGTCCCCCGCATCGGCAGGCGGACTCTCAACCACTGCGCCACCAGGGAAGCCCCGGGCACATTTTTAAAGTAAAGTACAAAAATGGGTGTCAGGAAAATGAGAGAATAGCACTGTCTCCACAATAGTCTTGCATGGAGAAAATCGGCATCAAAACCCACTTACCACGTTGGCATTCAAATGGAATGTTTGGATAAAATTACAAGGCAGTTATCCTTTAATGTGATATACTGTGGTCACCACTGCTTCACCAGTTTTAGATGTTCTTTGAGATGGTGGTGGAAAGAAGATAAAGAAGGAAAGGAGAAAGGAAGGGGTGTAATGATGTGGGGTAGGAGATGGGAGAGAGACGAAGGCTCTCGAATTCACACCTGCTCTATGCTATGAACGTTGTATCATTTAATTCTCAAGAATATGATGTCACTGAATTCTCACAACAGCCCTGTGTGGTAGGTATCATCCCAAATGTACAGAGGAGGAAGTGGGTATGGGGACGGCTAAGTAACAAGCATATTTAGTTTAAAAGTGCTTGGTGAGAAAATCTGAATCTATACTGACTTGACTCCAAAGTCTTTCCTCTTGCCACGAGCCCATACTATCTTTCTGGTGAGTGGAAAATGTGCCAGGCGACGGAAAAGCATACAGACAGTGGAGCCCATTATCTCAGCCAGCTTAAACATATGCCGACAGAAGGACGTCACTTGGAATACAGTCAATTTAGACAGAAAAAGGAGAGAGAATGTGGAGTACCTTGCAACGTCCCTGGAGAAAACCAGATGTAAGAATACAATAGCACAGCAAGAATCCTTGAGTTAGAGAAAAGAGTCAAGCAGGTAGAGTACTGTGATGTCAGCTTGGAAAACGCAGGAGATCCTTAGCGGAATACTTAGATTCACAAAGCAACAGGATTTATGCTTATTAAAAAAAAAGAAAAAAACATTTTTTTAAATGTTTGTTTATTTGGCTGTACTTGATCTTAGTTGCAGCACACAGGATCTTTAGTTGCGGCATGCAGGATCTTTAGTTGTAGCATGCATGTGGGATCTGGTTCCCCGACCAGGGATCGAACCCGGGTCCCCTGCATTGGGAGTGTGGAGTCTTAGCCACTGGACCACCAGGCAAGTCCCAAAGAAAATGTTTTAATGGGATGAGGCTATTGGGAACCTTGGGAGAGGGTGAACGTATTTTGCATTTGGGAAGGATGTGAATCTTCGGGGGCCAAAGGACAGAATCCTAAGATGGCCCTTCAGGATTCTGGTCCTTGGTATATATACACCATCTCCCACTTATTCAATCAAAGACAAATCTAGGTGCTCCAGAAAAGGGATTATGCAAGTATAATTAAGGTGCCAAATCAGTTGACCTTAAGATAGGTAGGTTTTCAGGGAGGCTTGACTTAATCGTACGAGCCCTTTCAAAAAGCAGGGTTTTTTTTAAAAAAAAAAAAAAAGCAGGGTTTTCTCTGGTTGGTTGTAAATGAGGAAGTCAGAGAGATTTGCTCTGGCTGACTTGGAAGAAACAAACAAGCGTGATGTGAAATGCCTATGAGGGCTGATGCTGGCTGATGGGGGCCAGATGCAAGCAACTATGGACAGCCTCCAGCACCTGACAGTGGTCCCTGGCTGACAGCTAGGAGGAAAACAGGGACCTCAGTCCTGCACCCACGAGGAAATGAATTCTGCCAACAACCTGTGAGCTTGGAAGAAGATTGAACCCTAGATGGGAATGTAGCCCTGGTTGACAGCTTGATTTTAACCCAGTGAGACCCTGAGCAGAGAATCTAGTTACTCTGTGCCCAGACTTCTGAATTACAGAAACTATAACAAGTGGGTGTTGTTTTAAACCCCTAAGTTGTGGTGACTTGTTACACAGCAACAGAAAATAATACAAATAATATATATATATTCCATTTTGCTGGTTCTCTCTATAAACTGTCTTCAGGTGTGGCAAGTATTTTTATTTCCTTTTGATATTGAGGAACTTGAGGCATGAATAGATTAAACAACTTGCTGCAGTTTATTTAGCTCATTAATCAGAGCTGGGAGTAGCTTGGTTCTTTTGACCCTTATAGTGATGTACCTTTGGTTCTGTCACAGCCTGCACATCCTGATTTGCTCACGCACACTCTCCTGACCAGGGCAATGCGTTCTACCATGTTTGGTTCAATGGGGGAGGTGAGACTAAGGGGGAGAATGTTGCAGGGGTAGAAGTCAGGAGAGGGGGAGGTGACGGAGGGCATCACCCACCTCTTCGTGTGATTCCTCCACTCTGTGTGTCCCTGTAGAGAGAACCTGCCCCAACCTCTGGGCCACAGTCTTGGGTCTAATCTACAGTATCTTCTGATATAAAGTTCTACAGTTTTTATCTTCCTTCTTTAAATGAAAAACTTATTGTTAGCTGTGTAATACATTTGTGTGTGTGTGTGTGTGTGTGTGTGCACATGGTTGTGTACAAAATTTTCCAGTGGTTTCCTGGGAAGTCTTTTAAAATCTGTGGCTGGGCGCCCCTGGCGGCGCAGTTGTTGGGAGTCCGCCTGCTGATGCAGGGGACGTGGGTTCGTGCCCCGGTCCGGGAGGATCCCACGTGCCACGGAGCGGCTGGGCCCGTGAGCCATGGCCGCTGAGCCTGCGTGTCTGGAGCCTGTGCTCCTCAACGGGAGAGGCCACAGCAGTGAGTGGCCCGCGTACTGCAAAGAAAGAAAAAAATAATAATAATGAAATAAAATCCGTGGCTGCCTCAGGATGGGAAGAAGAGGGCTCATTTGGGGTGGCAGAGATGTCTAGTTTCTGCCTCGTATCCATTTCTCTTTCTTCTATGCAATATGCATCTATAGCTGTGTTCATGGTGGCCCTGAATAAAGACTATACGTCCAGCTTCCTTGTAGCCAGGTGTGGTCATGTGACCGAGTTCTGGCCAATAGCATGTGGAGAGAAGTGAAGTTCTGGGCAGTGCTGTTAAAGCAGAATGTTGTGTCCTCCCCTTTTTCCTCTCCCCTCCTCTCCAGCTGGAATTGAGATGCGAATGGACCGAATGGTCTGAATACAACATCCTAAAGATGGTGGCACATGAACCAGAAGGACTGTTGTTATCGAGCTCGTAGCTGCCAGACAGCTTTGATGGCTCTCAAGCCTGGACCGTTCCGTGAGAACGAACAAACTTCTACCTGCTTAAGTCACTCTTATTTCAGATTTGTTACATCAGCCATACCTAAGTCCTGGCTAATGCATCTACTTACTGAAGCATCTGGGAACAGTCTGTGTGTTGTTCAACTGTGACAGTGTGTGTAAAAGCCGTGCACATGGACCCTGACCTGTTATTGTTCGTGATTTGGATGAAACTTGCTGCTCTGCTTTTTCCCAGTTTCTCTGACTTACTCTCCTCTTCCTTGTTAAGAACTCAGCTCCAGCGTTATTCACTTTGGTCCCTCTGGTTCACTCAGTGCCCTGTTGTGTGTGATCTTAGGACCCCTTGTGAATGTCTTTGCACCGGAACAGCGCCCTGTGTGGAGAGTGTCTTCCCTAAAATGGCCCTTACCACGCGGGACTGGAGTGGCCCCATTCCTCCTCCCCGCAGGGCTATGAACTCCCTCAGGGCAGAGCTGTCTCCTGCTGAGTCTGTTCCATATTAAGTCCACAGGCATATATGTTAAGTGATCATACATGTGAATGAAGGAAGAAGTGGAGGAATACATAAAAACCATTGTAAAGCGGGGTGTTTATAATGATGGTCTCCCGTTATGGCTGAAAACTCACTTCTCTATGTGTTCGATGTTGGCCCACGTGGGACTTTGCAATATGGATGTCTGATACAAAAGGAGGTTTTATTTGGGAGGGACACACTGCACGTTTAAAGTTAAATGCCCTTTATTCTTTATACAATCGGAGCTCTCAAATCAAGTCCTAATCATACAACTTTCCATCCCATTTTTCTGTTGTTCCCCTTGTCCATTTCCTTCTACCCTCAGGAAATCCCCTCTATCTATCCCTTCATTTTCAAGAAGCAATCATGTAGTAAATCCCATCCCACTGAGTCAAATTTAGGTCATCTTTTATTTGGTCAAAATATAGTCTTACTGGCAAGTGGTATCACTATTATTCAGGAACACACATATTGTTTTACTTACAGCTGTGTAGTATTTTATGTTCTCATATAAATGTTATGCCTGGATTATAGCTGAGGCAAACTGGACTCCATTTATTTGAAAAAATATTGGGAAATCAGATTCATTCTATCCACCTTCCTGACAGTTTCCTATTTCTCAAAGGGACCCTTCCTTGGGCTGAATGGTGCTGCTTTGCAGACAGTCTCTCCACTGATTCTCTGGGACGGCTTTGCTGTTGGTCTGCAGGAAGCCCTCAGCCAGGGGAGGGGGAGAGGTCAAAAAATCTGCCGCAGGACAGAGACAGAGGGAAGGCTGCTTAGCTGAGCTACTTGGAGGAAGGGTGGTGGACAAAACTGTCAGGTTCTCTTGGGCTGGGATCTTGGAAGGTAGTTAGAAAAATGGTGACCCTTCCTTTGGGCCGAGTGTTCAGAAAAGATGGAAGCATGCAATCCTGGTTGCGGATGCATGTGTCCTCGTCACCGTTATCCTGTAGTCAGAGAGGGACTGCTCTGTTTAGGGTTCTGTGTGTCTGTGTCAGCGTGTTAGGACTTCGCCTATGCGCCCCCTCACTAGCACATGGTGAAGCCAGAATAGAAGCCTGGCTAAACGTGTGCTTGCCTATTCCACTTCTATATTCATGCTGTGTTACCTTGTACTTATACATGTCTATACATATGTATGTATACATACCGCTATTTTTGTGGCAATGCATGGAGGAACATAGCTCTGGAACGTCTTTCACAGAATTACGCAGACAGGAATGGCATTCTGGAGCCTTGGTTTTAGCAGAACTCAGTTGCCTGTATAATGAAACACATGCTACATACAGATGAAATGGAACGTTCAAATCAAATCTGTAAATGTGTTCATTTATGCACACTTTCCTTCTCCTTCTGAAGTAGCAGGAGCCACATTTTTGTTCGAAGCCTTTCTTTTCTTTTTCTTTTTTTTTTTGCGGTACGCGGGCCTCTCACTGCTGTGGCCTCTCCCGTTGCGGAGCACAGGCTCCGGACGCGCAGGCTCAGCGGCCGTGGCTCACGGGCCCAGCCCCTCCGCGGCATGTGGGATCTTCCCGGACCGGGGCACGAACCCGTGTGCCCTGCATCGGCAGGCGGACTCTCAACCACTGCGCCACCAGGGAAGCCCTCGAAGCCTTTCTTGAGGGAGCGTGCCTTCTCCGGGGTCTGAAGTAAGGCCAGGGCTCCCCAGGCAAGCCCACTGGGGAGCTACTTACCAGGAAAGGAGGGGCCGGGGAGCAGCAGATTTAGGGTTTATTGGATTGTGACACCACACAGTGAAATGGTAACTTGACCACATCATTCTTCTCAACTGCCCTCACCTGGGGATGGTGGATGGATGACTCTAAACCCAGGCTCACACTGCAGTGTCTACAGTGACATGCAGAGAAAGCCAGGGACAGAGCTTATGATAGAGGCTGAACAGCCTGGGGGACAAGATTAGATGCTGGTTTTAGTCGGCCTGGGTTCAAAGCCTGGGTCCAGTACTTGTGTAACCTTGGGAAAATCACTATAACACTCAGTCCCTTAGTTTCATACCCATGTCACAGGATGGACGTGAGAATTAATTGATATAAAAAGATGAATAGTACCTGGAACAGAGTAAGCTTCCAGGGAATACTAGCTAATACTATTATGAAAACATGGTCAGGGTGTATAGTTTCTCATAGGTTTTTTTTTTTTTTTAAATCAGATACTGTAAGAATCAACTATGTTAATATGCTTATTTACATATTTTAAAGGCATATGCCTAGACATTAAATGTTATTGTTTATTAAAATTCTGATTTATTAAGTTAAAAAATTAAGCATCAAATCTCCAGTAATGGGCTTCCCTGGTGGCGCAGTGGTTGAGAGTCCGCCTGCCGATGCAAGGGACACGGGTTCGTGCCCCGGTCCGGGAAGATCCCACATGCCGCGGAGCGGCTGGGCCCGTGAGCCACGGCCGCTGAGCCTGCGCGTCCGGAGCCTGTGCTCCGCAACGGGAGAGGCCACAGCAGTGAGAGGCCCGCGTACCGCAAAAAAAAAAAAAAAAAAAAATCTCCAGTAACTTTCATTTAAATGGCTATATTTAATACTATTGTTAAGGAATCATGGTGGATTCACAGAACATAGATATATGCATTTATATATGTACATACGTTTGCATTATGGTAAAAAGCACGTAAATGATAAAGATGATAAAGTTTACCATCTTAACCATTTTTAAATGTGCAGTTCAATAGTGCTGACTATATTCATGTTGTTGTGTAATAGATCTCTAGAACTTTTTCATCAACTTTTTCATCGGGCAACCCCTCCCCATATCTCCCTCCCCCAGACCCTGGCAACCACCATTCTGCTTCCTGTTTCTCTGAGTATGACCACTTTGGATACCTCATATAAATGAAATCATGTAGTATTTGTCCTTTTGTGACTGGCACATTTCACTTAGCATCATGCCTTCAAGATTCATCTATATTGTAGCATATGACAGGATTTCCTTTTTTAAAGGCTGACTAATATTCCATTATATGTATATAACATATTTTCTTTATCCACTCATCTGTCAACAGACATCAGGGCTGCTTCCACCTTCTGGCTATTGTGAATAATGTTGCAATGAACACTGGGGTGCAAATATCTTTTCGAGAAACTTCTTTCAGTTTTTCTGGATCTATCCAGAAGTGGGATTGCTGGATCATATGATAATCCTGTTTTTGGATTTTCAAAGAACCTTCATACTGTTTTCCGTAGTGGCTGCATTTAATGCGTTTTACATTCCCATCAACAGTGCCCAAGAGTTCCAATTTCTCTACATCCTTGCTAACACTTCTTATTATAATTTCTGTTTTTTTGAAAGTGCCCTAACCAAAGGGTATGAGGTAATATCTCATTTTGATTTTGGTGTATATTTCTCTAATGATTAGTAATGTTGACCATCTTTTATATGCTTGTTCATTGTTAGTATATCTTCTCTGGAGGAATGTCTGTTCAAGTCCTTTGCCCATTTTTGGATTGAGTTACTTGTTGTTGTTTTTATTATAAATTCTGGCTATTAACCCCATATCAGATAAATGATTTGCAATTATTTTCTCCCATTCTGGACTTTCCACTTGTGGACTGTTTCCTATGCTGTGCAGAAGCTTTTAAGTTTGGTGTAGTCCTGTCTATGTTTGCTTTTGTTGCTTGTGCTTCCTGTGTCACATCCCAGAAGTCATTGCCAAGTCCAATGTCATAAAGCTTTTCCCCTTTGTTCTCTTATAGGAGTTTTATAGCTTAAGTTCTAATGTATAAGTCTTTAATCCATTTTGAGTTAATTAAGTCCAGCTTCATTCTTTTGCATGTGAATATCAAGTTTTCCCAACACCATTTGTTGAAGAAACTCTGCCTCTGTTATCACAGGGCTGTCTTCCCTCTGTGTGTTCCTCTCCACTTCTTGTAAGGACACCAGTCATATTAGATTAAGGGCTCACCCTGCTCCAGTATGACTTCATCTTAACCTAACTAATTATATCTGCAATGACCTGATTTCCAAATAAGGTTACATTCAGAGATTCTGGGGACTAGGGCTTCAATATATGTGTTTAGGGAGTACACAGTTCAACCCATAATAGTTTGTGTCAGGCACTGAGCTAGAATTTCAGCATCTAATTACTCCTTACTCTACTTAATCTCTTATGAGATTAATAGTTATTATCTTCAAGGGACTTCCCTGGCAGTTCAGTGGTTAAGACTCAGTGCTCCCAATGCAGGGGGCACTGGTTTGATCGCTGGTCGGAGAACTAAGATCCTGCATGCTGCACAGCGTGGCCAAAAAAAAAAAAAAAGAACGCTGAGCTTCAGAGGAATTCAGCAACTTGCTTGGGTTTTCCAACTGAGGAGACATGCTCCAACCACTTGCCTTTGCAAGTAACCAGGCACTTTGACAATTAGAGGGGGGACTTTACTTCCTGGTCCCTCTTGCATGTTAGCTTTTTAGCGATGGTTTTTATTACGCTTCTGTTTGATTCAGAGATTTCTCAGAGGATCAGGTTACCTGGGTCAGAAAGAACGTTTCCCATAGGCTGGAGCAGGCCTGTCTGGTCAGATTTTTTTTCCCAGTCCTTCCGGATATGAGTACAATGTTGACCATTCAAGGGGTTTTGGGTTTGGACCCAGCAGAACAGAAAGGTCTAGAATCTAAGATTTAGAGAGAAAAGCTGGAGAAGATTCAAGGGGCACATGGGTAGTGACTTTCTGGTTGTACAGATGATACATAGTGACATATACACAGAAATATGTAAGACCCAATATGAACACATGGGCTATTTTCCTTCCTGGAGGAGGGAGAAAGTGGCCAGGGAATCTGTCTGCTTCCATCCCTGGCCTTTCCCAATCCTCTCTGTCTCTAGCCTTCTAAAGACTGATCACATTGGGAAAATGGAGGCAATTCAGTGTTACTCTCCACTTTTGCCTTAAAATTGCTTTCAGAAAAAAAATAAATAAGCCAATGAAATCTGAGACTGCCTGACTCTGTTCAGAAGCATTTACATCTTAGCAGAAGGCACAGACAACAGAACTGAACTAGATCAGTTCTTCTCACCCCCTTTCTTAAAGCAACACATTAAAAAAAATTTAAGTTAAAATTTATTTGGAGGACTTCCCTGGTGGTGTAGTGGTTAAGGATCCACCTGCCAGTGCAGGGGACACGGGTTCGAGCCCTGGTCCGGGAAGATCCCACATGCCATGGAGCAAGTAAGCCCATGCGCCATAACTACTGAGCTCTAGAGTCCACAAGGCACAACTACTGAGCCCGTGTGCCACAACTACTGAAGCCCACGTGCCTAGAGCCCGAGCTCCGAAACAAGAGAAGTCACCGCAATGAGAAGCCTGCTGACTGCAACAAAGAGTAGCCCCTGCTCGCTGCAACTAGAGAAACCCCGCGCGTAGCAACAAAGAACCAAAGCAGCCAAAAATAAATAAATTAAAAAAAAATTTTTTTTAATTTAAAATTTATTTGGAAATCAACAAAGACAAGAAGATTGAATGGGAGGCCCCTTGGCCAGAGCAGGGTCGGGAGCCTGGAGCTGTTCTGTTTGCTCCTCTTTGGGGCAGCCCGTGAGGACCCCCTACAGGACCCCTAGGGCCCTGGGGAGCCCTGTTACAAGGCATTGGCTCAGGTCACCTTTGAAATTCCTTGCATGAAGAAAGATTTCTAAGACACATTAAGAGCAAAAAGTAAGGGACAGAATAGTGCACGTGGTATGTATGGTCCCCTATACTTGTCATGTTTCTATTGCTTCATGTGCATGTAAACGTCCAGAGAAAGAACTAGAGGAATTGCAGTACCTGTGAGAACAGACACTTGTAGGAAAGGCAGAGGAATTAGAGAGAAGAAAACAGGAAGGCTTTCGTCTTGAATTGCTTGAATTCTTTTTTTTCCAATATTCATGAACTTAGATGTTACTGAATAAATTGAAGTATATAAATAAACAAAATAAGTCAAAAATAAAATAAAATAAATGGAAAAGAAGGAATTAAAAAAGACCCTCTGAAAGCCTGTATGTCTATAATGAGAGAATTTCAGTTATCAGCTCAGAGCATGTTGGGGGAGTATATTTGGTGGATCAAACAAGAAGTTACTCCTTACGTATATATATGCACATGGTATATCTTTAGTAGCTTTGAGATATTTGATCCATATAGTTCTGATTTATTTATATGTGTCGACCTAGTGTGATTCTTTCAAGGATAAGCTGATACCAGATTGAAGGTGCCTTTAACAAAAACTCCCTTGCTCTTCTCTCCTCTTCCCTTAATCAATAAGAAGCCACATTTGACAACAGGCAGACCCTGAGCCAAGGATGTTTGAGACTTTATAGTGAAAGGCATTCATCTCACGTTGAGAGAAGGCATTTTACTTCCTCACTCTTCTAGCGGGACAGGTCCAAGAATGAGGGTTTCCCTCAAGCCCAGAAGGAAAGTGAGTGGACTATTTTTCTTAAAGAAGGGTTGATAGCCCGCCCTAGCTTTCACCACCTGCTGCCTAACACAAAGTTTCTAGTATTTCAAAGAAGCATGGAGGTGTGCAGGTCAAATAATCTCACTTCCTGTGGATTCCCAGTGTCCCTGTGTATCTTATTTGCAGTTAAAACCCGCCATGATTCAGATTTGTTGTGATTCCAATAATATCTTGCCTCTGCCGAGGAAGGACCAAGGTCTGGTCTTCTTTCTCTGTATCATCTTATTAAACTGTCTTCTCTATATGACTGCAGCCAAACTGGAAAAGGGCACAGAGTTCATATCTGCAAACTGGCAGAGATGTGGAGGGGGGCAGAACCTGCTCTGAATGGCCAGAAAAAGCATTCACTTGCTCATTCACATCATCGTTTATTGAGCTTCTACTATGTACCAGCTGCGATATAATTACTAAGGATGAAAAGATGATTGTGACACGATCCGTAAGCTTAACCTAAAGGAGCCCACAGTCTAAACATGGTGGTATTTCTGAGGAATCAGACTACGAATCTAAAAAGAAATTTAATTTCTTTAACTAATTTAAAAGTAATTCAGAAAGAAATCTAAGGATACTGCTATCCACTTCTTAGAAAGCTTGTCTTGTACCAGTTAGTAAAACTGAACATGGTTAGCTAGAGAGTAGATACGTATAGATCTAGATCAGTTGAAAATGGATGAATCAGTATATATATCTTGAGAAATTATAAATTATCCTTTTTTAAAATTCTTCTTACCTTTTTGTCATTTCTAGTGGCACTTGAATTTATTTTTCTCTCATCAAATGAATTAGTTGGCAGGCGAACATTTTTATTTACTTGAGTGTAGAAAACTGCAAAAAGCCAACAGACAAAAAACCCCTGCAGGAATGTCCTCTCATTTCAAGAGCACTGGTCCAGCTAGAAAGGCCATTCTTGAAATAACTGGAGAAATTTAAATGTGGGCTGGATATTACATAGTAGTGTTGTATTTGTGTTAACTTTCCTGATATGATCATTGCACTACGGTTTTGTAGCAGGAGGCCCTTGTTCTTGGAAGTGCTGAAGTTTTTATGAATAAAGAGTCATGACGCCTGCAAGAAACTCTTAAATGACTCAGCTGAAAATAAGAAACAATTTAAAGTAAATAGAAATAATTGAAACGATGTGTGTGTATGTATAGAGAGAGAGACAGAGAGAGACAGAAAGAGAGAGAGGAGAGAGAGGAAGGAAGCAAATATGCAAACTTGTAACAATTGGTGAATCTGAATGAGGAACATGTGGGTGTTCGTTATACTATTTTTGGAACTGTAGGTTCAAAAGTTTTTAAAGTTAACACTTAGGAGTGAGTAGAATAAAAAGCTCAGGTCTCTGGCATGGTGATATATCCCATCAATGGAACTTTCTCCAAGTTTCCAGCACCACTTGGACCTTTCACTACTGGGCATACTGTGTGTCACCACTCGAAAAAACTCAGAGGATTTCATAGACTCTGGATCCAGTAACCTTTCTTCATTCTGATGTGCTCTGCTGATTCTGTTCCTTAAAACAATTGATGCCTAGGTCACAATGGGAACTCTGGCGGTACCAGTTGGCTGTGGTTTATTGCAGGTTAATACTTGTCATAACAAAGCACCATCGATTCTCAGATCACTTTTTTTTTTTTAAATATACGAATACAAAAGAAAATAGTCTGTCAATTATAAGATGCCATCAACTCTAGGATGCATGGTGATATCAGAGATGCAAAAATTTGAAAATATTGCACCTTTTTAATTTGATGAGGCTTCGTGTATCGCCAGAATTATAGGAGGAGCAGGGCAAAGTGTGGGTGAAGAGAGGCAAATCAGTGAGTTTCACTGGAGTAGCCCTCAGAGAGCCGATGCTCCTGGGGACAGGGCCTGGGAATACCCACTCTTAAAACCTAAACACACAGAATGTGCTCCTAAGAAGAGGTACCGCTTGTGAGCCTTAATTTGGCCACTCCTGTTCCTGCTAGTGTAGTAAAAGCCACTTTGCATGCACGATCTCATTGTATCTTCACAACAAACCCGTGGGGAATTTATCATTTCCCCCTGTTTGCAGACAGAGAAACCCCAGGGCTAGAGAGATCGAACAACTTGCCCAGTGTCACACAGGAACTAGGAGGTGGAGCTGTAACTCACAAGCAAGCAGACAACCGATGTCAAAATCCACAGTCTAACCACCGTTCTGCACACACTTTGCTCCAAATGAGAAGAAAAGAGAAACGCACCGAAGAAAAGGGCTGTAGTTATATAAGATTGAAAAACTAAGAACATGCATAGTATGAAGCCTGGAAATCTGGGTCATCTCACCTCGAGGCCTTCCCAGATCGTCCTACATTAAAAAGCCACCCCCTTCCTGCTCCCACATCCCCCTCCGCTTGTTTTCTCTATAGCACTTACCACCATCTACCTTACCGTATATTGATTTGTTTAGTGTCTGTTCCTCCGCCTAGAATATGAGCCCCAGACGGGCTCTGTCTTTATTTTGCTCGTTGCTGTGGCTCTAGCACCTGCAGCGGTTTCTAACACATCGTAGAGACTCCATTATTATTTGCTGTGTGAATGGGGGAGTGGGTTCTAGTCCTGCCTTTGGCATTTAGTAAATGGTCAGTCTGAGTCCGAAGCTCTTGGCCTTACCCTTCCTCTAAAGTGCCTGAGACCCGCTCCTCTGTTCCAGCCCTTCTCAGCTTGGTTCCCGCAGCCCTTTACAATGGGAGACTGTGTGTCTTTGCTCGCTATTAGTCCTTCCCTCCGTTCTTATCTTGTCAAAATTAAAGCTAGGGTTCCATTTTTGTCTGCACTAGCAATTCCCTTCCCTCCTCTCCCTTTTGGAAGCACTGTCTGGATGGATAACTCTCCACGGGTTCCTTGGATGAAAGGCGGGTGAAACGGAGGAGGAGAGGGGAGGGCCAGGCTGTCCAGGTGGAGGTCCCATACCGACCGCTGAGGAGGGTGTCCCCAGGCCGTCTCTTCACCGGGCCCTCAGTGCCAAGCAGAACTCCTCCTGTGTCCTCTACAAGGTCCCCACTCCCTTCAAAGATTTTCTCCCAAGTTACCTCCAAGTTACTAGCCAAGTTTCAAAAATTACATATATATACATGCCTATGTATGAGTATATATAGACACACAGAGTATACGTGTGTGTGTATATACATATATGATTTTCCACTAATGCACAAATATGATCACCTCATCACACAGCACCTGAACATTTCACTTCGTAAAGGGGCTGCTGTCTCAGCTAATGATAAATGGAGGCCCTTACATTTCTCTCTTAGGTCGTGTTTCTTGACCTTTAATTTCTGAGATGGGGCTTTGAGGTTTATTGCTCCTGGGGAGGGAAGTGCTGGTCTTTTGCCTGTTTAGCAAGACGGTTGGTTTGGCTGAGAAGACCAACCTCACTGGTTCCCAATCCACTCAGCACTCTGCTGACACAGGGAGCTCTCAAAAGAACCAATATGATCACCTCGCTTAAAACTTTCCAATGGGCTTCCCTGGTGGCGCAGTGGTTGAGAGTCCGCCTGCCGATGCAGGGGACGCGGGTTCGTGCCTCGGTCCAGGAAGATCCCACATGCCGCGGAGCGGCTGGGCCCGTGAGCCATGGCCGCTGAGCCTTCGCGTCCGGAGCCTGTGCTCCGCAATGGGAGAGGCAGCAACAGTGAGAGGCCCGCGTATCGCAAAAAAAAAACAAAAAACTTTCCAATGAATCATCATTGCCCTTGGGAGAAATCCCAAGTATCTGGATGTCATTTATAAGACGCATCTTGATTGGTTTCTCCTCCATCTCCTACCTCTTGGGGCAGACTGTGTTATCATTCCTAACCATCCACCGCCCCTTCCTGGGGGAGAATTATACCTCCCCTGCACCATTAATGTCAAGCTTGGCCACACGACTTGCTTTGGCCCATGAAATGTGAGCAGCAATGGCGCTTCCAGGCAGACATTTAATAGCCGGTGCACAGCTCACTTTCCCTCCCTTATGAGACCAGTAATGTTCCACACAGAGGTTATTTCTACCATCTACCAGCTCCTGGAGTGAATACGAAATAAGCAGAACACCCGCTGATTCTCAGTGGATGAGTCACATTAGGGAAATATCAACCCTTGTTCTAAGCCACTGAGATTTGGGGGCCATTTGTCACTGCAATAGAACCTCCTCTATCCTGACTGATATACCTTTGCAACCTTATCTCTTGCCATTGCCTCTTTTCATCTTGTACTCTAATCCAGTGGCTTTCAAGCGTGTTTTTAATCCACCCACAATAAGAAATATATTTTACATCATAACTTGTTCCTCACCTCATAGATATACAGAGATACACGCATAAATTAAACAAAAGTTCTACAAAAAGATCCTTTTTGCGTGCGATTCACTCTGATACATGCTGTTCTATTCCATTTAAGTAAAAATGCTGGACAGGACCCCCTAAGTTGATTTTGTGACTCATTAATGAGTCATGACTATGTTTGGACGACATTGGTCCACCCGCTTGAAAACCTCACTTCCCTTTACAGGCTCCTAGTATGTTTTTCAGGGCTCTGCTAGGAAGGCACCTCTTCTAGGAAAACTCTTACTACTGTAGGTGGCCGACGAGACCCCACAGCATCCAGTTTTATACTTGGATGTACTATTTTGTACTTTGCTCTTTTTTTCTTTTTCAAAAAAATTTTTAATAAAAAATACATAACATAAAATTTACAATCTTAACCTTTCTTGAGTGTGCAGTTCCGTAGTCAGTATATTCACATTGTTGTGAAATAGATCTCCTGAACTCTTTCTTCTTGCAAATCTGAAATTCTAGACCCACTGAATGATAACTCCCCCTTCCTCCCTTCCCCCAGCCCCTGGCAACCACCATTCTACTTTCTGTTTCGATGAATTTGACCACCTTTGATCACTCAGATAAGTGGAATCATACAGTATTTGTCTTTTTGTGACTGGCTTGTTTCACTTAGCATAGTGTCCTCAAGGTTCATCCATACTGTAGCACGTAACAGGATTCCCTTCCTTTTAAAGGCTGATAATGTTTCATTGTATATACCACAGTTTGATTTTCTGTTCATCAATGAACATTTGGGCTGCTTCCACCTCTTGGGTATCTTGAGTAGTGCTGCTATGAATACGAATAGGTGTGCAAGTACCTCTTCGAGACCCTGCTTTCAATTCTTTTGGTTACATATCCAGAAGTGAGATTGCTGAATCCTGGGATTATTCTTTGTTTACTTTTTGGAGGAACCTCCGTACTGTTTTCCATAGCAGTTACACCATTGTACATTCCCGCCAACAGTGCACAAGTGTTCTGATTTTTCCACATCCTCGCCAGCACTTTTATTTCCAGATCTTTTTGTTAGCAGCATCCTAATCAGTGTGAGGGGTTTCACTCTTGTCTCACGTGTATTCCTCAAACGGCCTATAAAGCCCTCGAGGACAGAAATCATTCTTATCGTTTGTGGTAACTCCAGCATTAATATGATGCTATACAGTGTGTGCACAGTAAATATGTGTAGCATGAAGGAAGGTGTTTCCCCTGAAATTAAAATATGTCTGCAAATTCTTTGTCACTGTTCCCTTCAAATGATGGTGCCAGATTTCCCTCCTCTTCAGTGTGGGTCAGGCTTACCACTCTCTTCTAACAGATAGAATGTGGCGGAAGTTATGCAATGTGACTTCTGAGGCTGGGTCATCAAACAGTTTTAGTTTCTGCGTGGCTTTCTCATTTGGATCACCACTGAACAGGCCTATGAAGCGGCCACGTGTAGAGGAACTGAGGCCTCCCCTTAACAGCCAGGGGCGAGTCCTCTTAGATGTGGATCCTCAATCCTCCAGCCCTGGGCAAGCCTTCAGATGACTGCAGCCCCAGTCAGCATCTGTCTCCTGTCCTAGAAACCATCCTGAGCCAGAACTGCCCAGCTCTCAAATTTCTGACCCAGAGCAACCCTGAGAGATAATAAATATCTAGTGTTGTTTTAAGCTGCTCAGTTTTGGGGTGATTTGTGACACAGCAATGGATAAATAATACACTCCGCCTTTCAGATAGTCAAGTTGATGCTTGTAGAAATGAGGTAAGCTGCTCTGGATCACACGGCTAGTAAGTGGAAGTACTGAGTCTCAAATACACAGCTGTAAACTCCTAGACTACGTGACCTTAGACAGAGGAATACGGGGCTCTGGGGGAGTGTGTTCTGGCCCCTCACTGTAAGGGTCCCTCTGGAATGGTACCACGCAGCAGTCTCACAGCGTTGCTACTCTGGGTTTTGCATCTTGGGCTGGGTCTTGGGTCCCCTCCTCATTATTGACCTCCAAAGAGTCCTTTGGAAAAAAGAGTCATTGGAAACTTTATCCAATTAAAAAAAAAACCAGCTTCCTTTTTTTGGTCCTGATCTCCTTGGCCCTTATCTTGCTTTCTTGCTTTTCTGGAGTCTTCTCCACCCCAGTCAATCGTTTGATAACAAAGCTCTCTTGCTCCTGGCTGGAACATGCCAACGTTTCTGTAGAACAATTAAACTTCATTTCAGGGTGAGCTAATTTCATGACAGCTTTCTGTAGCTGAGAAGGATCATCTGTGTGGGATCAGAGTGCTCAGGCTGCTCCGCTGAGGCTTGGAAGCATCCCTGACAAGCACTCCCTTTGTCTTCGTGCCCTATGTCTAGAGCGCCCCGCCCGCTCTGTTTTCACTGAGGTTGGGTCGCGGTGTTGACATCCCTTCTCTTTCCTTCATGTTTCTCTCCTTCTTGTTCCTGTGCTTCATTGACTGGCTCCTGTTTTAGGCTATATTGTGTTCTTGGGAAGTCAGCCCCTTCTCCTCAAAGATCAGTTTACTTACCTGTGTAATGGATATAAGGATACGTATCTAGCAAGGCTGTTCTGAAGGCTAAAAGATAGGACACAGGGTCAGTATTCATAAATGAGAGCCTTTATCAGGACAGTGTTTCTTCCCCTTCCACTAGGAACTCTGTTGACAGTAGGATAATCCTCTCTTAGCCCATTTACAGAGATCCTACTCTATTTGTCGTTTGGTCTGAAATTGCTTCTTCCTTCTTCTTTTTTTATTTTTTCCCCTTTGTACTGTAGCAGCTGCTGCATTTTAGATCTGCCGTCTGAGATTCAGCTTCCTTTTCTGCTCATCTCCCCAGCCACTCAGCATCAAACTACCCCCTCCTACCTTTCGGTTTTGTCTGTCCTCTTGTCTAGGTTTTCATTGCCCTCCCCAAGGGCCATGAACCCTTCTGCCATCTGCCCTCACCTGGCCCAGCTGTTTTTAGGTCACCTAATCCTTTTACATCATTCCCTTCCCAGGTAACCAACAAATGGCCGTATTTTGCAAGGAACTCCTGCAGACGCCTCTTCCGCCTCTTAAAAATACTTGACATTGATGATTTAAAACAACTCTGACTCCTGCGGATGACTCCTCCAAACTCTTCCCCCCCCACTCCACTTTGGGAGGAAAGGGATACCTCTGACTAGCTCATCAGTGTGCACGCCCTTCTGAAGACACGCCAACCGCAGTCCTGTGCAATGACAGAAATTTCAAAGTTCTAATCTATCCGGGCTTTGCATTATGGCGGCAAGAAGCCCTCTGAAGTCCTCAGGGGCAGCCTGAAGGACACATCTGACCCCTTCTGAATTTTCTCACTCATTTGTTAATTACCTGGGAACCTGGTCCTTTCCATTCAATTGATTGGAGGAGCTCATCCCTGACCTGCTAACATTTCAGACTGGCTTCAGGAATATATACCTTTTCCTTTTTCAATGCATTCTCCACAGGATTAGAAGTTCAGGATGACATCACAGAGCACGAAATATGTATCTACTCCCCCATCCCCCCTTCCCTAAATTCTAGTCCAGAGACTTTCAAGCAAACCAGAAAGTTCCAGAAGGAGCTGTGGAAATGAAAGAAGTTGATGTTCTTTTTTGCTTTTTTGGCAGGAGTTTGCTCTAAGTGCTCCAGTAACCCAACGACCATATGCTGCATTGGTGTTTTGACGTGACCAGAGTGGATTAGTGGGGGTTGGACTGGGGGCAGGGACACAAGGTTGTCATTGTCACAGAAAGACAGTCAACAGAACCAGACCTCCTTCATTTCCTGCCCCCGCCCTTAACTAACTGTTTGATATCGGGCAAGTTATTTAACTGGACTAAGCTTTAGAGTCTGCCTCTGAAAGGGCAATAATGATACCTCCTTCACTGGGCTGTTTAGTTGGAACGATGTCACACACAGGAGTACCTGGGACCGCGTGGGTGCCCAGGGGATGGCGGGACCGTCGTGGGACTGAGGGTAGGTAAGGGCTGAAGGGCAGGCAGAGTTCTCTTCTTGAGTTGCCTGGGCTTTTCTGGTCGTGGATGAACTGTGGTTTGTCTGATCACTCTTGAGCTGAGATAAACAGTGAATTTCAGGCAAGGTTATATGATTCTGCAGGGCAAAGCTGAACAAAGCCCACTTTACTGCCTGTTTTATAGCCTGTGACTTTTAATGGCTCCTGTAGTTGACAGTTCTTGCCAAAGTGAAGTTGTTATCCTGCAGTTTCTTTTGCATTTAAATAGCGCTTCGGTTTCCAAGGTGCTTAGCAATCATTTATTCATTCCTCCTCCCCTGCTAGGTCCTACTCTTTTCTCCTCTTTATTTATTTACTTATTTTTGCAGAGTGGGGAGCTGGCTGAAACCCAGAGTTTTGCCCAAGGTCACACAGACCTGGTCAGGGAACCGCGATCCTGTCCTTTTTCATGTCCTTTTTCACATCACGGTTCTGCGCTAAGTTTGCAGTAGCCTGTTACTTCTCACTGCTCAGGGGGCATCAGTGGAGATCAAGGGATGTTTGGGAAAGGATTCCCGAAGTAAGTGTCTGCTAGAACTGCTCTTCCTCACTTGGTGAAATTAGGGGAGAAATGTTCATATTACTGGCCCTAAAACCTTAGGATTTTGAACCTCCATATTGATTCTAAGGAAAGTTAACCCAAGTAGTTGAGGTCCACTGTCTGAGGTCACTTTGAGTGAACTTGGCCATGGCTCAGATGTTGACCCAGCCGTTTGGGCAAAATAACTAGATTAGATTTCCCCCTTCTTTCATAGAATTAACCCATTTTATAAGAAAATCACTTTGTCCCTCTGAAGTCAGAAGGACCCACGCATTGCTCCCCAGATGCCCGTCCATTCTAGCACCCTCCCTCCAGATCTTCAGCCCCGCCAGCCCCCGTTTCTCAGAACCTTGCACAAGTCTGCACGTGGACTTATGCACCCTTTCTCTCTGCTCCCTCCCACCTATGCAGTGTCAAGGTATTGGTCTCTACTTTAACAAAATTTAATGTTCGTATCACAATCAAATTATTTGCCAGGAACGTTCAGTTCAGAGACTATCTTTTAGCTTCATCCACATGCCACTAATATACAAAAAATTTTTAAGTCTCTTTCTGTAGTTTCTGCTATTCAGTTTTTTTTTTAAACATTTTCTAGAATCAATGATTTTTTTTAAAAAATTAATTAATTAATTTATTTATTTTTGGCTGTGTTGGGTCTTCGTTTCTGTGCGAGGGCTTTCTCTAGTTGTGGCAAGCGGGGGCCACTCTTCATCGTGGTGCGCGGGCCTCTCACTGTCGCGGCCTCTCTTGCTGCGGAGCACAGGCTCCAGACGCGCAGGCTCAGTAGTTGTGGCTCACGGGCCCAGTTGCTCCGCGGCATGTGGGATCTTCCCGGACCGGGGCACGAACCTGTGTCCCCTGCATTGGCAGGCAGACTCTCAACCACGGCGCCACCAGGGAAGCCCCGTTCAGTTTTTCTGAGTAGTGAAGTTTTTCCTTTAGCAATATTTGCTCTTCTTATTCATCTTTGATTTTTCTCTCTCACTACCAAAAGCTTAGTTTAGAGACTTACTACTTCCATTTGACTAGTGGGTTTTTAGTGAGTAACATGTCTTAGCTCCTGTGACGGTCTGTTGCTGATGAGAGGGACAGAAGGAATATAAGCCGGTCCTTGTCCTCCAGGCAAACCTATCAGCCTGTGTACCTGAAATGCCTGATGAAGGGCTCTGGCCCCTCCTTGCCTTAACCTTTCCCCCGTCGCTGCCATATTCCCTTGGTGCCTTGCAGTGTCTATTTTTCCATTGATGTTTCCATTTTCTGAAGATTATCCAGCTTTGGTTAGGAGAGTTGATCAATATCTTTCACCAAGAATGTCAGGGTCTTTGAATTGTTTGGTCTTATTTATTTTTCTCTCTGAAGAGTGGTTTCCTTTAAGCTACTCAAGAGCAAACTCCAAGGACAAAGGTGAACATTCAGAGAATGACAGGTGAATGGTTGGTAGCAAGATGGGTTGGAGAAATAAATGCAATTCTTGCTTTATGCAAAAGCACAGGGACACCATCCTGTCGCGCCTGAACAGGGGATTAAATGTGAGGTTACTCCCTCTAGAATACCCAGTATTGCTATGAGGTTTTAAAAGATTTGAGAACGTAAAGAATTTGGGCTTACAAATTTGCAAGTTCCCTGAGCTATGTTTAAAAATAACTTCCAAACAGACAAAATGAACATCAAGAAAGGGGTTGGGGGGAGGCAGTCAAATGAACGACTCATAATGATAAACATTTATCAGGCAGTTACTATGAGTCCGGCACTGGGAGCATGGAGATGAATAAAACAGAATTCCTGCCCTCAAGTTCTCAGGTGAGTGGATTATAGAACATGACGAAAATTGCGATAGAAATACGAATAAAGCACAGATAACTTTATCCAGAAATGGAGGACTATGCAATTAAAGTTCCTAGGGGGATGATAATTCTGAATTAGGTCTCAAAGCATAAATAGGAGGTCACCGGTTGGACAAAGCAGGACATTATAGGCACTGAATTTCATGTGGTAATTAGGGGGCTCTAAGACTGGACTGCCCTATGGGAGATGACAGTAGAGCCACACTAAGGATTTTGGACTTGATTCCTTTAGGTGAAGGAGAATTAAGGAAGGATTTTAAGTGATTTGATCAAAATTGCCTTGCTTTAGTTTAGAAAGCGTCTCTTCTATACCAATGCTAGAAATAGAACTGAGTCATAGTTTTTGTCTAGTAACTCCTCATTCTGCTTTGTATGATGATAGTTTCATTGTTATTAGTATATTTGAGTTTTTCTGTGTATATACATACCGATAATGCCTTTATTATTCATGGACTGATTAAGGGCTTTGGGAATAGCCTCAAGGTTGCTGAGGCAGTTGGCTACTTCTTAGAATCATATAAAGGTGAAAAAATTATAGACCTTAATAGGAGTTGAAGCTGTACATTAGGTAATAAAGGAGGGAGAGAAGGGAAATTATATTTATAATATTACTAGTTTGATGATAACTCTGAGTATGTTATACAACCAAGAGGGTGGCTCATTCATTATTTTGGATCTCTGAAATTAAAAATTTCAGCACTGCACGCTCTTCAAGTTCTTCCCAATAGCATGCACAAGAAGGAGGAGGATGCTGAGAAAATGCTTTTTACTTTTTTAGAAAAATTCATTTAGGTTTATTACAAACCTCATAATCTGGAGGATTAAACATTACTTTGAGCACGTTACAAAGGCACAGAATCAGAGGACGAACGTCACATGGCCCTCAACTGAGGAATACGTAAAGGCTAAAGATATGAAGCAAATTCTTCACCTGGGCTTCCTTCATGCTGGACAGTACAGAAAAATTGATAACTTCGATAAGTTTCCTAGATTTTTCTTTGATCAGATGCCAGGCAGTGGTATCTTTAAATAAAAATGGAAATAAAACCTGGGAAATGCTAGTCACCACATTTGGAAAGGGTTCAAGACCACCCCCTCTCTGCCTTTTCCACGTTGAATAATAATAACCATAAAGCTAATTGCTCCTAACCAAGAGGAATAGACAAAAATAACATAAAATTATATGGATATGTGCTAAATGCAATAACAGCAAATGTATCCAGTTATTAGAAAAGGACATAGTAGAGTTCCTGACCCACCCCAGAGTGGGGCCAATGAAGGTATTAGTGAGAAAGTGTCATTTGATTAAAGGGTGGCTGCAGTTTTCATACAAAATAGGAGGAGGATAGTAGGATGGGGCGGTAGATAAAGCAGCTGTTTTGAATATATGATCTTGAGCAGATTACCTCAACAGTCAGCTTTAACTACCCATCTGTAAAATGGGGATGAGAGTACCTAGCTCATTGGAGGGTTGTGAAGACTAAATATATTTTTGAGGTATTATTGTTAGGGTTCATGAGCGTGGACTCTGGAAACAGATGATGTACTGGGTTAAATAGCATCCCTGCAAACTTCATGTCCACTCAAACCTCAGAATGTGACCTTATCTGGATATAGGATCTTTGCAGATATAATTTGTTGAGTTAAAATGAGGTTGTACTCTATATTAATAATACTAATAAAACTGGACATAATAAATGACCAGGATGTGGAGAAATTAAAACCTTTATGGATTGCTGGTAGGAATGTAAAATGGTACAGCTGCTGCAAAAAATGGTATAGTGGTTCCTCAAAAAGTTAAACGTATAATTACCATTTGTCCCAGCAATTCCACTCTTAGGTATATATCCCAAAAGAACTGAAAAAATAAACTGATACTTGTACCCCATTGTTCCTAACAGAATTATTCGCAATAGGCAAAAGGTGGAAACAACCCAAGTGTCCATCAACAGATGAATGGATAAACAACATGTCTTTCTCCAGACAATGGAACACTATTCTGCAATAAAAAGGAATGTAGTTTTGATACATGCGGCAACACGGATGAACCTTGAAAGCATTATGCTAGGTGACATAAGCTAGACACAAAGGGAGCAAGAATTGCATGATTCTATTATATGAGGGACCTAGAATAGGCAAAGTCATAGAGACAGAAAGTAGAATAGAGCTTACCACGGGCTAGGAGGAGAGGGAAACAAGTTGTTGCTTAATGGGTACAGAGTTTTTATTTGCGGTGATGAAAGAGCTTTGGAAATAGACAGTGGTGATGGTCAATGTAATTAATGCTGTTGAACTGTACACTTAAAAATGACTAAAATGGGGCTTCCCTGGTGGCGCAGTGGTTGAGAGTCCGCCTGCCGATGCAGGGGACACGGGTTCTTGCCCCGGTCCAGGAAGATCCTACATGCCACGGAGCGGCTGGGCCCGTGAGCCATGGCCGCTGAGCCTGCGCGTCCAGAACCTGTGCTCCACAACGGGAGAGGCCACAGCAGTGAGAGGCCCGCGTACCGCAAAAAAAAAAAAAAAAAAAAGACTAAAATGGCAAATTTCGTTATATACATATTTTACCACAATTAAAAAAAAAATGAGGTTATGCTGGATGAGGGTGGGCCTTAAGTCCAATCAGTGGTGTCATTACAGGAAGAGGCAGAGAGACACATGGAGAGAACACCCATGTGAGGGCAGAGACTGAGACTGGAGTGACGCATCTACCAGCCAGGGAACAACAACGTTGCCACCAGGAGCCAGGAGAGAGGCATGGGGCCCATTCTCCTCAGGCTTCCACGAGGGAACAACTGTGCGAACGTCTTGTTTTTGGATTTCTTGCTTCCAGCACTGTGAGAGAATAAACTTCTGTTGTTTAAAGCCACCTAGTTTGTGATAATTTGTTATAACAGCCACAGGAAACTAGTACAGATGACCTAGGTTTAAATCCTAGCTCTGCTGCGTCTTATTTGTGAGAACTTGGGTAACTGACAGCTTATCTGAGCCCCTGTTTCCTAATTGTAAAACGGAGGTAATGGTACATACCTTATCAGGTCATTGGGAAGATCAAACATAAATTCTTTTTTTTTTTTTTAATAAATTTATTTTATTTATTTATTTTTGGCTGCATTGGGTCTTCGTTGCTGCTCACGGGCTTTCTCTAGTTGTGGTGAGCAGGGGCTACTCTTCATTGCGGTGCACGGGCTTCTCATTAGGGTGGCTTCTCTTGTTGCAGAGCACGGGCTCTAGGCACTCAGGCTTCAGTAGCTGTGGCACGCGGGCTCGGTAGTTGTGGTTCGCGGGCTCTAGAGCACAGGCTGAGTAGTTGTGGTGCATGGGCTTAGTTGCTCCTCGGCATGTGGGATCTTCCCGGACCAGGGCTCGAACCAATGTCCCCTGCACTGGCAGGTGGATTCTTAACCACTGCGCCACCAGGGAAGCCCCAAACATAAATTCTTAACATACTGCCTGGTGTGTAATAATCACTCAATAAATGCAAGTTATTAATGCCAATTATGATAATAATTAGCAACACAGAGAAATGAGAATTGACTCCCAGGGGAGGCTGTCTTGGCGAGCCCTAATGCCAACAGGATTTGTTTGAAAATCGAAAGGATTTACTTCAGAAGCTTTACTTGGCCATTCTCATCACAGAAAAACGTGAGGGAAATGGGTGTTATTTGAGCTGACATCATTGAAATGGATCTGGAAGTTGAATGATTTGTTTCTTAGGTTCCAAGAAGCTGAGAGAAATTGACAGGCACATCTTCTTTCCTCCTAACAGCCGCTCTCTTGCCGGTACACCTCCCCTTACACCCGTGCACGTTGTCTCATCTAGAAGAGAGCTGTGTTCTTACGTTACAAGTGTGCTCGCTGCCCCGATGGCACAGGTGTGAGCTAGCCGTCCAAGTGCTCCACACAAATTACAGACCCTGCCGCCATGACCGGCAAAGCCAGGATCGCTTGCTGTCAGACTGAAGAGGGAGGGGTATTTGATTTCATTTGGTGGTAAATGAGAAAAAAATCCATTTTTCAAAGAGCAGTCTAAATCCATAGGCGAGTGGGAGGCTTTGGGAATAGATGGGTGGGCCGGGTAGCCATAGCTGTTGTCTATGGCCTCCGGGTAGATTAGCTGTGATCTCTACTAACACGTTCATTGTTGTCAACAGCATTAACACGCCCACCTCTTACAGGTGCCATGTTGGGCTGGTTCAGTGCATGTGCTCCCCGACACTTGCAACAATCAATAGAGTTGAATCCACAGGTCTGGCCGGGCCCAGGTTATATTCTTAGTCTCTTTCATTATTGGGCTCTATGATTTGTAAGAGGTTTTAACCCAGGTCATCCGACATGGTCCTCAAAACAGCTCCAGAGCTGTTAGGACTGGCCTTATCATACCCACGCTGCCTGCAGGAACTCTGAGTCTCAGCGAGGCTAAAAGACTTGCCAAGTTCAGAGCATTAGTCAGTGGTTGTCCAATGTGTCCAGGAACAAGGTGGGCTCCCCTACCTCCTAGAGGCCAGCACCCCGGTAACAAGAACGTCTTCTGAAGGAGAGTAGAGAGACAGAGATGGAACCATCAGATACATGCCCTCGGGGGTGAATGGTGGAGGCTGAGCTCTGGGCCCAGGGCAGGGAAAGGTCAGAGGAGGGGTGGGTGTAGGTAGAGGGCAGGACTGGAAGGGGGCTTGAAAGGGAGCATTAATTCCTGAACCCTGTTTCCCACTCTAGAGATGGGGGCTTTTTCCTTCCCGCAGCTGGGATCTGCAAGGAAGGTTGAGTCCACCACCGAGGGCTGACAGTGCTAAAGTCTGGGCCCCCGAGCCATGGTCCTATGGTGACCCATCAAGTTCTGTGTCCCCAACATCCTGCTATGTCCCCCACATTGGTCCACTGGCCTCTCCAGGATTTCTGTGGACCTAGGTTCCCTACCCCCACATTCAAAATTATTAAAAGCAAAAGGCAAAAATACGGATTATAATAAAAGCGTCTATGGGAATTCCCTGGTGGTCCAGGGGTTAGGACTCCGTGCTTTCACTGCCGAGGGCTGGGGTTCAGTCCCTGGTGTGGCCAAAAAAAAAAAAAAAAGGGGTGTCTAAAAGTTTACAAATCAAAATTATTAAAACAAAGACAACTAGTTTCTGGTGACTCCCAGCAATCCTCGATGTTCTTGTTCTACAGCTGCATCACTCCAATCTCTGCTTCTGTTTTCATGTGATCTTTTCCCTGTGTATCCCTGTGCCCTCTCCTCTTCTTAAAAGGATACCAGTTATGGGATTTAGGGGTCATAGGATGATTTTATATCAAGATCTTTAACAAATTACGTCTGCAAAGACCCTATTTCTTAGGTTGTATTCAGAAGCCCCTGATGAGCATGAATTTTAGGTGGAAACAATCCAACCCACTACAAAGTGTAAAAACCATTCCTAGCTCTCGGCTATACTAAAGTAGCTGGCTGGGCTTCCCTGGTGGCGCAGTGGTTGGGAGTCCGCCTGCCAATGTAGGGGACACGGGTTCGTGTCCGGTCCGGGAGGATCCCACATGCCGCGGAGCGGCTGGGCGCGTGAGCCATGGCTGCTGAGCCTGCGCGTCCGGAGCCTGTGCGTCCGGAGTCTGTGCTCCGCAACGGGAGAGGCCACGACAGTGAGAGGCCCGCGTACCGCAAAAAAAAAAAAAAAAAAGTAACTGGCTGATTTTGCTGACTCCTGGTCTAGCTCACTGTCTTGAACATAGTAAGCGCTCTAAATCCTTTCAAACAGCACCAGAAACATAGCAGGGCGTTAAGAAAGACATCTAAAACCTTAAACAGATTCCATCATACCAAATTAACTAAGCCTTATACATAACTACATAACACTTTGCAATACTAGCTGATCCATTCCTGATATCTACTCTATGAGGTAGATATTCTTATTCCCATTTGTAAGTTGAACTAGATGTAGCAAGTTTAAATGACTTCCATAAGGTCCGTGGATGAGGGAGGACTTGAACTTATTCCAAAGCAGCAAGGGCTGTAGCGCGTTTGGGGAGGATGAAGCTGTTATAAGGCAAGTTCGCCGAGTCATGATGGTGGGGAGGGAAAAGAGGGGGTCAGGAGTGGAGACGTCACCTTATAACTCATCAAGTTAAGAGAAACGTGGTGTGGTTATTGGATATGCAACAAATCACAAGACAGGGAAGGCACTGGCTGAGCTGGGGAAGGCTGTTGAAGGCCCAGGTGCACTGTGGGAGAAAGCCGGGGCTTGGAGCAGGGTGGCTGGACAAATTGATTCTGTCTGGGAGTGAAGGAGGGAGGCTGAGTCACCCTCATAACCCGGGTAATGGCTTGAGGGTTTTGAACTTGAGTTATACGGTACAGAGAAGATTTTAATGACCGAAGGGGATTAGAATATGCCACCCCCAAATATGTCACTTGGGGAGAAGGATTATTTTGAGCAGAAGGCAATTGAGAAACAACAGACACAGGAAAAGCTCTTTGCCCTCCCCCATCTGCCTGAAAGCAAGACATAAATTTCCTGTGAGAACGGTGCCCTCCTTGTACCAGAAAGGGGAGAGCAACTCAGCCCTGGAGGAGGAGTGTCAAGGCTGAGGTGAATCCGCATAAACAGACCTTACTAAAATAACCCTTATCTTCCATTAGTTTCCCCCATATATTTCCTAGTCACCTTCCCACAATTTATCACAACTAGAAGCCGAAACACCCTTTCCTTTTTCTATTCCATTCTCCACAATTATCATTCTTTGTGAAAATGGGGTTTTCACTTCTTTTCTCTGAGGCCCGTGTGTGCATAAAAATATCATCAATAAAAATTGCATGCCTTTTCTTCTGTGAATCTGTTAGTTGTCAATGTAATTCACAGCCCCCATATACTGAACCTAAGAAGGTAGAGGAAAAGCTTTTGTCCCTCCCTGACATGACTTTTTCTTAATTTAAAATCTTAACGTAAATGGCCCAAATTAATTGCCTTAAATTCTTTTACTGTCATCATTCTATGGGGAATTCCATGTGTGAAATTTTTCTTAAAGAAGGACTGGATATTTGATGAACTCTCATGACTAAAATGGAGCCTGCAGACCCCAAAGTGTTAGCTGGCAGGTAGCGATTGTAATTTTCAAAGGCTTTATCAATGGGAGTCAAATGGACAGTAACCTAGGCTGGCTCTTGTGCATTTATTATATTCTTCATTGTTTTCGAACATTCCAGTACTGACTAAGATCTTGCCCTACCATGGCTTGGGGCTGGTATCAGCAACCAATGGCACCATTCCAGAAGCTTGAGACCGTGGCAGGGGGCGGTTTCCTCAATCCCATCTGGAGGTCAACTTGCTGGGCCTCCAATGCTGCAGGAGCAGGGCTGCCTCTTGTCCATGTGACCATCCCCAGGGCCTTGCCCAGTGCTTGGCAGACAGCAGGCTTCCTATTATTAAGATTTGTACTGTTGCAACTGGGGCAAATTTGAATTTGACTCTCTTCTACCCAGCAGCCCACTCACACCTGTTGTTCTTTCTCCTGTGGGAGCAAAAAACCCTCTGCTGCCCTATTTCTCTCCGAGGTCCTCAGGGCAGATCCTATTCAGGCCCCCTTACCATTATTTCCTCCCCTCTAGTTAAAATTTCCAGTGTCTGTGTGGGCCTGTGTTCAGGCCAAGGAGATAGCAGTCTGATTAAAATAAGTCACACTGAAAAGCTTCTGGGGGAATATTTGCATTTTAAAAGGGAGTTTGGGGACTTCCCTGGTGGCACAGTGGTTAAGAACCCGCCTGCCAATGTAGGGGACACGGGTTCGAGCCCTGGTCCAGGAAGATCCCACATGCCGCGGAGCACCTAAGCCCGTGCGCCACAGCTACTGAGCCCGCGCTCTAGCGCCCGCAAGTCACAACTACTGAGCCCACGTGCCACAACTACTGAGCCCACGCCTAGAACCCGTGCTCCACAACAAGAGAAGCCACCGTAATGAGAAGCCCGTGCACCGCAATGAAGAGTAGCCCCTGCTCGCCACAACTAGAGAAAACCCGGGCGCAGCAACGAAGCCCCAACGTAGCCAAAAATAAATAAATAAATAAAATTTAAAAGATAAATAAAAAGGGAGTTTGGTGGTCTAAAATTCTCTGCTTGGTAGACTGTTGGTAAGAGGGGTTTTGAGTTTGAGGGACTTCTTGATGCTCTTGATCTAATTCAGGCTCCTGGGATTATAAATGAATCTTCCAGAGGTACTCAAAGCAGTGGTGGTGGTAGCAGCTCCTGGTCCATTTATTAGCAATATGGACTCTCCACCTCACCTCGGGCTACAGGAGCAGAATCAACCTAATCAGAATCTGCATTTCCACTCCACTTTGAGAAGCAATCTGTATCTTCCCCAGGGGCAGCGGAGGCGGGACTCCCACAGGTGAAAACAATAAATGTCTTGATTCCTCCTTGTGAGAACTCCATGACCCTTGCCCTAGCATGATATACTTTTTATATCAGTAGTTTTCAAATTTTATTGTGCAGTAGACTCCTCTGAGGGCACCAGTGAAAATTGCAGAGGCCCAGAGAGTCAGATTCAGTGGGTGTGGGGTGTGGTCCAGGAATTTGCATTTTTCACAAGCTGCTCGGGTGGTTCCAAAACAAGTGGTCCTAGTTTCACATTTTGAGAACCCTAGTCCTTAACTGCATTCTATTCCGGTGCTGCGTTTTATGGGAGGGGCTGCAGAGCATTCAAGATAAGAGCCTGCTTATTTCACAACAAAGGGGAAATGCTGGGATAAAGGTAGAATTTCACATAAAAATCCCAAATTTAAGAGCCTAAAGTCCTTGTTATTTACAGACTGGATCTTATTCCTGCTTGTCTGTTGAGGAAATACAGTAACTTTAAATTTCAGGGCTGGTTTAAGGCAAATCATTGGAAGTTATGTTTACCACCTGGGCATCTGTTTCGCTCTGCAAGAGAAATGTGATTTTTTTTCCCTTACCACCCTTGCTCCCTCCCTCCATCACTTTCCTTCCTGCCCTTGGGACCCACCCGTGGGCTGCTCACGCTTTCTGGAGTCTGGGGAACGGCTGCTGAGTGCAGCAGCTGAAAGCTTTGTAGGTGGTTGATAGAGAAGGCGGTAGGATTGCATCACTTCCTTGGTCTCTTCAGAGTTATTACAGAAAGTGAAATCGCTGGCCGTAGGGAATTAATTGAATATGATAAGCCCAGAGTAGTTAAGAAAATACCTGTCCTGAGATTTTCTGGAAAAGAACACTCTACATTGCCATTCTTTCGCTCGGGTTTTGGTCTGTGGGACTGCTGAGACAGCCGGTGGAAATGTGGTCATGCACTAGGCTACGCCCGCATCCGTATGCATGGAGGGTACCGAGAGGCAGAAACATTCCTACAACCTGTCAGCTGCTCCTCAGCGAGCTTCACTGAAGAATCAACATGTCAGGATTGTTCCCGCTGCAAGTCTGAAGGCTCAGCTTGTTTCCTAGGCTTTGGGCATCTCTAGGAAAAGGACTATTGAATATTCCAGAACGTGTGTTTTATTAGGAATGTGATGATTGCAACCATGTGGCAGTTCTTTTACCTGATGAGAGGACCTTGGAGGACAAAGACCTCAGGAAGTACACGTGCATTTGCTGCTCAAACTAATTAAGCAAATTCCCAACCTTCTGTCAGGGCCCCTCATTGGGCCGAAGTGCAGTCAACCTGTGCCTCTTGACGTCTGCCCTGGATGTCTTTTTCCCAGCGAGACAGGCAGTTACTCTTTTGTGAAAATGCCTGAAACGTTCACATTTTCAGGTATTCTCATACACCAGTGAAAATCTCTCCCAATCTCATTTGTTTGGACCCCGCTGCCTGGTTTTTTCCCCTGTGAGCCCCAAATGGTCGCCTTGGCCTTTCTCTTGATGGATTCATTGTTTTGATTTAAGCCATTGTGGCAGAAAATCTGATGTCATTTGCAGCTGCTACACTGAGATTCAAAGAAGCAGTCATTAACCCTTGCAGAGATCCACACGAAGGCACTGTGGCCTTCCCCATACTCTGTGTCAATAACCACGACGTGAGTCAGGTTTCCGTATCGTGCTTAATATTTGTTGGGCATTGGCGAAGGAGTTTTTAGGTCTTTCATACATTCAATAAATACCCATTAGACCCTTACAATGTACCAGGTGAAGGGGATCAGGATATGCCACCCCAAATATGCCACTTTGACGTGAGGATTATTTTGAGCGGAAAGCAATCGAGAATCAGCAGATGCAGGAAGATTTCTCTTCCCTCCCCTTTTCTGCCTAAAAGCAGCATGAATTTTCCTTTGTGCAGGTGTCCCCCTCTCTCATACCAGGAAGAGGAGAGCAACTTATCAGGGGAGACAGAGTTGGCTCTGAGATGAGTCTGTACAAACATACCTTACTAAAATAATCCTTATCTCCCATTAGTTCCCCCTTATATTTCCTAGTCACCTTCCCACAGTTTATCATCCCTTGAAGCCCAAACCCCCATTCCTTTGTTAAAATGGTATGGAAGCCCCGGGGTCGCCTCACTGCTTTGAGTTTCACTTCTGTTTTGTGAACTCCCGTGCACATGAAATATTAATAAAATTTGTATTCCTTCCCCCCTGGGAATCTGTCTTTTGTGAGTTAATTTGCAGGCCTTCCAGGTTATGAACTTAAGAGGGTAGAGGAAAAGTTTTTCCTTCCTGATACAGGCAGGTATATAAACCTGCTTATCTCCTTAGTCTTTTTCATCTCTAGGAGCCTTAAGCATCCCCCAGCCTTTAGGAAAACTTTTGATTCCTGAGCACTGGAGAAGGAATTCTCCTTCCAGAAAGGTGTTGGGAACTCGCAATGCTGCTGCTGGAGCCTCTGACAGGTTTTCTGTGTGGAAGGCTCACTCTCAGATCCACGGCCCTGAGCGCCCTCAGGGGGTCGGAGGGGGAGGATTTTGGTGTGACACTGATGTGTGGAAAAAGGAATTTCTCACGCTGTTGGTATAGTATCTGGCGAGTCCTTAGGCTCCGTCTTAGATGTCAGGAGCTGGGCCCCAAATATCGATCTTCTACATTTAAGTTTTTGGACGTCTTCAAGGGCTATTTATTTTGTATATGAAAGATAATTCTGTAGTTTATTTCAGTGTTATGAATTAACATTTTATTTACTGAAGTTACAAATTCAGAAATCTAGATCCTTCTTAAGTGTTTTTATTTTTTAACATCTTTATTGGGGTATAATTGCTTTACAAGGGTGTGTTAGATTCTGCTTTATAACAGTGAATCAGCTATACATATACATATATCCCCATATCTCCTCCCTCTTGTGTCTCCCTCCCACCCTTCCTATCCCACCCCTCTAGGTGGACACAAAGCACCGAGCTGATCTTCCTCTGCTATGCGGCTGCTTCCCACTAGCTATCTATTTGACATCTGGTAGGGTATATATGTCCATGCCACTCTCTCACTCTGTCCCACCTTCTTAAGTTTTTAAGAGTCTTAGTATTCTAGTTATCCTAGAATGTTTTAACAGTCATTTTAAAATGGCCTTTGAATTATGTTTGTTCTATATCATAAGCTCAATTAATTGAATATCAGTTATGTATTTTAAACTGCATTTATAAATTTAACATGTCACATTTCTTAAGTCCTTAAATTATCTGACTGAAAAAATTTTCAAACATTTAAGTAATGTTTGTAAGTCTAATAAATGTATATAGTGGAACTTAAGTACTCTTAAATGTTCCAATATTGTATAAACAGTAAGATTTCAACTTAAAATCACAAACCTGAATCAATTATTCAACTACACATTCTAAATCGCAGTTACAAAGCTGAACTGTCACTCTTATTGGCCATGTTATCTTAAACTTTGCAAAATTTTAAAACACTGCTAAGGTGTATATGAACATTGTGTCCCCCAAAACCTATCTGTTGAAGCCCAACCCCAATATGATGGTATTAGCAGGTGGGGTTTTGGGAGGTGATTGGGAGGGTAAAGCCCTCCTCAGTGGGATTAGTGTCCATATAAAAGAGACACCACAGAGCTCACTCACCCCTTCTACCTGGGAAGACACAGCCAGAAGACAGCTGTATGTGAACCTTATGAAGCAGGTTCTCTTCAGACACCAAATCTGCCAGTACCTTGATCTTGGACTTCTCAGCTTCCAGAACTGTGAGAAATAAATTTCTCTGGCTGATATGCCACTCTGTCTGGGGTAATCTTTTATAGTAACCCGAACAGAATAAGACAAACACCAAAAATATCTATAACTTACTCCCTAACAGAAAAATATTAGCAGTTTCTATGCTAAATTCTAAATCTTCCTAAGAAGATTTAGAAGGTGCTGACCCACTAAAGAAACAGTTGTGCACTTCAAGCCATTTTGGGGAAACATTCTCAGACCCTTGATTCATGAAGATGAGAGACTTCAGGTGGAACACTGAGTACATTGTTGTTTGTGACCCTGATGGAACACATGGAGGCCTATTTACAGTCCGTGGACCCCACCATGGTGATGAATTGATCGGATTTTGTATATCTTTAGCTCTTACAGTAACAGAAATGTTTCTTCCGTCCAATTCCAAAGGACCTTTGAACTGAAAATAAACCTGCATTCTTTTTCACAAAATGCTTATCTCTTAGGACCAAGCAACTCTTACAGTGTTAAAATAATGTGACTTCTTTCTGCCTATCTCTTGGCTTTGCCTCAGTATTTGATAATTGTCTGATAATTTGGCCACAGCTTCCATTCTGCTGACATTTTAATTCTACGATTAAAAATGGAATATTTTCGTGCATAAAAGAGTATGTTCCTGATCTAGAACCTGGCACCCAGTACATGCTCAGTCAATGGTAATTATTATTATTTGAGATTTACGGCCAGGATCCCCAAACCATTAAGAGCACTCAGTGGTTACACTAAGTCTTCAGCAAACGCTGAAAACTAGACAAGGTACAAAAAAGAAGAGATAGCTCCTAAATGGTAGGTGTAAGAGCTCGGCCAGAGAAAGGGAATGAATAAGAGGGAGAAAATAGACAGAAAATAACCTACAACCATATAGGGATATTTATATTTAGTGAAATATTTTCAGCTTCAGCTTACACAAAAAAACCAGTGAAGCATCCAGTTGATACGTGAATGTGTCACTGCAGGAAGATGGTGATTCACAGAGATTTTCTTCATAAAGAAATAAAGCCTAGCCTATTCAAAAGCACTTCCATTTAATGCAGCACTGCATTGAACGGGGCTCTTTTCAAGGGGCTACTATTAAAGGCAAGATTATTATCTTCAGCATTTAGATGGCGTGCTGACTGGGGCCATAACACCAGGGCACTTAGACGCTCCCATTATCAATGTACAGTCTGGTCTTTGGAAGTTTAAAAATAGCTTTCACAACCTTTTATGGCTTCTCTCGCATGGGCTGTGGCTGTGGGCTCTGGAGAAGGCTGGGCCCCCTGCAGGGAAGGCTGCTGTGTTGGAACCTTGCTAGCATGTTGACCTTAGGGGGTCCAGGCTGCAGGACCACCCTGGATGTATGACCCTGTCGTAACAATGTCCTTTGAGACCACAGGTAAGCTACAGTTTAGAGGAAAGCAATGTTTCAGGGACGTGATTCTTGTTCCAACCGTGACATCTGGGCCACTAATCCTCTCTAGGTTAGATACCCAGTTAGGCACATTGTGTGATTCAGAATTCTCTCTTTCTTTTTTCAGATCTCAGGTTTAATGAATATATCACGAGCACCTACTACGTTCAAGATTTTACTCTAGGTGTCGGGAAGATAAAGAGGAATAAGGCTTTCTCTGACCTCAGGTGGGCTGTGGGTGGGAGAGAGACATATGATGGATCCTTTCAATGTGATTGCTCAGTTCTTCCTCTCCAAGGAAGGTCTCAAATGCAAATGCTTCTGGGAGCCAGGCCCATCTTGGGGATGAGTGGACAGGCCTGTGGGGAACCATGACACATGGAGATCACGCGCTCAGTGGTTCCTGGGGGCAGTGACTCAGTTCCAGAGGCTGCTGGACCAGAACGTAGGCCCAAAGCCCCAACATTGCCAGGACTTCCCATCTCTGAAAGGGAGTCTGCATTCTGGATTTTTATGTGAAATATCCTAGTTTTTCAACGTTGGAGACTCTACAGGCCAACCCCCAATACATCTGCAAGCCAGGTCTGCGTTGGAGTGACCCATTGGCTCACCTCATGTTGCAGAGAATGATGGAAAGATGAGAAACTTTGCTAGTCTTTTCACTTTTAGGCATTTGTCCAATATCTTCCTCTTTTTTTTTTTTTTTTTTTTTGCGGTACACGGGCCTCTCACTGTTGTGGCCTCTCCCATTGCGGAGCACAGGCTCCAGATGCGCAGGCTCAGCGGCCATGGCTCATGGGCCCAGCCGCTCCGCGGCATGTGGGATCTTCCCGGACCGGGGCACGAACCCGTGTCCCCTGCATCGGCAGGCAGACTCTCAACCACTGCGCCATGGGGGAAGCCCCGAGATCTTCCTCTTTGACGGATTTTAGTCTCTCATGAAGAAAAACCTTTGCAATAGAACAGTCCAAAGGCTTAAACAAGATGCTTCTTAAGTGACGAGTTGCTGGGTACTTAGATGGCTTTGACTAGATGCTGGGAGACGGTGGGGTGGCCTACTTTAGAGGGTTCTCCAGGGAAAACACTGGGCAGAAGGAGGTAGACAAAGCCATGTGACACACAAGCGAGGGTGTGTTGAGCTCATAGAGGTGGGAGCAGAGCAGCTGGGGCAGGGCTGAGCCACCACACTGGTGGAGCCTGGCCCTAGGGGCTGGCCTGGAACTGAGCCCCTGCGGTTGTTACTGACCCGCCAGAGCTTCTGTGTGCTCCAGACAGGGCCTGAGGTCTGTGGCTGTGCAGATCTGTGCTGTCCCGTGTAACCACCAGGCACGTGTGGCTACTGAAACTTGAAATCACTAAAATGAAATGAAAACTTCAGCTCCTCGTTAGACTTGTCACGTGACGTGTTCAGTGGCCACAGGTGGCACGTGGCCCCCGTGTTGCAGAGCGCAGGGAACATTTCCAGCGTTGCAGAAAGTTCTGCTGGACGGTGCTGATCTATAGCTTTCCACACTCATTCCTTCCCCATGTGTCTTTACTGAGATAACCTGACTTGCCTCTCTTTTTTGCCATTGGAAAGAGTCTCCCCAGTACCGTGACTTAAAGTTCCCCCCAAACCTCATGTTCTATGAGAAGGATAGATGTATTTGGTACGAGGTTTCTGTCTGAGACCCGGCCTCAAGGCGGTCCTCCCCTCCACTTTGACGTCCCCACCCCCTGCCCTGTATTTATTTATTTTTGTTTTTTTGTTTTGTTTTTGTTTTTGTTTTGCAGTACGCGGGCCTCTCACTATTGTGGCCTCTCCCGTTGTGGAGCACAGGCTCCAGACGCACAGGCTCAGCAGACATGGCTCACGGGCCCAGCCGCTCCATGGCATGTGGGATCTTCCCGGACTGGGGCATGAACCTGTGTCCCCTGCATCGGCAGGCAGACTCTCAACCATTGTGCCACCAGGGAAGCCCTATTTATTTTTTTTAATTAAAAAATTGTAGCAAAGCACATAAAATTTACCACCTTAACAATTTCTCAGTGTGCAGTTCAGCAGTATTAAGTACATTCACATGATTGTGCAGCCATCACCACTGTCCATTCCAGAACTTTGTCATCTTCCCAAACGGAAGCTCCATACCCACTAAACAGTAGCTCCCCATTCCCCTCCCCCTCCCCCCGGCTACCGCCATTCTATTTTCTGTCTCTTTGAATGTGTTCTAGGTCCCTCACATAAGTGGAATCACACAGCATTTGTCCTTTCGTGACTGGCTTATTTGCATATCATAAAGTCTTCAAGGTTGATCCATGTTGTAGCTCATGCCAGGATGTCCTCCCTTTTTAAGGCTGAATAATATTCCATGTCGTGGATATACCACATTTTGTTTATCCATTGGCTATTGTGAATAATGCTGCAGTGAACACGGGAGTGCAGGGGTCTCTTCAGGACACTGCTTTCAGTGTCTTTGGATACATACATACCCAGAAGTGGGATTGTTGGATCGTATAGTAATTCTATGCTCCTCCAGAAATGGAGAAATGTGAGACAAGACAGGCTAATGATCTAAAAGTTTGTCTTCTTTGTAGGTGAAAATAAATTTCTGCAGACTTTTTTTTTCTAGGAAAATCTTTTCTCTACTTGATCTCCGGGAAGTCGGGACTCCTTGCGGGGGACGGGGAGAACTGACTCCTGAAGAATAAGCCCAAGACCAGCAGTTAAGATCACAGTTCTGGGCCCAGGGCCCATGGACTTGAACAGTAGCCATATGGAGAATCTAGTTTTAGATTTTTGTAGTTATAATTCTCTGGTCATGCCCTGGCCTTTGATAAACTCTCAAGTGTTACAGTCCGTTATTAACTGACACTGGGGGGAATTAAGAGGAGCCAGGTTTGGGGTGAGGTTAGGGCAGCAGCAGCTGCCTTGAGAGTAGGTTTCGGGACAGCAAGAAGGGCAGAGAGGTCGCTCAGGGCCCTCCTAGAGCCAGACAGTGGTTGGGATGGCAAGGGACAACCAGGACAAGTTTGTGGCCCAAGTGGGCAGTCCCTGAGGATTCCCAAGGAGATCTGGGAAAGGGAACTTGGTGAAAGGTGTGCTTTCCTGCAGTGAAGCACAGTGAGGCTCCTGCTGGGATGGTTTGGGTATAAGAAGGAAGTCTAGTCATTCTTCCATATCTTTGGGGTATTGGTGGATATCAAACCCCCTGGATACTCGTCTCTTATATGAAATGGGGTAGTATTTGCATATAACCTAGTGACAACATCCATATACTTCAGATCATCTCTAGGTTACCTACAGTACCTGATACAATGTCAATGTGATGTAAAGAGCTGCTGGTGTGTTCAAATTTTGCTTTCTGGAACTTTCCGAAATTTTTTTCTCTGTGAATATTTTCGATCTGTGATTGGTTGAATCCGCAGATGTGGAACCCGCAGATACAGAGGGCTGACTGTAAGACACTGTTTTGTGGTCACAGGCTGGTTAGGTCTGAGTCATGGGTCTCACGTCCCTCCCATGGCCACCCTTTGGTCACTCACACGGTCATACCATGCTCCGTGGCACTCGATCTTCCCCTCTGCAAGTTCTAGCTTTTTGTGGCTTGGGCACCCCAAGGATGGGAGTGGCAGCCACTTGGCTGGCCCTGAAGTTTGCCCACTGGATATGTCGGCTGTGTGTGGCAGCACATTCTTTGAGATCCTGCAGGAGAAAGAGCAGGGAGAGAGCCCAGGGGCACAGGCAAGGCTAGAAAAAAACTAAGAGAAGGTAAAAAAGGAGAGGTTATAAAGAAGGCTTTCATTCATTTCTTTGTTGGTATTAAAAATGCTTTAGGAAAGGTTGAATTCATTGCCAAATCTTCATTCTGCTCTGAGCCTGGGCTCTCTCACCTCCAAATGAAAGGGTTAAGTCAGATCAGCTATTTTCAGTCTGTCCTTCTCTAGGTTCTGGGGTTCTGAGGAGTTCCCTGGGGGCCTCAAAGGCAGAAGCTGAGCAAGTCTTTAACTGGAGGAACTTTACTCTCCTGAGTTTCATGAAAGGCTCCCCAGCTGAGAAAGGCTTGCAAACCAGGCACCAGAGGCCCTCTGGGCTCATCACGGGACCACACTGCTTCTAGTGCACCATGAATTAATGTGTATGTTTTATAAATGTTATAATTATCGCATGAATAACACAATTATTTTATATATATGAATTGATTTGTAAAATGATATTTAAAAACCATTAACAAACATTTGAAGATAACCCGCAATGTGGCTTCCCTTTTTTAGTATTACTTTCCTGCTTCTTCTCTGTGCCAGGGGTACCCAAGACCACCCCAGGTTCAGTGATTCCCTAAGAGGACTCACGGGACTCAGCATATAGTCATACTCATGGCTATGGTTTATTTCAGTGAAAGGATACAAAGCAAACTTGGCAAAAGGAAAAGGTGCATGGAATGAAGTCTGGGGGAAACCAGGCGCCAGCTTCCAAGAGTCCTCTCCCAGTGGAGTCACACGGGATGCACTTAATTCCTCCAGCAAAAAGTCATGACAACACGTGTGAAATGGCATCTGTCAGGGAAGCTCATTAGAGACCCAGCGTCCAGGGTTTTCATTGGGGGCTGGTCATGTAGGCCCCTTTGACTGGTATGTTCCCAAATTCCAGACCCCCAGAAGGAAAGCATAAACCATGTTGACTGTATAAATGATTCAGGCATAATGAGCCACTCTTCTCAGGTAATGGTGGGAATCCCCAGAAATCCAAGTTCCCAGATGCCAGCCAGGGACCACCCCTGCAAGCAGGTCTTTCTAAAGATAGCAGTCAAGGGACTTCCCTGGTGGTACAGTGGTTAAGAACATGCCTGCCAATGCAGGAGACACTGGTTCGAGCCCTGGTTTGGGAAGATCTCATATGCCACGGAAAAACTAAGCCCGTGCGCCGCAACTACTGAGCCTGCATGCCACAGCTACTGAAGCCAGTGTGCCTAGAGCCTGTGTCTGCAACAAAGAGAAGCCACCACAATGAGAAGCCCGTGCACCTTGATGAAGAGTAGCCTCCGCTCGCTGCAACTAGAGAAAGCCCGTGCACAGCAATGAAGACCCAACGCAGCTAATAAATAAATTAATTAATTTTAAAAAAAACCTCAATAGTTTATAAAAAGACAGCAGTCAAGCTTTCTTTGTTAACTTTCTGCTGTACGTTCTCCTCCTTTTCTTTCTTATCTCCTCCTTCTTGTTCTTCCTCTTTTTAATAATATATTGGAAGTTGCAAAGAATGGAAGCAGCCTGGGCTTCTCTCCACTTCTGGGAGGCCCTGTCACTGGGTGCAGACAGCACTTCTCCTTCTGGGGAAGGATGATTTTGAGGAGGAATGTGGCAGGAAGACTGTGTAGGAGCCTGATGCTGGGGTCCACGGCTGAAGCGATGAGCATACACCATGGCAATACACCATGGCATTTCTCCATAAGGGAATGGAGAGGGGACAATTTTGAGGGCCACCACCAAAGAAGGATGGATGGCTACATCTCAGAGGATGGTTTTTGGCTGATTTTTCCCCAAATTCAGCATGCTTCTGGGCTTCTTTGGCCTTAGGTTGATGTGTTCATAAAAGGTCAGTTCTTCCCTCTTCCTCACATAATAACATATACAATCGAATCTTCAACTCAAATAAATCTTACTATTCCATTATATTTTATTCTCTATGTCAAAGTTTAATCTCTTCATATAGACACTTTAAACATGGCTACGAATCTGTGTGTACTTAGGAATTAGTGTCTTATTGGATGCAGAAGAGCTTATTTCATTTATGAGGAAAATTTTAATTTTAATACAACCTTCATATTCAGAAGCTGACATAAAGGGACAGTGGTGAAAAGGTATTGCTTTCTTTCTATTCCTCATACATTTTTTTGATCAGTTGAAGTCTTCCTGATTAGAAATTACATATATATATATATATATATACACATTTTAGAGCCCAAACTTGAAGCCAACTCGAGGTACGTAAAGCAGAGAAGCCTCGGTTATAGGGTGGATGAGCTCTTTGCTTTGAACTGGGTAATTATCCTGAGGTCTTAGTTAGGTTTGGTTGGGGTGGGCGTCAGGGACTGATAAGATGTTGGAAAAGCCCAAGTATATGCCTATCAGTGGGTCTTCCTGGTTGGATAACAATCTTCAGTGTGAGGATCCTCGGACAAGGGGGGCGGTGTTGAGAGCTGGAAACACCTGGTTTTGATTGCGGAAGCTTGTCTTGGTGGCTGCTTGCAGGAGGTGCTTTCCACAAAAGGCACACCAAGGAGGAGGAAAGGGGAAATGAGAGGGGGAAATAGCATTAACAGTGTAAATCAAGGGACCCAGTTTCATGAATTATTCAGAATTACGAGCCGAAAAACAAAAACTTCTTTTACATTTACCTTGTCTTGATCCTTTAGGCTAATTGGTCAGTACAATCACTCCTAATTATTTGGGGGGCTTTTGACCCTCTCCCTTGTATGGAATTAAAGTCTCTCCTTTTTCACATTCCATAAAGTAAAATGACTCTGAGGAACTGATTTTGAGAATTTGAGAAACTGATCAACGTTCCTTTAGATCCGGGTTGTTAAACTTTTTTTTTTAAACGTCATGGACCCTTTGCCAGGTGATTGAAATGTTTGCACCCCTTCTCAGTATAATGTCTTTAAGTGCATAAAATGGAAAAAATATACTGAATTACAAAGGAAACCAATTATATTAAACTACATTTATAAAAATATTTTTAAAAACCAAATTTCCCACATAGTGATATATGTGCTCCTCTACTAGTGCATCAGACAAGACCTAGCGGCAGATCTAACACCCACCATGATTCCAAAATAGTAATGTGTAAACAATATTTTGTGATATCTAAAAAAACTGTATGTGATTTTTATTGGTGACAAAGTCATCATTACTGCTCATACTACTGTGGTCTGTTGCTTACATTCAGAATAGAAGAAAATGCTAAATTTCAGTTAGAAGCGAGGGAAAATAAGAATAAAAAATCTTCTTTTCTGCCAATTTTTGAATCCCCTGAGCTCTGTCTATGGGTCCCTTGAGGGTCCAAGGATCCCAGGTTGAGAACCCTTGCTTTAGAAAATTTTAGATTTTTAATCCCTGTTTTGATTAAAATATCTGCTTCTTATCTTGGTATTTCTCTAACTGAGGTCCTAAGCAGAGTGTCCTAAACATACATTGTACTCAATATTTATTTACTTTACTTTTACTATTTTTTTTAAAAAGACATATATCTTTTACTATGTATCAGGTACTGTTCCAAGTACCTTATGTATACTAATTAATTGTTTACAACAATTTACCAGTAAAACGGAATTAGCATCTACAAAGAATAACTTAGTATTAGCTTGTTACTCAATTGGTTGTGACATCCTTTTCTTGGGGGCTGTTACTCCTTGGCTCTTTTTTACCCTTTGGATTTAACAAACAATCCCAACACTTTCTTCTTTTTTCACCAGTCTGTATGTGTAATTAGGACACAACAAAACTTTATATGTACTTGTATAGCTTTTCACTATTTTCTTTGTGTTATATTCTGCTTGGGATTCATAGTGCTTAAAAATTTTTTTTTAATTGAATGATTCTTTAAATTCTATAGTGCTTCACAATCTTCAAAAGTTTCACAGACATGATTGCATATAATCCCATAATAACCCTTCTTCCCCTCTCCCTTTCCCCTCTCCCCCTCCCTCTTTCCCTTCCCCTCTCCCCTCTTTCCCACTTCCCCCCATAATCACTAGTCTGTTCTCTATATCTGTGAGTCTGCTTTTTGTTTTATTCACTAGTTTATTGTAATTTTTAGATTTCACATTAAGTGATATCATATAGCATTTGTCTTTCTCTGTCTGACTTATTTCACTTAGAATAACGCCCTCCAAGTCCATCCATGTTGCTGCAAGTGGCATTATTTTATTCTTTTTATGGCTAAGTAGTATTCCATTGTGTGTGTGTGTGTATATATATATATATATATATATATATATATATATACCACATCTTTATCCCTTCATCTGCTGATGGACACTTAGGTCAGTTCCATACCCTGGCATTTGTAAATAATGCTGCTATGAACATTGGGCTGTGTATATCTTTTTGAATTAATTTTTTTTTTTGAGTATATATACCCAGGAGTGGAGTTGCTAAGTCATATGGTAGTTCTATTTTTAGTTTTTTGAGAAACGTCCATGCTGTTCTCCACAATGGCTGCACCAATTTACATTCCCACCAACAGTGCACATGGGTTCCCTTTTCTCCACATCCTTGCCAGGATTTGTAGTGCTTTTATTTTTTGGATTCTGTGACTTGATGTGACTTTATGTTTATTGATAGTTTTGGAGAATTCTTTGCCATTATCTCTTCCACTATTGCTGCTAACCCATTATCGTCCTTTTTGGGATTCCAATGACATTGACCTTAACCACCTTACATTGGTGGTTAAATCTTTTTAGGGGACGTATGCCCCATATGTCTTGTATGCTCTTTTTCTGTGTTTCCACCCCTTCTGCCCCCTAAACTTGAGGCTAGATGTTTTCTACTGACATATTCCTGTTCACTAGTACCCTCTAGAGATGTGTACAATCTGCTGTTAAACTTATCTATCGAGTTCCTAACTTCCGTTGTATCTTTTAGTTCTATAATTTCCATTAGTTTCTTTTTTATTGAGTCCAGTTCTTTGACTAAAGTCTCTCTTTTTAAAAAATCACTGAAGTAGAGTTGGTTTACGCCTGTCTTTTCTTGAATATATTACCACAGCTCTTTAAAAGTTTGTGTCTGGTCATCACACAGATGAACAGGGTCATAAACGAGCCACCTGTGGGACTGCTTCTATTGTGCTTTTCTTTCTTGGTCCTGAATTTTGTTACGGAACCAGGTTCCTTTTGCCCGATGCGCAGCAAGCCAAAATGCTGAGACGCCGAGGTTCGCGGCAAAGAGAGGGTTTACTCACAGGGCAGCCAACCAAGGAGACGGGAAAACAAGTCTCAGATATACCTTCTGCCGCCTCTCGCTAGGCAAGGGGCTGCAGGTATTTTGGGATAAAGAACAAAGAAGCAGGGCGTTCTGAGGCTAGGCGAGCGATGGGAGCGTGAGGAAAGGTGATTGGAAAAGGTGTGTAATCCACTTCTGCGCAGGCGTAGTGAGCTTCGGGCCTCCCCACGTTGGAATATGTAGGCTTTAGTAAGAGCTGAGGGCAGAGTGCGGGGGCCCTCTGACGTCACCACGTCACACGTCACCGGGCGGACACTCACGCATGCCCAGTTTGAGGGTGGGCGGTCCTACTCAGTCTTGACCAGCTCGCTGGAACAGGACACAGCAAACTCCAAGTTCCTGGAAAACACCTCCGGCAAACATCTTATTGATTGTTCAGGCCAAGTGCAAGCCATAAAACGACCTTGATTAGCGAAGGTAGGTGAAATGGACGTGACTAATAATTACCCACGGTTTCACCTGGTCATCTTTTGATAGACAGTATGGATAAAATACTGTAGAGACGGGGCTTCTCTGGTGGCGCAGTGGTTGGGAGTGCGCCTGCCGATGCAGGGGACGCGGGTTCTGTGACCCGGTCCGGGAAGATACCACATGCCGCGGAGCGACTAGGCCCGTGAGCCATGGCCGCTGACTGAGCCTGTGCGTCCGGAGCCTGTGCTCCGCAATGGGAGAGGCCGCAACAGTGAGAGGCCCGCGTACCGCAAAAAAAAAAAAAAAAAAAAAAAAATACTGTAGAGGTTCTGAATGATATTCCCTTCTTCCAAAGAGGATTCACCCATTCCTCTTGGAGGCAGCTAGAGGTGTCATGTTACTTTAATCAGTCAGTGTCCAAACAGATTTCGGGCTGGGCTGCATTCTTTGCAAGGTTCATCCTGCCTCTGGGTCCTCCCGGCACACACAGATCCCACTGACAGCCTGGAGTTTTGTCAGTGCCCCCCTCTTGGTGGATCCCAAACTCGAATCTTTGTCTTCCCAGCACCTGGAGACTTGAAAGCTCCGCTGAGCTTTCAAGCTGCTTTTAGCTGGGTCTCTGAGCTTCTTGCCTTCACAGTTTAAGAATTATCAAACGACTGGAGGGCAAAACCAGTGCAGAGCCTCAGGCGCACTGCTCTCTGCTCCTCTCTTCTCTCTGGCATTTTGGCTCCAACTCCACTTTGTGTTTCCCTAGTCCTGAGGGGTTGCCAAAAGCTCTGCAATGATTCTCAGCCTCTGGCTCAAAACTACTTAAAACCCAGCAAATGAAGTGTTGGTTCACTTCTACGAGCTTCTCTCCCCTCTGGATCCTGGCACTTCTGGAGAGTTTAGCAGCTCTCCAGTGTCTGCAAACAGATAATTAGTTTCTGGATTTTTTTTTTAATTGTGCAGAGCCAGAGCCTAAAATTTTGCAGTTTAGAAAACGCTTTCTCATAAGTTCCCATTTTTTAATCTTCACAAAAACCCCGTGTGGGAGAAAGGGCACAGGTCACTATCCCCGTTCGACAGCGTGTTTACTAGCTGCGGTGGAGGTCCGGAGAGTCTAGGGGAAGAATCTTTCTACCTAAAGGCAGGGCTGACACCGGAACCCACATCTCTCGGTTCCTAGTATGATATATGCCTTCATGCCATCCTGCCTCTCGTGTGTATTAGTTTGCTAGGGCTGCCATAACAAAATATTGCAGACTGGGGGGCTTCAACAACAGAAGTGTATCCCCCGACAGTTCTGGATGCTAGAAGTCCAAGATCAAGGTCTTGCCAGGGCTGCTTTCTTCCGAAGCCTGTCTCCTTGGCCTGTAGATGCTGCCTTCTTGCTGGGTCCTCACACGCTCTTGTGTCTGTGTCCTAATCTCTTTTTGTGATGACACCAGTCGTATCAGATTAGGGCATACCAAATAGCTTCATTTTAATTTAATTTTCTCTGTAAAGGCTCTATCTCCAAATAGAGTCCCATTCTGAGGTACTAGGGGTGAGGGTTTCAACATGTGAAATTGTTTGGGTGGCGTGTGGGTAAGAGGCACTTTTCAGCCCATAGCATTATATAAAAGACTGACGAATGCAATGACCATTTTCTTAAAATTTCTGTAAATTAGACGTGTAGGGGCCACGTGTAGGAGCTGGGAGCACCAGCTCCCCAGCACCAGCATGAACTGGTTAGAAATGCAAATTCTCGCTCCCCACCCCAGACCTTTCGCAGTTAGAAACTGTGGGATGGACCCAGTAAACCCTTCAGGTGATTCTGACAGAGGCTTCGGATTGAGACCCAGGACCTTAGCACTTGGGGAAAGGACAGCTATGATGCACCGTTGGTTCAGCTGCCAATTCTGGTCATGTTATTCCCAAGTCCTTTTCTAAAGGATGGCTCTCCTGAGATGTCATGTTATGATTGATGGCCAGATCTGTCAGATAGCAGCGTTTAAATCAATGCTCATCTGTCTTGCCGTATCATTCGGCATTCGAATATCACCTACTCATTTGAGGATTTATAAAGGAGGCAATTTTCAGGAGAAAGCTTTCTTATTTGAGGAATGAGATTCTTCACTTATCTGGGCCTCAGTTTTATTATCTCTAAAATGAGAAATCTGGAGTCTTTTTCTAGCTCTGACAGTCTGTGCATCCACATGAATGACTCAGAACAGCTAGTATCCCAGCAGTGGCAAGTATTATGGTTTTCTAGGATTCCCTGAATGGTCAGACTAAACACCCCAAACTGCAGCAGTCAGAGTGCTTCAGATTAGAATTTCTAGAGATTCTCCAGCTGGGTTTCTGTAAATGACACTGGCCAAAGACAGATGAACAAGAGAAAAACAAACTGAAGTTTATTAACATTTGCAGTGTGCATGTACACATAGGAGCACCCGGTGATGAGTAACCCAGAGGGGAGGTTTCTATGCTAAAACAAAGACAAAGTGGTTTTGGGTTTCTGGGTGGGAGAGGCAAGTTATGGGAAGGTGACCAGGAGAAGTAAGGTAAACAAGGTTGCTTTTTTAAAATATTTTTTGTAATCAGATTTGTCTCTCTTTTTAAAAAATATTTATTTATTTACTTGTCTGCACCGGGTCTTAGTTGTGGCATGCAGGATCTAGTTCCCTGACCAGGGATCGAACCTGGGCCCCCTGCATTGGGAGCCCAGAGTCTTAGCCACTGGACCACCAGGGAGGTCCCCTAAACAAGGTTGTTCAGTGAGGTTTGCTGTGCAGGTTTAAGTTGGTTCCTTCTTCATCATAAAATTTGATCAGAGTCCTCTTCCTGGTATAGGAGAGGTAGGCATCTTTACAGAAGGAAAATTCCTTCATAAATGTAAATTTCCTTTGCAAAAGGAAAACTATGCCCTGTTTTTAGAGCTTTTTCTGAGTCTGTTAGTTCTCAAGGGCCTTTGGCTCAAAAGAACCCATATGCCAAAGAGACATATTTGGGCATATTTTGGGTTGGCATATTCTGGGACCCCTCCATTTGCATCCAATCATTGCTGTGTTCCCCCAGGCCTGACTGAGTGCATATAATGAGTGCTTGATAAATGTGGGAGGATTTAGGTCAGAATCACCATATTGCCCCAAAGATCCCAGCTTCCTCAAACCCAGGAAGCAGCCTCACCTTCGGGGTGCTCTCAGTAAAACTGTGGGCTCAGTGCTGCTATGTCACCAGCAGCCATCTTATTGTGTTTTATGTTTGCAGTGATCAGCACCCTTTGTGTCTCATACATACGCTCTTTTGATCTCCTCATTACAGCTTCACAAAGTACTCAAGCAAGGTTTTACTAGGCCCATTCTACTGCCTTGCAGAAGCCTCAGGAAAGTTAAATATTTGCCCCAATTCACAAACTAGCCGTTGAAGGAATTAGGAAGCAAACCCACTCGGCTAGTGGCAAGGTACTTCCCGCTACCCCCTGGGCTTTGTTTTGGGACTGGGAATAAAGAGAAATAATACATGCAAGAACCAAACTCCTGAAAAATGAGGCAGTGCCTTGGAGTTTCTGCTCTGAGTGACCATGGAGCCTTGGGCTGCTTCTCTTTCCTGACATAATCAAATTTATTTTTAAACAGGTTGAGTTGATTAAAGTGTCAGGTGGGGATGGAGTGGGTGAGCAGACAGAACAAGACCTGTTTGGCTCCTGTATTAATTTCCTCCTGGTAGCTGTGCAAAATCCAACTGACCATGTTTCTGGGGAAATTTAGAAGGCTACTGGTTATTCTTATCATGGGGAATTGTGGCTTGGACTACGCGGAAGGAAAAATCAATAAGGAGCTGAGGAATGCTGTGGGCAAAGCTGGCTCTGAACGTGAGGTTCCTCTAAGCAAGTCTGCAGCAACACTGCATGCCTGCTTACGGGACAGTAATGTATTTGCATACGGTAATTATGTATTGTTTATGCCTTACTGCTAATTATTTTAAAATGACCATAACTACTATTAACATGTGACAGTGCCTCATTAGAATGTGTAATTGTGTCTGTCAGTAATGATATTATTACGTGTCTTTTAACAGAATATGGGACATTAATTCTGGTCTCTTAGACTCTTCACTAACAATTCTCCGGGTAGAATCTTAAGCCCCCAGAAGTCAATTCATCTATTCTCTTATGTCTGTGCGGGGTTGTACTTAAACTGTTTTAGAAAGATGGTTGTCTTATTTATTAAAGACATACCCAGACACACACAGCCCCTCGTAACTCCAAAAAGTCTATAGCCATGTTCTGCAATTTGCTATGGTGTTTTTCAGTTGACTCCAAAAAGCTTTCTGCCCAGGTCAAACCTGAATTTTTTTGATGGGCGTAACTCTGTTCCTTTTCTTTCTCCCAGAGCACAGCTATTCTCAAACTAGAGAATTGCCCTGTGGCATCTGGTTCCAGGCTTCTTCCAGGGGTGGTGCTCCCACAGGAGGGCATTTAGAAGCACATGGGGGATGGTTGTCATTTGTTGTCATCGTTGCAGTGTCTGGGCGCTGTGGGCACTTCCTAGGCCGCGGCTGGGGCTGCTAACACTGTGCGGTTCTGTCCCAGTCCACGAAATGTGGTTCCGCCCCGCGGGCCAGGAACAGCCCTCGTGAGCAACACTTCGCCATACCTCTCTGTCTCTGGGCTGTGGGACCCCTTGAGTCTTTTCAGTTCCCCAGAGCCGTTGGGCCTCTTACCCAGAAGTGCTTTCAGCTTTGTGGGCACCCTCAGGAGATGGGGTAGAGGTTCCCACTCTTGCAGAAAGTGTTCCTGCGTTATGGCCAGGTAAGCTCGGGGCTGTGGGTCTCAGGCTTGTGTCCTAGGCCTTGAAATTACAAAAGGGTCTCTTTCAAAAACGCAACCCAGCGCTGTGTCCTGTGGTCTTGTTATGGGGCTTGTAACTAGGGACGAGATAGTATCGCGCAGATGATATAAATAGGGAAGTGGTCAAGTAAATAAAAACGAAGGCACTTGCTCAGTGTAATCTTTTTCCTCCTCTCATGTCTGCTTCTGAGGAAGCCTTCCCTACCCAGGACCACTCGACTGGAACAGGCCACGGCTGATTGGATCGGGGGGGGACCCCTGGCTGGAAGGCTTGGCCTGTGCCCTGTGACTTGTATGGCTTGGGCCAAACAAGTGAACCAAGCCATAGTCAGGTCGTCTCCTGGAAATTTGTGCTGAGATGTTCCCATGGGCTCTAGGGCCTGGGACTGAAAGGTTCTGGAGACACAGGCCAGGGGTCGGCATTCTGGATTAGGATTCAGGTGAGCGAGCAGAGGAAACTTGTTTGCAGAGAAGAGACGAGAGCAGAAATGCAGAGAGAGAGAAATGGAAAGAGACAGAGGTGGGCTGAGGGACTAAAAGTGTGACTCTATTCTCCAGTTCCCAGTTTGGGTCCCTCTGAAGCCTGATTGAGCCTTAGTTGAATTGTGTGAGGTGCTGTGACTCACTGGTGAATTCTTACCATACCCTTTCCTCTTTTCTTTGAAGAATCTCAGTTTGCAGCCTCAAACAGGTTAATTGGAGACACTGCTCCAAAAAAGAGAAGGGGTTTTTATTCAATCCTGAGGTATTGCTTCTGAAAAAATGTTGCCTGTGTTCCCAAGGACATTTTGGGGGCTCTATTTTTATGGAAGAGGGCAGCCTGAGAGGATGTATCAGGGGAAGGTTATTTTTGGTGCTTCCTAAGTTTCTAGTTTTTATGTTTGCCTGGGGTCACCTCCGAGCATCCCTGTCTCCCAGAATTTAAGACTTCCAGTTGCCTCCCTGAAGCAGCATCTCCTGTCATCAGTATTTTCTTTCTTTTAAAACAAAAAACAAAACATCAGTGTTACTCTCAAGTCTGGGGGAGCTGTTTCTAAGAAGTTCCCTTGGTCCTTTGGTCCCTTGTGTCCTTGATGCTATCACAATATAAATGCAGAACAGACACCTACTTGGAGAAGAAAGAAAAAAAGATGCCTGCTATGTGTTTAAACCCAGATGCACTTCAGATGTTGTTGTTGTTATTATTATTCTCCACTGATGGTCTTGCCAGCCGTTATGGTAGGAAGTTAAAACACCTGGTTTATATTATCATGACTTGTCTTTAAGGCTAGTTTGCAGACAGTCGGGCAGGGGACTGTGAGCATGCTCAGGAAAGCACTATCTGATCCTTCCTGGGGATTTTTTGATTTATGTTTCCCTTTTTTTCTTTCCTGTTGTAGTTCCTTGAAGTCGGCTTCTCTCTTTACAGCTGCTGTTGCTGTTGGCCTGGGCTGGTGTGGTCCTCCCTTGCCAAAGGGACACACAAAGCCAGAGGCTTAGATCTTCTGAGGTATCCAGTGTCTACCGTCTTCTCTTGGCCTTTACTCCCTCCCCTGTGTCATTTCATTTACTCTCTTAAGGTAATTAGTAATTTAGATGGGACAGGATGTGAGGGTGTGCAGGTGGGGGCATTCCAGCTCTGATCTCTTTCTCTGTCTTCTGTGCTTTGATGTTCTTGTCTACGTGCAAAACTAGAGAGCAGACTCCTGGATTCTGAGGTGACTTCTGGGGACAGATCGATTGCTTTGGGAGCGATTACTCTCCTTTTGCTGCTGGTGATGCTGGGGCGGGGGGAGGGGATTGTTGAACTGATCGATTCAGTACCAGTTAGAAAGCTACAGTAGGGGACTTGCTCTGAAAAAGATGGGCAAGTTTTATGAGAAGAATCGTGTTGGGGGAACGTACAAGTTTTGAACGGGGTGTTATGGGGTGTTGTTACGGGGTGTCACGTCAGTTACCGTCTTCTACTAGCCTTGTGGTTCAGTATACCAAGGTCACGATTCAGGAGTATGAGTGTGGCACCTGTCGACAAGACTTTAGATCCCTGGAGTCGTTCAGGGGATAATGAATAAGACTGCACTGAGGATGGTAAGGCCATGGGGTTTTTCTGCCTTTTCTGGTTTTCCCCCAGCTGGGTGAGTTTAGAAACTCTGTTTCATGACTTCACCAGTGGTGATCACCCTCTGAGAGGCTGATGCAATTCAACCTCACTCCCACCAGGGTGATGTATGCCACAGACAGCTGAGGAGCTACTCTACGTTGGGGCTGTATTTATGACGATGACCCAGGGCTTCTCTGCCCCAGCCTCTCTCCTCCTGGGGAAACACAGACGTCTACTCTTCCCCTCTGCTCTCGATTGCATGGCTCTATACGCAGCCTCTGCACCAGGCTGGATGCAGAGTTTAGAACCTCTTCAGGTTTCTTCAAAAGAGAAGTAAAGACTTTAGTGAATTCTCTGTGAGGGAGATGAAGGAGGAGGCTTAAATCGTACACTCAACAGCAAACAGCCTAAAATTCCCATTAAATATTCTGTTCTCTCCAAAGTCCCTTTAATCCACCCAGTGCCCAAGCTCTCTGGCTGGTCTCCCAGCCCCTCACCTGGATATTCCTGTAATTTTCAAATTCTTCACATTTTTTATCAAGCAGAGCAATTCACTTGTAACCAAACTCACAGTCAAGTTTAGGACCCAAACCCATTGAAATGCTCACAAAATAAAGGACCTTAAGGTGGTAAGACCCAACTTCTTTAGAAGGCAGATCAGCACTATTGTTACTGCTTGTGGTCTCATACCTCAACCCATGTGGTTAATCAGTGCATTTCTTCCTGGTAAATATAGGACCGTCCCCAAAAGGAAGCCTGATTCCAGCGGCTAAAGAAGGAAAATTTCCTCCATCTCATTACACCAGAAACTGGAAAGCAAAACCAGTCATTAGAACGTTGCTCAGCCAGTATTCAGGGAATCAGAGTGAAAGCAGCTGGATGGCTCTGGGGGAGATTTCAGTCTAAGCGAAAGGCAGGCCTGGCACTCTCTCTGCTGTGCGGGAGTGTGCCATTCTAATGATGATGTGACTGTGGCCAGATTCATAGATGGGTAAACCCTAACCATCTCTTCCTTCCCAGCTCTCCCTCTGCGCTCCATTCAGACCTTCCCGTCTCTCTTTGATCTGTCATCACAACACTTTGTTACTTCAATACTTTCCCAAGAGGGTCCTCTTCCGAATTTTATTGATTTCATCGTGTATCGCAGTTGGCTGCTTCTTGATGCCAAAGAGAGAGGCACCTTCATTTCGCAGATTAGGGTTTGCCACCTCTCTTATAGGATGCCCTCCTTCAGAAAGCACTTCTGGTGATCACCAGTCTGCTCGTAGACTCACTATAGCTCCTAGAACCAGGAGGAACCTTTACACCATCCCATCTGCCTTTTTCTGAGGATGACACTGAAGGTCAGAAGAATAAAACGACATGCCCAAGTTCACACAGGTGGTGTTGGAGCCAGGACTACATTTCGGGTCTTCTAAAGTCTAGTTGCTATGTTTTAACCCCATCTCACTGTGTACCTATCAGTGATTTGTGGCTGTCCTTTTCTCCAGAGACTCTGCAGTTAGACCATAAGCTCCTTGAAAACAGGAACCATGTCTTCTCTAGGCTGTGGTTAGTTTCCCTGTGGGCAGCCAGCATATGTTGTTCATGCATTTCAACAGACGTTTTTAGAGCACTCATCATATTCGAGTGTTATATTTTACATATATATGTGAATATCATGATATATATGAATTTAAATATATATTTACTTAAAAATATATACATATAAGTAAATGCTGGGGATGTAGAAGATGAAAAAGACATACTTTCTTTTCTTAAGAAGCTCACCATCCGTGAGAGCTGCTGTAATTGAAGTACTGAGAAAAGTATATATACATGCAAGAGAAGGAGAGAGAAATTCATCCAGGGGCTCTGGAAACTTTATGGACAAAATAGGGTTGGGGCTGGGCCTTAAAGAAGAGAACTTCACCAGAGTAGCGGGAGGGGGAGAGGCGTGTTAGCTGCAGCTTGAGTGAACATGTAGAGGCTGGAGAGCATAAGGGTATGACGAGAAACGGCCCACAGGCCGCTGCAGCTGAAATGTGGGAGCTGCAGATGGGAGACTTAAGGTTGAAAAGGAAGGTAGAGGGCTTTGATCACGTATGGAGTGGTGCTTTGATGCATTCCTCTACCATCTAAGAGAGAACCTGGCCGTGAACAGGCACTCTGCAAACAGGCAGAATAAATTTGTAGAATAAATTGGTAAGTGTGCTGTGGGTCCACTGACTACAGAAATTATGGTGTCCAGAGGCGGTATATTGTTTAATAAGAGCATGGATTTGGTTCAAATCCTAGCTTTCCTACATACAAGCTGTGCAACCTGGGAAAGGTTTCTAACTTCTCCTGGACCTCAATTTTCTTATCTGCAAAATGTAGATGATAATAATACCTACCTCACACGTTTGTTACAATGATTAAATTAGGTGGGTAAACATATGCAAGACACTAATAATTTAGAGTAGTGCCTGTTTTGTAGTTAGCACTGTATTTCTTAATTATTTGTTATTATAATAATTATTACTGGCTTTGTATATCATCATAATAGGGAAAAGCCTGTCTTTTCGAAAATGTCTCCCATTGCATGCCCTACTGTCTGAAATTCTTCCATAAGGCTTTCTTTAAAAATTCAAAGGCCATTACTAAAACACAGGTGTAATTAGAAGCCAATTGTAGGATACCAGTCATTATTGCTTTAGCAAGAATTCCGTCACTTGATAGAGCCTGAGGAAATGGGCTATATAATGCCAAATAAGGAGAATTAGTAATAGTACAGCTAAGTCGCTTATCTGGAGGGGGAGGGACTTTTGGAAAATACAGTTACCAGAGTCTAGCAGTATTTTACAAACTTAATGTTCTGGGAAGGCACTTAAGGGGTCCATAAATGTTTTATTATAACATTTCATTTAAAAATAATATAAGCTAAAAAAAAAAATAATATAAGCTAGGGCTTCTCTGGTGGCGCAGTGGTTGAGAGTCTGCCTGCCGATGCAGGGGACACAGGTTCGTGCCCGGGTCCGGGAAGATCCCACATGCCGCGGAGCGGCTGGGCCCGTGAGCCATGGCCGCTGAGCCTTCGCGTCCGGAGCCTGTGCTCCGCAACGGGAGAGGCCACAACAGTGAGAGGCCCACATACCGCAAAAAAAAAAAAAAAAAAGCTATTAAAAATATGTGCTGAAAAACAACATGTATACAATGCCAAATATTAAAAAAATGGAGTACCAACATGTTATCATTTGTTGTCAAATGAATGCATTTCTTTTTGTAGCTATCAATGTTCTTACTTTTTTTTTTAACATCTTTATTGGAGTATAATTGCTTTACAATGGTGTATTAGTTTCTGCTTTATAACGAAGTGAATCAGCTATACATATACATATATCCCCATATCTCCTGCTTCTTGCGTCTCCCTCCCACCCTCCCTATCCCAGCCCTCTCGGTGGTCACAAAGCACCAAGCTGATCTCCCTGTGCTGTGCGGCTGCTTCCCACTAGCTATCTATTTTACATTTGGTAGTATATGTAAATCCATGCCACTCTCTCATTTTGTCCCAGCTTACCCTTCCCCCTCAAGTCCATTCTCTATGTCTGTGTCTTTATTCCTGTCTTGCCCCTAGGTTCTTCAGAACCATTTTTTTTTTTTTTAGATTCCATATATATGTGTTAGCATACAGTATTTGTTTTTCTCTTTCTGACTTCCTTCACTCTGTATGACAGACTCTAGGTCCATCCACCCCACTACAAATAACTCAATTTTGTTTCTTTTTATGGCTTAGTAATATTCCATTGTATATATGTGCCACATCTTTATCCATTCCTCTGTCGACGGACACTTAGGTTGCTTCCATGTCCTGGCTATTGTAAATAGAGCTGCAATGAACATTGTGGTGCATGACTCTTTGAATTACAGTTTTCTCAGGGTATGTGCCCAGTAGTGGGATTGCTGGGTCGTATGGTAGTTCTATTTTTAATTTCTTAAGGAACCTCCATACTGTTCTCCATAGTGGCTGTATCAATTTACATTCCCACCAACAGTGCAAGAGGGTTCCCTTTTCTCCACACCCTCTCCAGCATTTGTTGTTTGTAGAATTTTTGATGATGCCCATTCTGAGTGGTGTGAGGTGATACCTCATTGTAGTTTTGATTTGCATTTCTCTAATGATTAGTGATGCTGGGCATTCTTTTCAAATGAATGCATTTTTGTGTGGACTTTATAATGCAGCTTCTTCTGCATCCTCTATTTAATTGAAGAATATCTTTAGACCGTAAGGCAAACTGGGGAGTAGTTGCAAATGGGGTCTGTTTTTACACAAATCCTCGTTAATCAAAAATTTCTTGATATTTGCTATCTAAAACAAAATACAGAAATAAACTGGATAATAAGGTTGATGGAAGATTGCCACTGTTTTCCATGACTCCCAATTTAAAAATATGTTCATCAAAACACCGTTGTTCTTACTGACTTTATACTAGGTAAATATCGTTATTTTGAGTTTATGAAAGAAAAGCGTATTAACAAAATCACCTTTGTTACTTTCACGCGTTAAAATTTTCTATATGATGCTTTCATATGGAAAAAGGGCTCTGCTGCTAAAGAGTTGAAAACCCATCAATTGGGAAAGTGGCTTTGAACTTGGAGATGAGATAAGTGAGAGCAGGACAATATCTGTGCTGCAGACTGAACAGTTTGTCAGAGGAGAGACATGGTGCTGCCCTCACGCCCAAGGGTGTTGCTTCAGTGAGATGCAGGACATGACCACAGGCTAGAATGGCTGGGAGGTCGTGATTTTTGGGGGTCTCTGAATTTAACATTTGTGGCTTTAGCTATTCCCAAACAATTCTAGACAAACCATGACCCCGTAGCGTGTTGTAGTTTTGCTGAGGCATAAATTTTAAAAATAATTCCGTACAAATGCTTTCATCTGAAAAATACTAACATAAGATAAAAATTGAGGCATGCACTTGACTCGTGTGTCATCAGTCTGCGGGGCCAGGGGTGTGGGCAGCAATAGGCCGTGCAAAGGACGGCGCCCTGCAGATCCATCAGCCAGCTTTCATTAGCCTCTCCATTCAGCTTTGTTCTCTGCTCGTCTTTGCACTCTAACTCTTTTGAATTGTGACAGAAACTCAATTTCTTTGTGAAAAATGGCCCTGGAGCTCCTTGGAGAAGGGGCTGGTTCTAGGGCTGGAACAGAAAATATACAGGGTTAACCAGGAGCATCTTGTAGTGCCAGTAAGTAAGGAAGTGCTAGACAAAACGCGACAAAACACACGAGAAAACACCAAAACCCACTACAACGATGTGGGTGTGTGAGAGGGACAAGGGAGCTCCCAATGGCCAAAGTGGGAACATTTGAGCCACAAAATACATGATGAGCCACAAAATACGTCAAGGAGTATTGGATTCTAACCTAAAGGATAAAATAAATATCGATGAGTCCATCTGGATATAAATACATGAAGTACATGATTGAATCAATGAATGGGGGAGAAGGGACAAATCTCCTGTGCAGAAAAATTCCCAGTAATTCATGTAAGTTCTGTGCCTTCAAGGAAGAAGATCTTAACTCCTCACTCTGTAAGTGTGGGCTGGACGTGGCGACCTCCTTCCAAACAGTACAGTCTGGAAAAGGGGAAGAAAAGAGTAACTTTACAGTGGAGAAACCTGACAAACACCACCTCAGTCAGGTGATCCAGGTCAGCATCAACAGTGCTAAGTGATGTTGATCGTATGTACCAGGACGTGACGTGATGAAAATGGAACTTCACCTTTGTGATATTCTTCCACAAAACTCATAACTCTAGTCATCTTGAGCAAAAATGCCAACAAATTCCCACAAAAGGATGTCTTACAAAATACCTGACAGGCACTCTCGAAAACTATTAAGGTATCACAAACAAGGTAAATGTGAGAAACTGTCACAGCCAAGAGAACCCTAAGGAGACATGACAACTAAATGTAATGTGGTTTCTTGGATGGAATCCTGGGGCAGAAAAAGGACACTTGGTAAAAACTAAGGAACTTTGACTGAAGTATGGACTTCAGTTAATATTAATGTATCAACCTTGATTCATTAATTGTAACAAATATACCATCCAATGCAAGATGTTAATAATAGGGGAAATTGTGTGTGGGGTGAGGGTGGAGAACAAATGGAATTCTTTGTAACCTTTGCTCAATTTTTCTATAAATCTAAACTGTTCTAAAACAAAGTCTGTTAATTAGAAGGAAAGCTTCTGGAAAGAAATGTAATTGCTTGTGCTACCAATGGGGTGGTAGCAGTAGACCAATAGGTCTAAGGAATATGGTTCTTAAGCAGACATAATTTCTCCTGGGAGAAATTATATTTGGGTCATGGAGATCTGGGAATATATATCCCTTTTGAATGTCAAGCGTTTACAGTTTTCAGTTAGAGTTCAGTAAGTTTGACTTTAGTGATTTGATATGTACTAGTATCTTACTAACTGTCATCGTGGATAGAGGCTTTTTCTGCATGTCGTTTTTCTGATTTGTCATGTCAGGAAAAACATTTTCTCTACCCTCTTAGGTGCTGTGCTTGGAGGTCTGCAAATTAAACTGACAAAAGACAGACTAGCAAGAGAAAAGACAGATTTTTATTCACATGAGAGGGTGTTTACAGAAAAATGTGACTCAAAATGGCAATTATAATTTGGGGCTTATATACCATCTTAATAGGAGAAGGGGAGGGGGGAGAAAGGCATTTATGAGAAAACAAATGAATTTTAGGAAAGAGAAGTGGGCGCTTAAGAGAATAGATGGGAGATATGATAGTTTTGTGATAATGTCTATTCATGTAATTTCTTATCCCAGTGTTGGGCTTCTTGTCTCTAGTGATGAGTCAGTTTTCACTGGTTTTGAAATTCCCAAGGAGGGGATTTAAGACAGTTGAATTCTTTTGGGAGGCTCTGCTTTTAGGCAGATAACTGGAGTTGGGAGTGGGGGGAGTGGGACAACAAAAACTCCAAACCCCTCTTCTCAGTGCTGTATTCTAGATTCCTTCAGTTGAATGCAGGCTTCCCAAATGTCACCAACCCATCCTGTGTTTCCCGAGGTGAGCAAAACACCATTTAGAGCTTTGGCAGTGTCTCCAGAGGGAATGGCAAGGTTGAAATGGACAGAGAATTGGAAATTTAGTTGAAGGCACGTCTTTCAGTGCAGAGACTTGGTTAAGATTGGCTAAGGCTCATGATCCCACAGTCCAGGACTGGTGGGAACAGCAAGGTGAGGATTTTGAGGTGAGGGGTCTGACACTTTAGGGCTCATACTGTCTGTTTTCCACTGAAGAGTTAATGGGGTTTTCAGGAAGTTCCTGACTAGAGTCTGCAGGAATAGTGACATTACGCTAATGGAGACGGTGGAATAGTCAAGGCAAGTTAATGGAGAATGTTCGGGAGGTGTTGGTGGGTGTGTATCCTCAGTGTCCAAAGCCTGTGTGTAGGGGTTCTGGTTCTCAGAATTCACCGCAAGATTAAAGGAAAATATGATTGACATGCAGTAAACAAAAATGGGATTCACGCTTGCTCCTGCTGCTTTTTAAAAAAAATTTAATTAATTTTTGGCTGTGTTGGGTCTTCATTTCTGCACACGGGCTTTCTCTAGTTGCGGCAAGCGGTGGCTTCTCTTGTTGCGGAGCACGGGCTCTAGGCGCGTGGGCTTCAGTAGTTGTGGCACACGGGCTCAGTAGTTGTGGCTCATGGGCTCTAGAGTGCAGGCTCAGTAGTTGTGGCGCACGGGCTTAGTTGCTCCGTGGCATGTGGGATCTTCCTGGACCAGGGGTAGAAACCCGTGTCCCCTACATTGGCAGGCGGATTCTTAACCACTGCGCCACCGGGGAAGTCCTGCTTTCTTTTTAACTTAATGATCTATCGTGGCTGCCCTTTCAAGTCCTATATTCAGATCTACGTCATCCCTTTTAATGGCAGAATCATTGCAAGACTTAGAGGCCCAGCTGGTTTTGTGGCCCTGTCTTCTGATCACGTATGTGGAACAATGCGACAGATTCTTCTGTCGTAATCTTCACTGCCCTATCTTTATTTTTAAGCAAAACAAATAAATCTCCCAGATGATAATGGCAACTTTCCCCAGGGGAAGAAATTTCAGTTTATCCGAATCTTACAGATCTTGGATCGATCAGGACTCAGCTGGGGGGAAGCTGACTGGGGCTTCTCTACAGCCTTGGGAGCATAGGACGAGAACACTAGAGGACTTGGGTGCTGGAGGTCGCTTGGCCAGGGCCACGCAGGCAACTCTCTAATTTAAAAGTAAATTGCTTGTCTGAAGAGTTGGTTGAGGAGCATAGCTTCGAAGACATAGTCCCTCCTAAGGAATGACTAAACCAGCCCTGTCTTGCCTGCTGTATAAGGTGGTTTCTGAGCAATACTTTTTATCTGATTTTATTTAATATATGTAATATATTATGGCATACTATATACATCATCTACATACCTTGCGCTCTGGTCACCCTGATACGTGTTTTAACCAGCCTGGGTGTCATTTTTGTCTCCATCCTCCTTAGGGGGTCTGGAATATGCTGCCAGAGTTTTCCGGAAAGTTTGGGACAGACTTTTAAAATCCAGCCTCAGGCGCCGTTGCCTTTCCGAAAGGAGCCCTCCCCCACCCCCGTGGCCTCCCCCACCTCCAACACTGTTCTCCCCTTCTCTTAGCTCTTGGCAACCTTAAACCTTTCTCCCGCCTATTTTTTTTTAAACAGGGACACAATATCTCCCTCCTAAGCAGGCTCTGCACGGCCTGTAGGAGCAGCTGACAAAGGGAACAAGTAATTTCTTAGCCTTTCAGCTCCACTCTGCCTCTGTTTTTTGTGAGTGGCCGGTGCACCTGTTGTGATAAGCAATGCTCGCTTCACAAGCAATTTGCAAAGAGGGCGAGCTCCGCACCCCACTCCCGCCCCCTTTCTTTTAAGTGGATGTTAGTAATTTTAAGAAGGGGCGAAAAGAGACAAGCTCTCTGGATTTATTCTTTTGCCTGACACTCGCCGTTCTGACGCAGGGGCTGGTAGTGGAGGAAGCTGTCCTCACCGGCTTCACTAGGGGCTGCGCTGGGCTGAGCAGGGGAGGGCGGGTCGGTGGGGGAGGGATGGGGGGTTAGGAGGGAAGTTGGCTCCATCTGCAACTGGGGGCTTTCCTATCCTTGTTCTCTGTGGGCTGTTTTGGTTTATTTGTTCTGTGGTTCTCTTTGTGTGACCCTGGCTGCTAAGAGCCTAGAGGCTTGGTGAAAAGAAGCTTCTCCCAACAAAACAACTTTTGGCATAAGGAGAAGAAGGGACTCCCACTTTTCCTAGGCCGGGCGGGGAGGGCACACATGTGGCCCCTTCCGGTTTTCTTTTCTTTTTTAACGTCTGTTAAACTCATGTGGGCAAAAAGTACTGGCCTGACAGACTGGAGAGCAGAAATTGTCTGTTTACAGCCCCAGACAAGCGGCCCACTGGGCTGGCTGGTCATGTGCGCCTCCGAGGTGAATGCGTGGCACCACCTCTCGCGAGAGAAGGCTCCCAACGTGCTGTCCATCTGTTTCAAGTGGAGCCGTTTCCTTTCTGTCGCGTCCAGCCTTCCCTGCCTGTGTTTAGCTAAGGCTGTGGTCCTGGAGGCCCCCGTGAGCCTGCAGTTACTGTAAGGTGCTGTGACGTGCAGTGCTCTCCCGTGTGCAATAGCCGCGGAGGTGTTTGTGAGAAGGCTGAAGGTGGCCCGTGTCCGGCCTTCCCTGCACCAACTGCCCTGTGTGGTTATTGCCTGCGCTGGGGAGGAAAAACCTTTCCTCTACCCTGTTATATTCAGGGTTGGGGGCCTGCAAATTAAACTGACAAAAGACAGATTAGCAAGAGGGGAAAAAAGCCATTTAATTATATATGTAAGCATGAGAATTCACAAAGAAATGGGACTTAAGGAGGAGGTTAGAATTTGGGGCTTACATACCATCTTAATAGGGGATGGGGAGGGGCAGAGGAGTACTTCTGGAGGACTTCTCGGAAGGGAGAGGGGAGAAAGGTCACTTATGGGAAAGCAAATGACTTTTTGGAAAGATAAACGAGCCCTTAGGAGAATAGGCAGGAGGTATCATAGTTTGTGAGTGTCTGTCTAGGTGTGATACAGACTTCTCTGGAGAACAGAAGATTAGCTTTGCTCTGGGGAGGGAATTTATGACAATGGAATTCTTCGGAAGGCTCTGCTTTTAGGTAGATAAGGGATTTCAGGAACTCCAATGACTTCAGCTCAAAGTAATTTTTTATGCCACCGTGGCTTATTCTAGACCCCTTCACCTTACCAAGACCTCTCTGTAGCTTGGGAAGTCTTTGAGGACACCAGGCAGCCCTAAACACAGCCCCTGGCTCCCACTAGGTCTGCCGAAAAGATCTGGTAAATGAAAACTGAATATGTCACTCTGAGTAAAAGCATTTAAATAAATACAAATGGTCCTAACCAATTTGTGTCTTAGTCACACAGGACTTCAGTTGAGAACTGCAGGGGGGGTGGGGTGGGATTTTATTTATTTATTTATTTATTTTTGGCTGTGTTGGGTCTTTGTTGCTGTGAGCAGGCTTTCTCTAGTTGCGGCGAGCGGACTTCTCATTGCGGTGGCTTCTCTTGTTGTGGAGCATGGGCTGTAGGCGCATGGGCTTCAGTAGTTGTGGCGCATGGGCTCAGTAGTTGTGGCTTACAGGCTTAGTTGCTCCGTGGCATGTGGGATCTTGCCGGATCAGGGCTTGAACCCGTGTCCCCTGCATTGGCAGGCGGATTCTTAACCACTGCGTCACCATGGAAGTCTGAGTGGTGGGGTTTTGAAGAGGGTGAGGTGCAGTTTGGAGGGAGGGCGTGAGTCTGTGTGTGCAGGTCCTGAGTTTGGGTATGAGATGGGATGTGAGATGAGGTTGTGTGCCTCTTCGTTATGTTAGCAATTTATCTGAGGCACACCTCACTTTGTAATTCTAGGTGTGTTCCCTCTAACGTGGAGTTTCCTGGCCCAGCACTCAGCGGGCTGACCAGAGGGCAATCAGACCTTTCCCTTATCTGTAGTGGGCACCAGGGAATTGTAAGGTTTCAAAGCCAAGTGCAAAGTTTCCAGTGTTTGGGCATCCAGTTACCTCTGGGAGACTGTGATTTGAATCTTACTTCTGATCTGTGATTGGTTCTGCCACTGGCCATGCCCAGAAGGTACGCTTTTGTCCTCATTCTGCCAATTCTTCCTTATGGGTTTGTTCTGCTTAACTGCCTGCCACTGTCAACTCCTGTTGATAATGCCTGTTTTCAGGTATTTTGAAAAATGACACTTTCATGGGGGTTTCTCCTCTCCTGCCCCCATTGATATATAATCAATTTATATATTATCAAAGAGTTTACAGCTGCAAGGGGTTGGAGATCATCTTAAAGGGAGATTTCCGGGGTTAAAAGTTGACTTCGTACTTATTTTATTTTATTTTATTTTATTTTTGCGGTACGCAGGCCTCTCACTGTTGTGGCCTCTCCCGTTGCGGAGCACAGGCTCCAGACGTGCAGGCTCAGCAGCCATGGCTCACGGGCCCAGCCGCTCCGCGGCATGTGGGATCTTCCCGGACCCGGGCACGAACCCGTGTCCCCTGCATCGGCAGGCGGACTCTCAACCACTGCACCACCAGGGAAGCCCCCGTACTTATTTTAAAGAATAAATGTCATTATATCGAAATAGTCCTTGCATTTCATAAGAAAACAAAACTTGATAGTGGTTATTGTGGGTGATGATGAACTCTCCCTCTCTGAGTGGTGGTCCTCTGAGATCAGTTCAAGGTCATCCTGCCTGACAGCCCTGGGGGGACAACGTGTTTCCTGAAGAGTGGGAGATGTTTGTAGGTGGTACCCACACTTGGCATTAAATGATGTATCGAATTGCATAGCCAGAAAGCATTACGTTTTCATAGCTGTTTAATGCCCACTGATGCAGCAGAAGAATCTCAATTTGGTCCTAAAATGTCTTGAACACTCTCTCCCTCCAGTTCTTCTCCTCAGTTTTCATCTTCTTCATTATCAGTGTGAAACAAAGAGGGAGCAAGGCCCAGGCTCCCAGCCTTTTGTATCATCAACTGGAATTCATAACATTGTATTCGCTGTGTTTATTCTCATGATTCTCTTCTGTTTATGGCAAGTGATACTGGTTTTCAATTCACGGTTGGTGTCAAAATTTTATTGAACGTGAGAATAAAGATAAAATGTGACTTGATTTTAAAGAAAGATATTACGTGGCAGGTAGCCCTTGGATGTGACGTGAATTCTGGAGGAGGTGTGCGGGGCACTGTAGATGGGAAACAGTGGCTGCGGTTGTTTCTTTCCTTTCCTGATCGACTCTTAACCCCTTCTGTTCTTGAGGGGTATTTTTTGCTGCTACCAGCTTCTCCTCCACCACCAGTCTCTGTGGCCGGGAGATTTTCTTTCTTCAGGTAATGAATTATTACTTCATGAGAAAATTTCTCTTGCTTCCTTTCGCAGCCTATGCCCGCTCTCTCTGCAGTTTGCCCTGGAGTGTGGGACGGGGCACCGGGGCCAGGAATGTAGGTGGGGGGCGGGCGTGTTCTCTCCAGCATCTGAACATTTTTAACATGTGTTTGTACCTCCCCTCAGGCACTGATCACCTATCTGCCTTATCCTCTCTCCGGGGGAGCCAGGCCATACAGGTTTGGGCCTGTTCTACTCATCTCTGCATCATGGACAGAGCCTGGGCCCACAGTTAGCACACAGGATGGTCCCTAACAGTGGAGGTGAGCCGGTCAGTATGGAAGCTCAGCCACTGTCAGATTCACTTGGGCGATATTGGCTGCCTTTGGAATTAGCGACGGGTCAGGTTTGGATAGCTTATTCCCCTTGGCCTCATTGCCAAGTTGAAAGCCAAGTCTAAGACTGAACGCTTGATAGCAAGTTCCCATAGGTGGGTGAAGCGGTCCCCTCTGTCCTTAGGCATGTGGACAAGCACGTCACCTCACAGGTTCACTGTGAAGTGACACAGTTGCCCTGATTTGGGATCAGGTGACAGTGTCCTCAGTGAATAGATAGATGCAGGCCAAAGCAGAGTTGAGGACTCATTGTGCTGCCTCTAAAACATTAAGATTGGGGTTTACAGGTTTTTCTTGCCTTCTTCATGCTGGTTGGTAGTATCTGAGCAGTTTTCCTTTCAAGCAATGTATTGCACACTAAATGCTTCAGCAAAAGAAAGACAGATTTTGTGCTTCCCTGGTGGCGCAGTGGTTGAGAGTCCGCCTGCTGATGCAGGGGACACGGGTTCGTACCCCGGTCTGGGAGGATCCCACATGCCACGGAGCGGCTGGGCCTGTGAGCCATGGCCACTGAGCCTGCGCGTCCGGAGCCTGTGCTCCGCAACGGGAGAGGCCACAACAGTGAGAGGCCCGCGTACCGCAAAAAACAAAACAAAACAAACAAAAAAACAACAACAACAAAAAAAGAAAGACAAATTTTAATCTTTGGTGCTAATCGTGAGTCCTCTGCTGTACATCTTCATTAGGCTCTTTGATGCACACTTGCAGCAACTTTGGTGGACTCTTGATCTAACCACCGCTAGCTGACAGGGAACGCTCACGCACAGATATCACACTGTGGATACTAAAATGTTTTAGAGTAAATCACCACACAGGCAGTGTCATATGTCTGGAATTGAGGAATACCGTCAGCAGAGGCAGACGTCTGGGTTTTAGCTGTTGCTGCAGGTCCCTGACCCCCAGAGGGAGAAGGAGAAGCCACTTTCCTGGTGGCTTGGTGTCCTCACAGTATTGCTGTCACGACTTGTGCAGCCTAGCCAGTCGCGGGCAGGCTCTTCTCATTAATTTCTTGGATCATTTTCTTATCTGTAAAATGGGGCTTGGAAGCTCACTGAAATTGTGGGTTTTCTTCTCCCCTTGAGGAACCCGTGGAAGACACGCGTGTTAAATTGCCATGTAAGCTGTGAAAAGCCATACAAATGCCAGCTGCTTTTGCTGTTATTACGACAAAGCCCCAAATAGAAGCAAAGGCTGTTGGGAACTGTCTCTTCCTGGGATGGATGACTAAATCACCTGTACCTGCTAAAATCACAGAGCAAATTTAGTCCTGTCTTTCCCTCAGCGGTGTTGAGCAAGGTCTTAGAAAGTAATCAGAAATAGAACATTTTCTGGTTCAAGTGAAGGTCTCTGTTCTGCTCCGAGTTTTAAGTGTAGTCCCAAGGTTTAATAGCCAGAATTAGGAAGCACAGAGAAAAGATTATTTATTAATGCTGGCATTGAGGATATGATGGTTGGTTTGTTTGTCAAAAGTAAGGTCGAAGTGTAAATCTGCATTTGTCTGAAACTTGTACTGATCCTGTCTGGCTTCCCCTGTTCCAATGGGCTATCCTCTTTCTGCCTACAGATATTTCTGCCCACAACGCTTGGTTTAAGATACCGTGCATTTGCCTGTCATGCACGAAACAGGGACTCTCCTGCTGAATGAGTTTCTCATAGGAAGCAGAAAAGGGAGTGGGGGGAAGAGAGATGGAACACATTATATTTCTTTTAGGCAGAATATGCTTATTTTCTCTGCTGGTGAATGCCTTTTTTTCCTCACCTTTTGACATAATCCTAATGGTTCCATTAAAACACATTCAGCCGTCTCTCTGAGCCCCATCTGCCAGCACTCTCTGTCATTTGGTGAACGGCAGGCAGGGTTTAAATTCCGAAAAGCAGAGAACAGGCTAAGGATTGGAACAGGATCATATGTCCCCTGTTTTTATTTTCAAAAATATTCCCCCCATTTTATTGCTGAGTGTTGAGTTGCAGCTGGCCACAGAGGCTGGGACAGGAGGAAGAGGGCTCTGCCTCAGAGCTTCACGTGATGCCAGGGTGGGTTTTTCAGGGAGGTTAAGGAATGTCTTTCATCAGGAATCTTCTGGAGCAAAATATGCCAACTGTGTTATTTTTGGAAATTCCGATTTAGCCTTGTTTAGATGACTCTCGACATTCCTTCCATTTTTTGAGTAGGTGACTTTTGTGGCTGTACCTTGGGTTCAAGTTCATAAATAAATGTGAGTGTGCTTCAGCCTTGTATAGACTTTCAGCAAGCAGAAAGAGCTGGAAAGAGCTGGGTGGTAGCACATTAAGAGCAAATATAGCTCACGAACAGTGAAAACGAGCTGTATTTACTCAGCCTCTTTCGACTTCAGTGCATTGCCTAGTGGTGGGCAGTGGCAGCTGGGGTAGGTAAGTGATACTGCGCTGGGGAGCCTCTTCTCTGTCACCGAGAGCGACACACGATCTCTTCCAGGAAACAACGTGAGCCCACCACAGCTGGCCACGGGGAGCTTTCTCTTCTGGTTTGGAAGGTTGGGCAGTGGTTTCAGCAGCCCGGCTGCAGCAGCCCTGTGGTAAGTTCTGCATGCTGCTGGGTGAAGCCGACGGGAGGAATGGGTTGACCGCCTGTCCTTTGCAGGGAAACTCCAAGAGCTTAGGAATTGAGTCCAGTTTCTAACTTAGGGGCTTGGACTATGGATTGGGGATCCTCAGAAAATGCCCATCATGTCAGGCTACGGAGCAGAACTAGAGGAAGGACTTTCTGAGAGGTGGCTGGTCCTGGCCAGGGGGTGGGAGGGCAGTTATAGATCAGAGGCAGGTTGTAGGAGCCGGAGGCTGCAGCTCTGACCGCCTCAGAACAGAGGATGCTGACCCCGCCCATTATGGCATATAAAGCGATATTTTCAACGCAGTTACTTAACTGCACAGCTAAGGCTCTGGGTCCCCAGTGACACTTGGTGGCATACTTTCTCGACCTCGGTAAGTGCTGTTGACATTTGGGCAGGACCATTCTTTATGGTGGGGGCTGTTCTATGCATTAGAGGCTGTTTAGCAGCTTCCCAGGCCTCTGCCTCCTAGATGCTACTAACAGTCCCCCACCCCATGGTGACAACAGACCTTGCCAGACATCCCTTGCGGGGGCGGAATTACCTGCCATTGGGAAGCACTGCATTTCGCAGAGAGCAATAAACACCGCTTGCCCATCTCACCTCCAAATTTGTATGTACTGTTCAGGAAGAGAGCAGGTGGGAAGTCAGAGAAGATGTGTTTAATATTTGAATACCAGCCTCCTTTATTAGATTGAAGCTCACGAAATTGTCATTCTCTTTGGATGTCAACATGGTTGAATAACGTCAATTTCATATGGTTCAACCTAATATTAGCCCCTGAAATCAGCTCTGTATGAAGCTTGGTCACCAGGGGCCTCAGGACAGGGTCATGATCCATATTGTTTATTAAACACCCTGAAGTTCCCTCTGCAAGGAGTTGCATTATTTGAGGTGGCTGGGTAGGGGCGAGGGGAGGAGAGCCAGAGAAGGAGCCAGAGGGAACCTGAGAATGAGGATGCTGGAGAGGAGATTGCGTCCGGACAGTGTTACAGGCTCCGGCTGTGGGACAGGAAGGTTTCCACTGGGCCATAAGAGAGAAGGGTCGTCCTGAAACTGAGGGCAAGAGGGGAAAGGATCTCGTGAGATGCAAGGGGGCTTGAGGAAGACCAGGCCTGCTGGGAGGCAGCCTGATTGTAGGGGTCTTGGAGCAAAAATGAACTGGGCCCTTCTTACTTGGTTTACGACTGATGAGCAGTGGTGAAGCACAGATGCAATTCTAGGGGCAAATGGGGACTCGCTGGGGGCCTGGGAACAACCTGAGTTCACTGTAGTTTGGAGGAAACTAGCTAAGGCTGACCGTGCCCTGGACTATTTCCCTTGGCCGGTTGGTATCACAGGAGTCTGCCCATCCGGTTTGGTAGAAGTTTTCACTCCCTGGGCACCTCCTCTTACCCTTGGCACCGGCCTCTGCAAAGGGCGTTGGCTCCTTTGCTTTTTTTTTTTTTGGTACAATAGCTATCATGGAACCAACAGGACATATTCCTCAAAAGAGGAGGGCTCTTGGTCTTTTTTTTTCTCACCCGTTCCCTTGTCCCTGCTTCTCTATCATGTCTCCATATGCCCTTTTGCATCTTGGAGCACTGAAAGCTGTCTTCCCACTTCCATACACAATTTGATGGGCTAGAAGTCTTGTTTAGGGCAGGAGTGGGGATAGGGCAAGGGTAGCCTGGGAAGCCGGGACAGGTGAGGTACAGGTCTTGGTGACTGTATGTGGAATATGATGGCTCAAATAAATAGAGCAAATCCCAAGATGGAAATCCTGTGACTTCACAGGGTGAGAGGGGACCTCAGGCAGGCTTGCTTCTGTAGCTTCATGGAGGAAGCAGTCAAGGCCCAGAGCACAGGGTTCTGACTTATCCACATCACACAGTTAGTTCCAGCACCGGGCACTGAGTTCTTCTGTGGCCTAAGCCCATTAGGCCATGCTACATTATCCCAGCACAGTGCTGCATGACCAAGCGTTGCCAAGTTCCACGGTCCCTGGGCCAAGAGTTTTAGCTCCTACGTGGAGGAAAGGGCTAACTGCTATTTCCGCTTTCACTGACCTTTCATAGCTCCTCATTGGGCGCAGTGCATTCAGGAGGCCCCGGATATGTGCTTGTCCAAGGCTGCCTGGGCTGGTGACTCAGCGTTAGGCTGCCTGCTCCAGCCAGGAGCTCATCAGGAGGCTGGGTTCATTTGCCAACCAGTCAAGGTGGACCCATTACAGCTTCTTCTAGGAGGGCTCAGACTCAGTACATATCTGCATCCATTTGTACAGCTTTTAAGTGGGAGGGAGGAAGCAAAATAAAGAAGAAAGATACATAGAGGGCGCCTCCTCCTGACTGCTGTAAGTGGTTCCTTAGTACCTACTTGGGATTTGGGTTAGATTGACTTGGCACCTTCTCAGGAAGCTGAAACTTGAGAAGAGCGTTTATGTACTTACATCTACCCAGATGCAGATTTACTAGGAAACTTAGGCTTTGGGGCCCATCACTTGCATTAGCCTCTTTCCAGACCCTTCACCTAATATGTTTTTATAATTTTCTATATGTTTTGCATTTTAAAAATTATACCAGCTTCTGGTCTTGCAAAACGTGGACCCTCCTCCATCTGCCTCTGCAACAAGAAACCATAGCCCTTGGTAGACCAGTATCTCCTAGGTTTTCATTAAACCTGGCTGGGAAAAGGCACAAAGCTCGGGGGTGCCTCATGGCGCAGGTGGCTGGAGGAAGAGGGAACAGAAAATGTGCACCAATAGGAGAAGTTCTACGTGGAACCTTCCTGCTGCCCATCACGTTTACACAAGTGTCAGTGCTACCAGTGAGGGCAATGAGAGTCCGCTGGAAGTGGGCTTCCGTTTTTTTTTCTGTGTGTGTGTGTGTGTGTGTGTGTGTGTGTGTGTGTGTGTGTTATGTTTAATTTGTTTTACTTTTTGAGGTATAGTTGATGTACAATATTATATAAGTTTCAGGTGTACAATATAGTGATTCACAATTTTTAAAGGTTATATGCCACTTATTATAAAATGTTGGCTATATTCCCTGTGTTGTTCAATATATCCTTATTTACTTTATACATAATAGTTTATACCTCTTAATCCCCTACCCCTGTCTTCCTCTCCCCCATTCCCTCTTCCCAATAGTAACCACTAGTTTGTTCTCTATATATGTGAGTCCATTTCTTTTTTGTTTTATTCACTAGCTTGTTTTATTTTTTAGATTCCACATATAAGTGATATCATACAGTATTTGTCTTTCTCTTCCTGACTTATTTCACTAAGCACACTGCCCTCCAAGTCCATCCATGCTGTTGCAAATGGCAGAATTTCTTTCTGTTTGATGTGTATCTATAAACACACCACATCTTTATCCATGCATCTGTTGGCGAACACTTAGGTTGCTTGCACATCTTGGCAATGGTACATAAAGCTGCTATGAACACTGGGGTGCACGTATGTTTTAGAATCAGTGTTTTCACTTCCTTTTTTTCCTTCCTTCAGTGGTGACATCTGGGATGTGGGGTGACAAGCCGCTGAGTAGTGGGGCATCCAGGGGGAGCAGGGCCCAAGAAGAGACTCCAGGCTGTGTGAGGCTTCCATGGACTATGGAGATACATAACATGATAGTTCCTCAGAAGAGGGACAAGTGAAGGAGCCACGAGGAAGAGCCAGAGTGTGGTCAAGACTGGGATGTTGTTACACGCCTCACCGGTGGAGGTTCGATGTTCCTGATCTGCGTGCAACTCACAGGGGCCCCACGCTCCTATGTCTTCTAGGGGAACGAGGGCCAAGCTAGGATGCCCAGGGAGCAATTCTGGTCCCTTCCCCCTCCCTTCCCCGTGCTCCCCCCTCCCCAGTTTGTGTGTATGTCATTAGAGTGCCCGGCTGCCGGCCACTTCCAAGGGGAGGAAGTCCCTCCTCCCACTGCCTTTGTGGTCACGTTAAGTGGACACTCTATTCTTCTGCGCTTCCTGCCTTGAAAGTCCTGACCGGGGTCACTTGCAGGGCTGTTAAACAGCTGCCGCGCTTCAGCCGGACGGCAAACAAGGCCATTCCAGGCCCATCCATCAGCTAGGCCAGACAAGTGTTTTGGGACCTGCCTGGATGAAAGATGGGAAGTGAGTGTAGGCGTGGCCCCGACTCGCCCAACCTGCAGACCTAATTTGTCCAGAGGCCCCGAGGTACAGAACCTGTGTGAGGACGCTCGGACAGCCTGTGTTGTCCTGTGTGTGGCGGCCACGGCTACTTTTTTCTCCTTCATTCAGTCGTTAAATATTAATTGATTGCCTGCTTAAGACCGGACAAGAGACTGCATCACCAACATTTTTGCCTTTTTTATTTCAATAGCCAACATTTGTGTTGATAGATGTCAGAAAGAATGCTTGGCTCTGGAGAAAAGAAGGGAACCTTTTTTTTTTTTTTTTTTGGTCTTACTTTACCCACTGGGGTAGCTAACATCCAGCTCCAGGCTTTGGCTTTTTCAACAGATGATGCCATCTATTCCCAGTTTTATAAATGGAGAGTCTCGAATTTCAGTTGGTCACTCTCTTCTTGAGAAACCAACACTGAAAATTCAACCCTTTAGTCTCCTAGGCCTTTTAGCCGTTGCTCTCTCGGTGGGCACTGGGAAACCATGTGCATTCGGGACTGACTGCCCCAGCCCTGCTACCTCTAGTGTCTGCTGCATTTCTGGTCTCTGCTGTTAAGAAGAGGGGAGGAGATGAGTTATGGGCAAAATAATATTCTCCTCCCGTAAATCTCTGTCTGCCTTGAGAGCTAGTTCAGGGATCTGTGAGCTCTGGCCTAGGACAACCTGTGAGGTTAATCCTTGAAGAGGAGGTACAGGAACAGAGGGGCAGCATTGGCAGGGTGGAGACCGGGGGTGGCGAATGAAAATGTCTTCTACGTGAGTTTTTCAAATGTCTGTAGAGGCTGTTGTGATATTATACGTATTTATAGAGCTACATAATCTACAATAGCCTTTGTCAGCGTGTTTTCTCCATCAAAGGAAATTAAAATGCAATTACTAGCACGTGGTAGTTGAGGACATTATCTGACCTAAAAGGGATTCTTATGGTTGAAAAGTTCACTCATCTTTAGGAAATAAAATAGGAACATGCATCCTGTTAAAAAAAAATCTTTTCTTTTAATTAAACAAAAATCCTGGGAGATAAAGTAGAAACCACGGAAGCTGGCTGTGCTGTAAAAACTGCCTGGTCTACCTCTCATGTTCTGATCATTTGCCATTCAACAGTGTACACCAGCTCTGAGCTCTGTACAGACCCAGTGTCATCAGTACCACAGCCTTCAGAAGAGCCCTCTGAGCCAGTGTTAGCGAGGCAGGACTCTGAAGGAGGAAAGGCAGCAAAGGAAAGTTAATCTTCCAGCAGCGACTGGAGTGGAGAAAGCCCCTTGGATCCCTTTGCACACCTCAGCTGCTTGCCTTCCGGCCCAGTTGCCCTGGTTTGGTTGTTGGTTAAAGATTTTCCTTGCTTTCCCTTTGGCGTGATAGACTGTGGATGTCTAAACGTGGGCCCTTTCCCACCTGGGCCTGCCCTGCCTTTTTCCTGGGGATATTAGGGGCTTGTTTGAAGGGCCTGACCTGGCATGGATGCTGGACAAACAGAAGCAGGGGCAAAAGCATGTCTATGTGCAGAGCGCTTGGGTTAAGTAGGTCTTTCATTGCAGTAGTCAACACCTTTTGTTGCTGCCAGACCCTTCAGGATTGATCCAGTATTAGCCGTACTTTGAGGTGGGCTAGACAGGGGTAAATATGCCCGGAGCAGCTTCCACAGGGACACGCTGAACACCGCTTCCTTTGGTTGCTTCCTTCAGGAAATCTGCTAAGGAAAACAGAAGCTTGTTAGTCTCAATTTTGGCGATAAGTAGAATATGTAACCAGAGACAGTAAAAACCCTCTAGGAAGTTCCCACTTAACACATTTGCTTCTATGATTGTTCACATTTTTTACATCCTGCCCTTGATTTTCTATTTCCTTTCTATGAAATTTTCATGAGTTGGTTCCTTTTGAAAAAAGAAATCTTAAATCACACATAATTATATTTACTCAGTATGAAGCCACTGGATCGGAGAGGGGACTGCTCCATTTGGAAATCCCAAATTCAATCAGATGTTCCGAACGGGCCATGTCAGAAGTAGAAGCCCACTGAGTCCAGGGTGTGGTTTCCCAGTTGTGCTTCTGAGCTGCTTGGAGGATGGCTGGATTAAAACCAGCATGTCTAGTTACTGTCGCAGGAGATGAAGCTGAAGTATGCTAACCCAAACTGTAAGGAAGGAATCTTAGCCCATTTTTTCTGTCCTTAAACTCTCTTCCTTTGCTAACACTGTTAACATTACTGCCTTCAGACTAAATTCAAATGAAATACGACAAACTCCAAGCAGTTTTTCCTTCAAAACACCTATCTTGATTCCATGCCTCTCCCTTTCTATTACTCACTTTATGGGGGTTTTGTTTTGTTTTTTAGAATGGGGGATGGAAGGAGTACCAGGAGGAATTTTGCATAAATAGATGCTTACATTCAAATTCTCCAAAGCTTTTTTTAAAAAAATTGAGATATAATTGACATATAACATTATATTAGTTTCAGGTGTACAATGATTTGATATTTGATTATATTGTGAAATGACCACAACGATGTCTAGTTAACATCTGTCAAACTTTCCAACTCTTGAACTTTTGTTCAGACTCTAAGACTTTAAAGTCCTTTCATTAGTATACCCACTTTGCTATTAAATTTGCAATGAAAACCAATGAATTCCTTATGTTGGCCCTGGTACTATCTCATGTGTGGAAGCATGGAAAGATATGTGTAGAATCATCCGTAAGAAACTCACCCTCTAGTGGTCCAGGCAAGATTTGTGAATGAGTCGACTGGAGAGCAGTAGCTGATGGACCTAATCTCTAGTCTAGTGTGAAAAGAACTTGATCGCTCTTAGACAAATAAAGTGGCGTTCAGACGATGGTGCAGTTGGACCTCAGAGAATGGGGAGATGTGGGTTGCCAGTAGTTGGTGTAGTCTTTGTGCAGGAGGTGGGGACATGAGCCCGGTCTGGGAGGAGGGTGGAAAGAGGTTGAATGGGTTAGAAGGAGGGTATATTAGGTAGTTGGCACAACTGGAGGAAAGACCAGGGAACAGTGCCTTGGTTGGACCAGAGGATATGCCCTGTATGAGGACCAGGAAGAGATGAGACAAGATTACCTGTGGAAGGGATTGGAGAGCAGCTGTTGATGAGACTTGGATCAAGCAAAGTTGATAAAGCTGTGAGTGATGGATTGCGGGTTTGGAGGGAGTGACAAGCTTATAGTAAGTTTCTTAGGATGAGCTAAAACTCATTCCCCTGAATCAAATGTAGCAAGACAGACAGTTAAAGTTTTTTTAATGAAAAGTTTTAAACTTAAAAATGATAATTCTATGTTTTGAGGAAATATTCTGGATACTAATCTCATCAGTTATGTGATTTGCAAATATGCAAGTCCTTTGCCCATTTTTGAATCACGTTTTCTGTTGTTGAGTTCTGAGTTCTTTATACATTCTAGAAACTAGACCTTTATCAGATATATGATTTGTAAATATTTTCTCCCATTCTGGGGGTTGCCTTTTTAGTCTTTTGATAATGTCCTTTGATGCAAAAATATGTCCAATGTGTCTTTTTAAAATTTTGTCTGTCTTTGGTGTCGTATTCAAGAAATCATTGCCAAATCAAGTCATGAAGTTTTTCTCCTATGTTTTCTTCTAAGAGTTTTATAGTTTTAGGTCCTACATTTGAGTGTTTCATCCATTTTGTGTTCATTTTTGTATTTGATATAAGGTAAGGGTTCAAGTTGATTCTTTTGCGTGTGGATATCCAGTTTTCCCATCGATTGCTGTCTTTTCCCTTTTGAATGGTATTGGCACCCTTGCTGAAGATAATTAACCACAGAAGCAATATGGGTTTACTTCTGGGTTCTCTATTCTGTTGTACTGGTTTATAAGTCTGTCTTTATGCCAGTACCACATTGTTTTGATTTTGTAGCTTTGTAATACATTTTGAAATCAGGAATTGTGAGACCTCCCGCTTTGTTCTTTTTTTCAAGATTGACTATTCGGGGTCCCTTGAGATTCTGTATATATTTTAGGGTGGAGTTTTCTTTTTCTGCAAAAAATGTCATTGGGATTTGATAGGGATTGCATTGAATCTACAGACTGCTTTGGGTAGTATTGGCACCTTGACAATACTAAGTCTTCTAATTCATGAACACAAGATGTCTTTCTACTTGTGTCTTTAATTTCTTTCAGTGACATTTTGTGGTTTTACAAGTCATTCACCTCTTTGGTTAATCTTTTTCCTAAATAGTTTATTCTTTTTGAGGCTATTGTAAAGAGAATTGTTTTCTTAATCAGAGCAGATAGTTTTTGCCATCCATAGTGTTCCTATGCCTCCATTCCACTCTCTTTCCCCAAAGGCCGGCTGATACCAATTAGGATGAGAGTGCAGGCCACCCAGAGGGTCACCTTTGCCCTAGGAAGTGGCTGCAACTCTGAATCTGCAGAAGGAGTGAGTCAGGGCTGATTTAGTGTAGACTGAGGCGGTTCAAGGTCTGAGCCTTACAGATACATCACCTAATATGCTTTATTGAGAGCACAGTGCGAATAAGTCTCTTCCAAATGCTACTTCAAGCAAAGGGAAGAGAGATGTAGCAGCTGTTGGGAGGCTATTCGGTTTTTAAAGTTTGACTCCAGCAAAAATTGCAAGAGGTAAACAGTATGTCCTTAGCTGTGCCACTTTTTCACACTAATTCTGCTTTGATCTTTCTCTTCTTTTATCCTGTTTCCCTGTTATCCAGTTGTCTCCCTGTCTCACTCTTTTTTTCCTGAAGTTCCCTTTCCTCAGCTTTCTTAACGTAACGTACCTGTCCCACTGTGATTCCCTCAGATCTTTCTTTGCTGGGCATAAGCAAGCTCTTCCTGAAAAATTAACTTGCAAAGCAAGAACAGGTAACGTCTTTGCAGTTTTACAGAGTGACATCTTAATCTGAGCAGGGTGACATGAATTGGTTTAATCCCTGGTAACGACAGGAGCTCAAAAACTGGGAGGGAAAGGGATATTTGGGTTTTGTCTAGACCTGGACCTGATCTGACAGGGGACGGAGAAGCCAGCATCAGATGACTTGGAGGCAAGATGACATGCTGGCTTTTGAGGCAGAGCAGCTGCTCTACTAGAGGTGCCTGAGGTCAGCCTCAGCCCTGCCTTTGAGTGGACTGTCACAAGGTCTCAGGGAGCCTGGAGCTGTAATTGCTATTGGTCTCTCCATGACTTATTTCTGACTTGAGAGCTTCCTTCAAGCTTGAGGTTGGGAGGGCTTTAACCTTGGACTGTGTGCTTGGGAGACCCTCATGGTGCTCCAGCGGGAGTCTGTTAACTAAACTTCAGAAATGGGGAAGATTTGTAAACAAGCCGCTGCCGACTGAACACTGGAGGGCCCTGACCTGCTCGGACTGGCCAGTTACCCCAGGACGGGCTAGTGCAGAGGCGGGGTGCCGCCAGGCAGCGCCCGTGGACCTCTGTCAGATGTCATCTGTGTGACCACTGTGGGTGGGTAACAGGCCCCCATCTCCAGACCTCCTGGCGACTCCTTCTTTCTCTGTAGACCCCCGGAGGCCAGGGCCGCACAATTCCTCACCTCCACAGTGGGAGGCCAGCCTTGGCAGTGAGCGGGACGCAGGATTCTGCTTTGTGTCCGGCTGTCTGCAACTTGAATTTGATACAAAGTCCGCAAACATTTCACTGCAAAGGCACATTTTATCTCCCGTTCCAGAACCTCCAAGGGAGCCAAGCTTGGTGGCTTGCCAAACAGGCTCTCCTCCTTATGTCTGATGTAGTGTAAGTGCTGTTGGTTGCCATGCACCTATTGAACCCTACATCTAGAGCTCTGGATGCAAAAGGAAGGTGAGTGCAGTGGGGAGAAACCAGAGGAGGAAGAGGGGCCAACAGTCCGGCGGGCAGTGGGCGCTGGACTAAGCACACAAACAGATGTAGGGAGGCCAGAATGAAACAAAACCCAGAAACCAAAAACAAAGGCAGACACTTCTGCCCTACTTCCTTCTTCCAATGCACCAAGTCTGTGTTGCTGTGGGCTGAAGATTGAATACTGTTTTGGGGCCTCTGATTATATACCTGTATGTGTAGAGAGTCAGCTCTAAGATGAGGACCTTCTTCACTGAACCAATGGAATCTCATATTATTAAACCTTCCCCCTTAACCTCCACCTGTTCCTCTCCTTCCCTGGCCCTAAGACCCTGAGCCCATGTCTCCTTTTATCTTTGTTGCCTGTTAATTCTTGTTTCATCAGGTGGAAGACTTGTTCTGGAAATTAAGGTTTTGAAGGCAAGGTTCCTCAGCTTCCTCTCTTTGGGTAGAGCAGGGTGTCCTGAAGATTTCCATAATCACACCTTCCCTATGCCCTCCTGCACTATTATCCCTAGCATGCATCCGACGCCTTTAATTTATAGCCTTGAACTGCAAGGGGTCTTTGCCAATGTGTGTATTTTGTCTCCAACCAAGTTGTCAGATTGGGTGAAATGAGCTCCAAGGCTACTAGAATTCTCTGATTCTATGTATTTTATTTTATTTATTTTTTTAAAAAATTATTTATTTATTTATATATTTTTGGCTGCGTTGGGTCTTCATTGCTGTGCGCGGGCTTTCTCTAGTCGCAGTGAGCAGGGGCTACTCTTCGTTGCGGTGCGCGGGTTTCTCACTGCGGTGGCTTCTCTTGTTGCGGAGCATGGGCTCTAGGTGCGCGGGCTTCAGTAGTTGTGGCTCGTGGGCTCTACAGCGCAAGTTCAGTAGTTGTGGCGCATGGGCTTAGCTGCTCCGCGGCATGTGGGATCTTCCCGGACCAGGGCTCGAACCCGTGTCCCCTGCATTGTCAGGCGGATTCGTAACTACTGCGCCACGAGGGAAGTCCTCTGATTCTATGTATTTTAAGAGCTCTGGCAGAATCTTAGTGACTTCATCTTAATGTGCACCCAAGCCCCTAATGGCAGAGCAAGCATTCAATACATATTTACAATGACCACCCTCTGGGGGCTTTCGGAGTGATTGTCTTCGAAGTTTTCCGGTCAAGCTTTGGGATGGGTGATGACATTCCTCTCCAGATGAAAGTCAAGAGGCAGACACCACAGAAACCAAGGCCTCCCTCTAACTGCCTCGTAATAAGAGAGCCCAACTGCTACTTCTTAACAACTGTGAAGCCATGATAATAGACCTAATAAATTTTCCTTGCAGTTTCAAGAGGATGTGGTATCTTTCACTTCCTGTCCCAAACTGCCCTGCATTGTTGCGCCATGGGACAGCTGCTTCACATCAAGGCATGGCCATGTTCCAGCCGAGGAAGGAGGGGTGAAGTCTGGCGTGCCACCGTGATGTAGGGGCAACTATCGTAGGTGGTATAGAAGCTGTCTGGACACTAATGTCTAAAACAGGACATTAAAATGTCAGACTGGGAAGAGACCAGACCCACCATTCCAATTTTACAGAGGAAACACAGATGCCCCATAGGGCGATGAGACCTGCTCACTGCATGCTAACCCACTGTCATTTATCACACATGCTTTCTTGTCATTCTGCTTCTTTCATAAATAGAGGGCAGGGATGAACAGGTGAAGGTATGTGAAGGAGAAGGGGAGGAAAGGTCAGAAATCACCATGCTCCCATGGTACTTCGTATATACATGCTTTGTCACACTTTGCTTGCATTGCGGGAAAACTTAAACAGAGAGAAATTGAACTGACCTCGCTGTAAAATAATGGGCCATTAACGAAGCGGCTGAGGGACTTGAGGATGGTCCCTGCAAAGTCGGTTCTCACCTTTCCCTGAAGGCACTTTTTCCCTTTCATTTTCTAGCAGTGCCATAATGATGTAATTTGTGTCATGTCTATATAAGAAGAGAACCAGCATACCTCCATGAATTGGTTCTGTTGATTGATTTTCTAAGCTTTTGAGTTTTGAAATGATTCCAGATTTTAGAAAAGTTGTAGGAATGGTAGAAAATTCCTATATACCCTCTACCCATATCTCCAGAATATTGAAATTTTTACCATGTTTGCTTCATCGCTCTCTCTCGCAGTGGTGTTCTGGGGCCAGTTTTTTCTGGCTTGAAAGAGCCCATCGATAAAATTTCTGGACCTTTGTGAGCTAGTTGTTTAACATGGCCATTGTTAAACATTAAGTTATTTTAGCTTACAATTCAATATTAAAAACAACGAGTAAAAGTAAAGAGGCAGATGTTGTAGCGACCATGCCTCCTCCACATTCCAAACTCAAATAAATACACAATACATCCATACTCAAAACATCTTTTTCTGATTATTTTACTACCGTCTGTGTTCTGGAGGTGATTTTCTTTTATTTATAGTAGAAATATGATATCGTGGAGTGTTACTGTTCATCTCATCCCAACTGCATCTAGTGAGCTCTCGTAGAGACAAATCAGGGCTTGAGTTACTTTTTTTTTGTTGTTTATCTAGATTTAAGAAAGTGACGAGATGCTGATGATAATGCAGGTTAACGTGTAGTGTGTCTGCAGCTGAATGTGAGTAGCAACCTCAAGTTGGGTGCAGGCGTAAGAGTTTGGCAAAAATCACCAAAAGCATTCTGTGAGAAGCAACTGGCTGTATAGAATTTACAACAAAGTGTACTGCATGTTTACTTTTTTTTGTAACTTGTATACCGCACGTTCTTTATCAGTAAAGTGTGTACTGATCTTTTGTGTATACTGCACGTTTTTGGCAAGCTGCTTGTTGAACACCAGCACACTACTACATCTATTGAATACATGTTTTTATTTTTTTCTGAGAATAAGGTGCAAATATATTGCTCCATTATCACTAAATACCTCAGAAGGAATTTCCTAAAAAATAAGGACATTGTCATACACAACTGTAGTAAGTCATCAAAACTGGAAAATTAACATTAATACTACTACTATGTAATCTACTGATCTTATTCAAGATTTGCTAATTGTTCCAATAATGTCCTTTTCTGCTCAGGATGTAGTGCAGAATCGCTCATTGCATTAAGTTCTCACGTCGTCTTATGTCCTTTAATCTGGAATCGTTTTTCATTAAAAAAAAAAAATCTTTTACTACTCTGACATTTTTTGAAGAGTACAGGCCAGTTATTTCATAGAATGTTCTTAATTTTTATCTGGTGTTTTCTCATCCTTCCATTTGGATTCTGCATATCTGGTGGGAAAACCACAGAAGTGATACTGTGTCCTTCTTAAGTGTTTTACATTGGAGGTATACAATGATATATAAATGAATGAGCATGGCTATGTTCCAATAAAACTTTATTTTCGGGCTTCCCTGGTGGCACAGTTGTTGCGAGTCCGCCTGCCGATGCAGGGGTCGCGGGTTCGTGCCCCGGTCCAGGAAGATCCCACACGCCGCGGAGCGGCTGGGCCTGTGAGCCATGGCCGCTGAGCCTGCACGTCCGGAGCCTGTGCTCCACAACGGGAGAGGCCACAACAGTGATAGGCCCGCGTACCGCAAAACAAAAACAAAAACAAAAGCTTTATTTTCAAAAAACAGGCAGAGGGATGAATTTGGTCCATGGACCAACATTTTCCAACCCTTGACTTAGGCTTCAGTGTCCAACATTCGATAGGGTTAACTGAACCTGAGTTCCTTCTGTGAAATGCAAGGTTAAAATACAGAGTAACAGCTCATTAAGTAGAACTATCTGGGGGCTAAGTCCAGCCCACTTCATTTAAAAGTCAGAATTGTAGAACATACAGAGAGAATTTCTACAAGTATATCAGGCTACATGTTTTCTAAGTTATTTTTAGTCTCCGGGAGCCAATATTGCCAAGGATGCCCTTTCATATGGTAAAGGCCACCAGAGGAAAATGTCCTTTCTTGTTAGTTGTCCCCATACTTGGGTGTGCGTCATACTCGTTGGTGGAGTTTTCCTCTGTGTGTTCCTGGGCTCTTCTACTGAAACAGAATCTCAGGAGTGGGTTGAGTTCTATGTGTTTCTATTTTTAAAGCATTTTCCAGGTGTTCCAGATGAAGCCAGATGAGGGACTGGCACAAAGTGAAGAATTGAGATTCTCAGGGACTTATCTTAATGAAAAGATAAGGATAATCTCTAATTACTGCATTGATTTTATGTAAATAGATTCTTCTAAAGGGTTTGCAATATTTTAAAAGTTAATAAGTAGTTAAAGTACTCTTTCCTAAGCCTGCTCTCTAAACTTGATTGCCACTACTGAGCTGCTTATCAAACTATTTTTTCATGCATAGTGAAAAACAAACTTCAGAAGAGCCTCTGCTGGATTTTCAAAAAATAGCAATTATTGGACTCTAAAGAGTCTAAAAAGTGTAGTGGAAATTCAAGCCCATTACCATTTATTCATAAGGACAAGTGACAATCAAAACAGTATCTTTGATGGATTAAATGTGTTTAAACAAATAGTTAACTATAATACTAGAGGATTAGTATTTTTGGAGGGCTCTATTTTTGATAGAGCTTTAGCTGGTATTCTTTTGATAATCCCTGTTTTTCCTTGGCAGTCGATGCCTCTGTTTGCTTTGGCAATAGTCTTTTAATGTGTTGCATTTTAACATTATACCCGCAGTACAGAATATGAAATTCTGTTTGCCATCAGGTAAGCTTGGGAAATGACAAAATAGTTGTTTGCAAATTGCTTTAGACCTAAGATAGAGAATCTGAAGATATCAATCTAAATGTGGTTTGTTGATGTGAAACTCTAAGCTATTTTGATGTTAAAAATTATATCAATTATTAAGAAAAATTATCTAAGACTTTCAGTGTCATCCTGGGACATTGTCCAACAAGCCCATCCGAGGGTTATTTAGTTCACTAGAGAATGTACTTTTGCTTGAATTATTACTTTCTCTTGCTTAGGGCTCAGACATTGTGAAGTTACATGTTAACCTAGAGACTTTTGTTCATTCGAGTACAAATGGTTTCTGAATGGCAGAGAAGACAACCTCAACGCTTACAGTTTTATTGTCCTGTAGGTCATTAACCAGTTTGGCCTCTAACTCAAGAAAGTAATTTTGCCAGGTTTTTTTAAACTGACTGTGTAAACCTCTGTTCCTTGAATTCTCCTCTGAACTAGCTCTTCTATCCTAATCGTCCCTCATTAGTGGATTACATAAGTTTTTGATTCATGTTTTACATGCGTCAAAGTTGCATGTCTTTCACTTTTTGAAAATCATCTATCTTATTTTTTCTTTAGTGGTCCAAAGTTAGCCGTATTTATTTTCTTACATCGATGACTTTTGATCCTAAATTTTGCTATTTTATAATTGTAGTTGTCAATCATATGAATTAAATATTCTGTCTTTAACCTGTGAAGACAGTTTTTCAAAGTAATCATCAGGAAGACATTTAGTTTAGCTAGAAGATAATTGTTGTGTTCACAGTACACGTGCCAGGTATAGGGTACACTGAGGCAAGTAAGTGGCTCCTGCCACAGCCTTCCTCTGGAGCCTCCAGAGTTTGGTGGGAGGGACAGATAAGCGATGCCATGTGCTGAGTGCTAGGACAGAGATTTGTTCCAGGCAGACAGTCCAGACCTATGGAACTAAGCCTGGCTTTAAGTTCTTTCTTCACTGGAAGGGAGAGCACAGAATTATTCACAAGCTTTATTTAGTCCCTCTTGAGACCAGTAAGACATGAACAGGGCAGCAGCAGAGTAAAGTGCATGACATGGGCTCTGAAGCCAGATGGACTTGGAATGCAACCCTGGCTCCTCCGTTAACTAGTGTGTGACCTTGCAATTGGGTTCAACTGTCTAAGCCTCAGTTTTCTCATCTGCCAAATGAGGATAATAGTACTGATATATAGGATTACTGTAAAGATGAAATGGGACTTGCAGTAAAAGGTTCACTCAGCAGGTCTGGAGTGTTCAAACCTTGTTCCAAAGAAACTGGCCCTTGACGGGCTCCTGGGAGATGACCCCTAAACACTTGGAATATCCTGGCAATTGAGAGTGTCTGTTTACTTGGGACCTTAGGCCACGCCAGATAGTTCAGGCTAACAGTATGATTTATGATGGAGGCCGTGGGTCACACCATTGCAGTTTGAATGCTGGAGGGGCTGGAGACTGAGCAGCTAGGTTGAGCCAGCCTACATGATCGACCACCAATAAAACCCTGGACACCAAGGCTCGGTGACTTCCCTGGTTGACGATACTCTGTGCATGTCGTACGTTGTTGCTGGGATGATTAAGCACTGTCTGTGCAGCCTCAATGGGGGAGGACATCTGGAGGCTCATGCCTGGTCTGTCCTGCACTCTGCCCTATATGCCTTTTACCTTTGCTTATTTTAATCTGTATCCTTTCTCTAGAATAAATGGTAACTATGACTAAAACAGGTTTTCCAAATTGTATGAGTCCTTCTGGCAAATCACTGAATCTTGGGGGGGTTGTGAGGACCCCCAAAACAGGTATAAAGAATAGAAGGTGCTTTGCTCGGTGCCTGGCTTAGAGTCAATTTGGTTCCATCTTTACTCAACTTGTGATGCGTGGCTTGCCCATCCTTTCCAGCCCTGTTATGACCCTTTGGACCCAATGACTGATGTTGCTTTCTCTGCTTGATCTAAAGATTGTTTTCTGGAGACTTTGTTCTGGCGAAGAAAATATCCAACCTCAGATGGTTGACTGATGACGATATTACTAAACAAGGGTCCCTGCGCGTTTAGGCCTAATAATCTATGGCCTGCGCTGGTGGTTAACTTCTGATGCAGGTCTATGTCTTACCTCCCCGACTGGATTATAATTCATGGGAATTAAATAGTGCTTTTCGTTTCCTTGCTGTGCACAGTGCCTGGTGCCTGAGGTGACAGCATGGCCTAATGGGAAGGCTGGGTTTTAGAGTCAGAAAAAGCTGGGCTCAAATGCAACTCAGCTCTTTACCTGCCACGTCAACTTGGACAAGTTGTTCAACCTCTCCGAGGTCAATACATTTGCACCGTTACCTATTCCACAGGGTTGTTAGGAGTTTGATGGTGTCCTGCCTGGCTCAGACCTAAGACAGCAATACCAGCATTTTGAGTTAGGTGGCCCACTCAGGAAGGTTGTTTGTGCACTTTGTGTAGATAAAACTTCTCTAACTGGCATAGAATGTTAGGGGACCCTTAGATGGAGTTTCAGCTCCATCCTCTGGTTTGCATGGGCCCCTGGAGTTTCTTATGAACGAACATGAACTTCACCTATAACCAGGGCTCAGAAATAAACAGACACTGCTGATGGACTGCAGGGCAGGACAAGCGATAAAAGGCAGTTTGCAGGTAGGGACAAATGATTACTTATTTTTTTTTTTTTTTTTTTGCGGTATGCGGGCCTCTCTCTGTTGTGGCCTCTCCCGTTGCGGAGCACAGGCTCCGGACGCGCAGGCTCAGCGGCCATAGCTCGTCGGCCCAGCCGCTCCGCGGCACGTGGGATCTTCCCGGACCGGGGCACGAACCCGTGTCCCCTGCATCGGCAGGCAGACTCTCAACCACTGCACCACCAGGGAAGCCCCAAATGATTACTTATTGAAGACTGGCTGAAAGCATCTTACTATATGTCAGATTCCATTCTAAGCAATTAAAGCGTAAGGGCTCTTTTAATCTTCCTAACCCCGATGAAGGAGGTCAGTTTTTGAATTTGGAAACTGAGGTCCAGAGAATGTAAGTAACTTGTCCAAGGTGACACAGCTGGTAAGTGGCAGAGCTGGGCTTGAGAGCCAGGCTCTTAAACTTTACACAGCATGGCTCTCATTGAACTAACTGCCTTCCACAGCGCCAGCACACCCAGAGCAGGAGAAGCAGTGGTGAAAATAGGGGCTCTTTATTACTGGAAACATAATCAACTCTCTTGGGGAAAGCTTTCTCAGAGAGTTGGGTGATAAAACAGAAGTCACTATAGCATGAGAGGTCCGCTGCCCCTGCATCAAAAGAGTTAGACATCTGAGGAGGAAAGGGCTTCTCCCTATTGAGAGAGAGAGGTAAATCCTGGAGACTGGCAGGCTGGGAGTGTAAGGCTTTCAGAAAGCAGCCGCAGCAGAGGGACCAGGCATGGCAACCAGGACCTCTGTGGGCTGGGTAGACCAGGTGGCCCAAATGCAGTGTTGGCTCCTTATTAAAGCTCTGTACATGACGGTGAGGAATCAGGGTGCTGGCAGCCCAGATCTACAGCCAGATACCAGAATAACACATTCCCTTTTCATCTTTTTAAGACTTCTTATTGGAGTATATGAAAGAAACGGGAAATGCACACACCATGTATCCAGTTCAATGAACATTTATAGACTGATCCCAGCCTGTGACCAGGATCAAGAATCAAAATGTAACCAACACCCAGAAGTACCACTTGTACTTCAAGTACAAATGGTACTTCAAGCCCCCTGTCATCCCTCCCCAAGGACACCACCATCCTGACATCTAAAGCCTTTGGTTCATTTTGCCTAATTTTTATCTTTTTTCCTCCCTCTTATTCTAATTGCTTTATTGAGTTAAAATTTTTGTAAACTGATGAAATATGTGTGAAAAAAGAGAGATGTAGTTTTTTTTTCTTTTTTATATCTTTGTTGGAGTAGAATTGCTTTACAATGTTGTGTTAGTTTCTGTTGTACAACAAAGTGAATCAGCTCTATGTATGCATATATCCCCATATCTCCTCACTCTTGCACCTCCTCCCACCCTCCCTATCCCACTTCTCTAGGTCGTCACAAAGCATTGAGCTGCTCTCCCAGTGCTATGCAGCAGCTTCCCACTAGCCATCCATTTTACATTTGGTAGTGTATATATATCCATGCCATTCTCTCACTTCATCCCAGCTTCCCCTTCCCACCCTGTGTCCTCAAGTCCATTCTCTACGTCTGCATCTTTATTCCTGCCCTGCCACTAGGTTCATCAATACTGTTTCTTAGATTCCATATATGTGCATTAGCATACGGCATTTGTTTTTCTCTTTCTGACTTACTTCACTCTGTATGACAGACCCTAGGTCCATCCACCTCACTACAAATAACTCAATTTCGTTCCTTTCTATGGCTGAGTAATATTCCATTGTATATATGTGCCAGATCTTTATCCATTCATCTGTTGATGGACATTTAGGTTGCTTCCATGTCCTGACTATTGTAAATAGTGCCACAGTGAACATTGGGGTTCATGTGTCTGTTTGAATTATGGTCTTCTCAGGGTATATGCCCAGTAGTGGGATTGCTGGGTCATATGGTGGTTCTATTTTTAGTTTTTTAAGGAACCTCCATACTGTTCTCCATAGTGGCTGTACCAATTTACATTGCCACCAACAGTGCAAGAGGGTTCGCTTTTATCCACACCCTCTCCAGCATTTATCGTTTCTAGATTTTTTGATGATGGCCATTCTGACTGGTGTGAGGTGGTACCTCACTGTGGTTTTGATTTGCATTTCTCTAATGATTAGTGATGTTGAGCATCCTTTCATGTGTTTGTTGGCAATCTGTATGTCTTCTTTGGAGAAATGTCTGTTTAGGTCTTGTGCTCATTTTTGGATTGGGTTGTTGTTGTTGTTGTCATCTTCATATTGAGCTGCATGAGCTGCTTGTATATTCTGGCGATTAATCCTTTGTCAGTTGCTTTGTTTGCAAATATTTTCTCCCATTCTGAGAGTTGTCTTTTTGTCTTGCTTAAGGTTTCCTTTGCTGTGCAAAAGCTTTTAACTTTCATTAGGTCCCATTTGTTTATTTTTGATTATTTCCCTTACTCTAGGAGGTGGCTCAAAAAAGATCTTGCTGTGATTTATGTCAAAGAGTGTTCTGCCTATGTTTTCCTCTAAGAGCTTTATAGTGTCTGGCCTTACATTTAGGTCTTTAATCCATTTTGAGTTTATTTTTGTGTATGGTGTTAGGAAGTGTTAATTTCATTTTTTTACATGTAGCTGTCCAGTTTTCCCAGCTCTATTTATTGAAGAGGCTGTCTTTTCTCTATTGTATATTATATTCTTGCCTTCTTTATCAAAGATAAGGTGACCATATGTGCGTGGGTTTCTCTCTGGGCTTTCTATACTGTTCCATTGATCTATATTTCTGCTTTTGTGCCAGTACCATACTATCTTGATTACTGTAGCTTTGTTGTATAGTCTGAAGTCAGGGAGCCTGGTTCCTCCAGCTCCGTTTTTCTTTCTCAAGATTGCTTTTGCTATTCAGGGTCTTCTGTGTTTCCATAGAAATTGTAAAATTTTTTGTTCTAGTTCTGTGAAAAATGCCGTTGGTAATTTGATAGGGATTGCATCAAATCTGTAGATTGCTTTGGGTAATATTGTCATTTTCACAATGTTGATTCTTCCAATCCAAGAACATGGTATAACTTTCATCTGTTTGTATTGTCTTTGATTTCTTTCATCAGTGCCTTATAGTTTTCTGCATACAGGTCTTTTACCTCCTTAGGTAGGTTTATTCCTAGGTATTTTATTCTTTTTGCTGCATTGGTAAATGGGAGTGTTTCCTTGATTTCTCTTTCTGATTTTTCATTGTTAGTGTATAGGAGTGCAAGAGATTCCTGTGCATTAATTTTGTATCCTGCTACTTTACCAGATTCATTGATTAGCTCTAGTAGTTTTCTGGTGGCATCTTTACAATTTTCTATGTATAGTATAATGAAATTTAAACTGACTGCTTTGGTAAAGACAAAGGTGGTTGCAAAAAATTGCCGTCAAAGTTAGTGTGGGTGAGACAAGCATAAAAGATTGGGAAAAAGAATAAAAATCTCAAGGGATACTACACTGAGATTGCTTTGCAAGTAGCCTTAAACTTTTGTTTGGCTTTCAAGAAGCCAACACTAGAAATCATAGATAATGCATTATGGTTATGGTTGAAGCAAAAAACCCAACTTAGAGCACCAATGAGGGGATCCACATTTAAAAAAGTAAATAAGGCTTAGCCCAACATCAAAATACTGGTGTATGTAAGTACATTTTTAGGGTTTAATTAAAATGTTAATGTGCGTATCATTTTTAATGATTCTCCACTTTAATGGGCTCTTTTCTCTCTTAGCTTTGAGATATAATTGACATATAACATTGTGTAAATTTAAGGTGTACAATGTGATGGTTTGGTACACATATATATTGTGAAATGCTTACCACAGTAAGGTTGGTTAACCCATCCTTCCCCTCACATAAGTGCCATTTTGTTGCTATTGTTAGGGTGAGGAGATTTGGTACCTACTCTGATAAGAACTTTCAAGTACACGATACAGTATTGTTAGAAGTAGTGACCATGCTGTACATTAGATCCTGGGAACTTCTTCCTCTGTAATGGGAAGTTTGTACCCATTGCCCTACGTGGCCCCATTACCACCCCCCTAATCCCCCCCAGCCTCTGGCCACTACCATTTATTCTGTGTTCTATGATTTTGGCTTTTTTAGATTCCACATCTAAAAGAGATCATACAGTATTTGTCTTTCTCTGACTTATTTCACTAAGTGTAATGCCTTCAAGGTTCATCAGACGTTGCTGCAGGTGGCAGGATTCCCTTCTTTTTTATGGCTGAATAATATTCCATGGTGTACATGTATGTATATATATACATATACACACACATATATATGTATACACCCCCCCCCCACACACATCTTCTTTATCCATGCATCCGTTGATGGACAGTTAGGTTGTTCCCATGTCTTGGCTATTGTGAATAATGCTGCAATGAACATAGGGGTGCATGTATATCTTCAAGACAGTAATTTCATTTCCTTTGGAAGTGAAGTGGGATTGCTAAAGCGTATCAGTTTTGATCTTTATATTAGTGGGATCATTCCTGTGTTTTCTTTTGTGTCCTCTTTCTTTGCACAGCTGTGTGTCTGTGCTCTTTATCCATACTGTTGTGGGTGCAAGTTGCTCATTCACTCTCATTGTGGCTTAATATTCCGTTGAGTAAATGTATTGAATAGCACAACATTTTCATCCACTCTGTTGTTCATGGGCATTGGGGCATAGTTTCCAACTGGGGGCCCCCTCCCCTTTTGAGGATCCATAGAGAGACACAAGAAGGGGGAAGTTTGAGACTCTTTCATGGGAGGGAACTAGGGGCAAATTCTTATGGTAATTGTCTTAGGACTCACAACAGGGGATTCTCAGAAATATTTGGAGATGAGGAATGGACAGGGACCTGAGTTCTGAAATGTGAGGGGTTGCCTGGACATTTGCCTTCATTTGTGGTCAACACCTGGAGAAGCCTGTTATGCATGGGTTATGAGGATTGGAAACAATACATGAAACACCTAACCTGGCACCAAATAGGCACCCAATAAACGGAAGTGGTGGATATTATTATGCACACACTGAATAGTCACTGTTAACTTTATGAATCGATATTTATGTGTAACAAAAATGGGATATGCTGGGGCTTCCCTGGTGGTGCAGTGGTTGAGAGTCCGCCTGCTGATGCAGGGGACACGGGTTCGTGCCCCGGTCCGGGAGGATCCCACGTGCCACGGAGCGGCTGGGCCCATGAGCCATGGCCGCTGGGCTTGTGCGTCCGGAGCCTGTGCTCTGCAACGGGAGAGGCCACGACGGTGAGAGGCCCGCGTACCACAAAAACAAAACAAAACAAAAAAAAGGGATATGCTAATAAGAAAGAGAAAGGTGTGTGAAAAGTTGTACATCGTCCAAGTGGGTACTGTTTTCATCCTCCCTGGAGGCCACAGAGGCCTACAGCAGACTGGGAGGGCTTCAGGCACAGAATACAGCCAAAAGGAACCCTAGGAAGTTCCATTCAACCCCTTCATTTAGCACACAGAAGGTAGAGAGTTCTGTGACTTGTCCCTGGGAGCCTCTGAGTGACTGCTTCAGCTTGTAAAGGCAGAACCAGGAGTCCTGGTCAAAGGAAAGAAGCACACCTCACCCAAAGAGGCAGGGATGAGGGGTGGGGGAATTCATTGGTTTACAAAGTCGATCTGTTGAAGGTTAGGTGGAAGATAGCCTTAGGATCATTTGGAAACCTGGTCTGGAATGTTCCAGGACTCTCCACTCATCTCTTAGTTGGTTTTTTCCTCTCAGAAGACTTTCTTCCCAAAGCAGAAGTAGGCATCTCAGCTTCACTACCGGAGAGGGGCCATCTCACTTCCTCAGTCCCTAAAATTAGGGGGAGGCTCTGATTGGTCTTGTTGGGGCTTATACTTCCCCTTGTGGCTCGGGAAGGAATGCTAGGGTATGCTTTAATTGGCAGCCTCCTTTAGAAATATGTGTTTTTGGGGGAGGACCAGTTCCCCCAAAGAAGGAGAGTAGTATTTCTGGAAGAAGCAATGCGGGGGGGGGCGGGCAGGCAGAAAAACCACTAGGTATCCATGGTTTCAGGTAAGATGCTTTGGATTGCAAGTAACAAATCCTAACAGTGAGGGCAGTTTGTTGGCTCACATGACTTAAAAATTTCAACATTTTGGTTAGGTTCAAGGAACCTAGCTTCAGGAACATTTTGATTAGATTCAAGCTCCTTTTTTCTGTTATTTCCTTTTATTGGATATTTCCTGCTGTGAGTGTTAGTTTCATCCTCAGCCTAGCTTCCAGGACAAAAAAATATTCATGTCATCCACTGAAGTCCCAAGGTTCATTCTGATTGGACTGGGTTAGGTCACAAGTCTAGCCCTGGCCCATTTTGTTGTGGTCAAGTGGAATACACTAGTTGGCTTTTCCTAGATCTTGGTCCACCTCTGGAGCTATGGGAGAGTTGGCTGCCCTAGCAGAGAGAAGCATGGATGCTAGGGTTGGGGAGGAAGCCACAGGGACCCACTTTATCATTAAGAAGACAAAGATAGGTTAAAGAAATTACCCCAGATCACACACCTAGTAAATGGTAGTTATAAGATTTGAGCTGAAGTGAGCTAAAGTCCACTTAATCCCCAAGATCATGAGCATTTGACTAGAATTCCTGTCATATGAAGCTGTCCCTGTTCTCTGTTGCTGCATTACACACTACTTCAAACAGTACTTAAAACAGTAACAAATTATGATTTCTCACAATTCTGCAATCTGGGCCGAGCTCATCTGGGCATTTATTCTGTTCCATGGGGCTGGATCATCCAGGATGGCTTTTCATTCACAGGTCTCGTGCCTCCGTTGGGGTGGCTGGAAGAGCTGGGTGTTTTTAGGCATTTCTCTCTCCACTGAGCTCACCAGTAGGCTAGATAGACTTTTTCACATGGTGACCCAGGCTTCCAAGTATAAGTAAGGCATCACTTCCAAAAGGATAAGCCTCTGCTTATGCCATCCTTGCCCATTTTCACTGGCCAAAACAAGTCACATGGCCATGCCCAGCATCAATGTGGGAAGAATCTACACAAGGTTGTGAATATCAGAAGGCTTAGGTTATTGGAGACCAACCAATGTAATGACCTCAGTGGTGTACTTTTGTCTCCTTCCAATGTAGAAACTATTCTGCCCTAAGGCAAGGAGCAGAAGCCTTTTTTTTTTTTTTTTTAAATTTATTCATTTTTAAAATTTATTTCTTTATTTTTGGCTGCATTGGGTCTTCATTGCTGCACATGGGCTTTCTCTAGTTGCAGCGAGCGGGGGCTACTCTTCATTGCGGTGTACGGGCTTCTCGTTGCAGTGCTTCTCTTGTTGTACAGCATGGGCTCTAGGTGCGCGGGCTTCAGTAGTTGTAGCACGCGGGCTCAGTAGTTGTGGTGCATGGGCTTAGTTGCTCCGTGGCATGTGGGATCTTCCCGGACCAGCGCTCGAACCCATGTCCCCTGCATTGGCAGGCGGGTTCTCAACCACTGCACCACCAGGGAAGCCCCGGAGTTTTATTTTTATTTGGTTTTATTTTTTAAGCATAGGCTGAACTTTGAGTTGTTTGATTTGGTTTCTCCCGCTTAGGTTTTGTTTTGAGAGCTCCATATGTCTAAAGTAAAGCCATGGTAGGATGCCATACCGTTCATCATCTTTTTCAGACACCCAAAGCCTATGTTTTACTCTTGGCATTCTGCTGGGACAAAAAGAGGAGAGTATTTCAGAAGGGACGCCATTTGTCACCCACCCAGTGGTCTCCTATAAGGCTGTTGTGTGTTGTTCAACTAATAAATATCTAATCTCTGCTCTCCCCAGGACCTGGGTGATCTGTCTGCTTTGAGCTGGTTGCAGGCATTCCATGTCTTCTGTTGGTAAGTAAAGCAGCTTTAAAATTGGTATCTTTTTCCTATAAAGCTTGTCTTCCTGATTCTATCTCTTTCCTTCTCCCCTTCTAATGTAAAACCAGTTTGAATATATTCAAGTTTCTAAACTGCAGGGTTAGGATTTGTCAAGCCCAATATTCTTAACATATACATTTTTGTTTTTGGAGGGTGTGTGAGAATGTTTATTTTTATTTTCTGGTTCCCTTCAAGGGACACGGTGCAACCGTTTTCTTAATTCAGTTCCACTTCTTTCCACATATGGATACTGTTTAAAGCTTCGTATTTTATTATCTCCTCTCATTGCTCTTTTATCTCCTAGCTTGGCATTTTTGGAGGAACTTATTCTATTGATGTGTCCACCCCACTTTAGCTGTTTCTCTAACTCTGGTTTCATGGCTCATAAAGAAGAAACAATTTGAGAGCATCACATTCCTGGGGACTCTCGGTGGTAAATGTTTTGAAGTCACATGATGGCTCCGTCCAGTGGATTTCCAGACTGTTTGCAAAGAGTGAGTCAAGTTTCCATCCTGGTCCAGAAAATCAAAATTGGATATCAGTTTCCCTTTCTGAGATGCTGAAGCGTGGAGAATGCCGTGAGAATGCCGATAGCTTTTGGCATCTCTGGGTCTGCAGGATGAATTTCCTGAGGGTTCATTAAAGACTGAGCCTGTATACTGCTCAGTATACTCCTCAGTAGGGTGTTGGTTTCTGGCTCAGTGCAACTGAGAACCGTCTGAAGGGAGATCACATGAAGCTGTGAGATTATTTACAGTTCTTGCCATTTCACTTGAACTGAAGGGTGTTCCAGCCACATGGAAGTAAGATATGGATTCTTCCAGGGCTGGAAGGAATCTGAGATATCAAGTCTATTCTCATTTATTAAATGACCTTTTCCAGCTAAATAAGGCTCTTTCCTGGCTCAGGACAATTTCCACGGATGATTTCTGACTTTGGCCCCCTTTTTGACCTCTAAGCCAAACCCCGTGTATCAGAGTTGATTAAGCCTCCACCTTGGTCTCTCCTGTTAGGGGTTGTGGGAAGCCCTAGCCAGGCCCATTTTTAGGGAAAATTTTGCACCAGCCCCTCAATGATTTGTGTGCCTATCCTTCAGTGTAGAGTTGTTGCTTTCCCAGTCCATATAGATCTAGCTGGAATCATCAGACCGACCATTTGAGTTCTAGCCAATGGAATATGGGCAGAAGTGATGAAACCGCTTCCAGATCTGTCCCCCAACCCCTGCTGAGTGATCCCGTATGTGCATTTTTTCCTAGAATGCCGGCTGATGTCAACTCCCAGGGCCAGGGGATGGGACCCAGGTGTGGAAGAGCCCCTGCCAGCTGTGTCCACGGTGGCTGTGTGAGCCGAGGACTGACTCCTCTGTTCCCCACTGTGTCCCCTGCCCCCCACCACTAGTTCTACCATGGAGCTTATGTAAGAAAAATTCAACAACTCTATATTTTGTTAAGCCTCTGAGAAATTGTAGCACGTTGGTTATGACAGAGAGTATTAGCTGAACTCATACTCAGGGAATTTCTAGTCTTTCATGGGCTGCTGGCCACTACTTCCACCTTGGGCATATCCACTGTGAGGAAAAGTCAGGAGACCTCTCATTGGTCTCAGCTGTTCATTCCTTTTCAAACCTGCTGAAGCTTGTGAGTAGAAATGCTTGATACCCTTGAGTTTCATTTCTGCCTTTCCCTGAACCAAAGGCTGGTTCTTTCCAACCCGGGCCTAAGATAAACTTGCTTTTTGACTACCATTTGCTGTTCTCTATGTAAGTGACGAACGTTAATTAAGTCCCTGTTAATTAAGTCTGTCTAGCCCTGGGCCGGGACTAAGAGAAATAGCAAAGAATCCAGTTTTTCTTCTCAAATTTTATAAATTAAATAGAGAATCAAGAGATCCGTACAGAAATCAACTAGAGGATAATATGATGCCAGATGTAAACATATTCTATAGGAATTCAGCAAAGGGAAAGACTCGTGTGGACTGACTGTGCTTGGTCGGAGAAGCTTTTAGCCGATGGAAGGATTCTATGTGGCCTAGAAGGGAGCCTGGGCACCAGGGTGATGTGAAGTCTCATAAGCCCTGCTTAGCACGAAAAGAGCCCATCCTCTTCTCTCTGGAGCAAGGGAGTTAGGTTTGGCCAAGCAAAGCTGAGGATTTGAGGTGACTGGAGAAGGCCAGAGGGGTGCAGAGAATGACTGGTATTTACACTCTGTTCTCACTGGGTTCCTCCTGGGAGATGAATGCAGGATGGAAAGGGAAGAGCCTGAGGGTTGGTTTCCCTTGTTCTAGGCCTTGGAGGGGACATAACCCCTCTGGGGTCTCTGTCCATAGCACACACTCCCCTCTACCAGTGGTGTGCTGCAGTCAGCTCTATTGGCTCGAGAGGCTTGATGGATACATTTTCAGGAAGGTTGTAGCCAGCTGTTAAGCCCATCTATTAGGATTATAAATTAAACGGTGTAAGTCTTATATAAACTTACAATTTAACAAACTATATTAAAACAAAGATAATCACAACTGAAACTCATCACTTCCCTGGTATTTGCTACAGTTTTCTATTATCTATGCTTTGCAGGTTACTTACAACTGTTGTAGCTGTTTGGTGGTCTTACGGGCTGAATTATGTCCCCCCAAATTTATATGTGATGTTCTAATCCCCCAGTCTCAGAATGTGACCTTATATAGAAGTAGGGTTTTGCAGATGTATTAGTTAAGATGAGGTCATTAGGGTGGTCCCTTCATCCAGTACGCCTGATGTCCTTATAAAAAGGGAAAATTTGGACACAGGCATACATACAGAGAGAGAACACCGTGTGAATGTGGAGAGATCAGGGCAATGCTGCAGAAGCCAAGAAATGCCAAAGATGTGGCCAGCAAATCCCCAGAAGGTAGGAAAGAGGCCTGGAACTGATTACCCTTCCCAGCCCTTGGAAGGATCCCACCCCACTGACACCTTGGTCTGAGACTTCCAGCCTCCAGAACTCTGAGAGAGTTAAGTTTCTGTCATTGAAGGCTCCCCATCTGTGGTGCTCTGTGAGACAGCCCCAGGAAGCGAATCCAGGTGGAAACACTGTACTGTGGAACCATGTGCCCCTCCCACCGCTCCCTGCCACTCCCCCTCCCCTAGCTCCTCATTCTTTGACTTCCTGTTGAGAGCTTGAAATCTACCAGAGTAGGCTGATTTGTAAACACACCCCACAAATAAGGGTTCGATTCATCATTTCCTTGGTTGTCTAGACAAGGGGTAGGTAAAGTACAGCCTGTGGGCCAAATCTGGGCCCCCTCTTGGTTTTGTAAAAGTTTTATTGGAACGTGGCTGTGCTCACTCCTTTATGTATTGTGCGTGGCCGCTTTCACCCTAAAAGGGCGAAAGGGCTCACAAAGTTGGCAATATTATCTGTCCCTTTAGAGGAAAAGTCTGCTGACCTTTGGCCTGCAGTTAAGAAAGTGATGTGGACAATGTTAAAAACACAGATAAAACTTTAAAGTGTGCCTCTGTGTAGCCATTACATTGTGATAGCACAGAAAATTGAGAAAATATGCTTCCTGTATTTGAAGACTATTATCTGATTCTGCAGAGAAGTTGCTCTTATCATGGACAAATGAGTGAAGTTCTGACATAGATCTTTGTCATTTTGCTCTCCTCTTGTTCAGCATATGTGTCAGGAATATCCTTGTTCGTCAGTGACAACCTTAGGGTTGGCAACAGACATGAGAGTTTGTGGAAAATCAGTGGAAGCGTCTGTGAGAATCAGTTGGCTATAGGGAATTTACTTGTGTGTAACAGACCTGTGTCTGTATACATATGCACATACCTATGTCCCCTGGAGAGCCTGTTGTTGAACATTTACCAGCACGCCGTGCCCCCAGCCTCCACGCAACACTCACAGCTGAGTAGAGGCCACCCAGTGTGTGGGTTTGTTGCCGTATGACTTTGGCCTTGGCTAGGTTTCACTACTGTGTCGATTTGGCTTGTCTAGAAGAGCACTGTTGGTGGAAGCAATTGCGGTAGAAAAGCTCAGGGGCACCAAGGAGCTTGGCCAAGCTAAAATCTGCTCTGGGCGAGGAAAATGCCAAGCATTCCCGGGTGAAGTGGACCTGCTGGCCCGCTGATGGAGGGGCTCAAAAGCAAATCCAAGTTCGGACTTGCTCCCACCAGCAGTGGAAGTCCTTATGCAAGGGGGTGACAGGGTGAACGTGCTGATTTAAGAAGACCTGTCTGGTGACAACATGAGGGACACATGGGGCAGAAGACCAGCTGGGGGCTATTGCAACCCGTGCCTTAGAAAAGCCTCAGAACGTGATGGCTCTGCCCGAGGCATGTGTTCTGGCATTTGAAAGGAAGACTGGCCAAAGGTTAAGAAACGGGATCGTTGCTTGTTTGTGGAAGTCTCAGTGGACCCCCAGAGCCTGCAAAACAGAAAAATAGAAAAGCAGTTCTGAAAAGCTTTTCCAAACGGCTGTCATGTGGCTTTCTACCATCCCTCTGCTGCTTTCTGGGTGTTCAGTAGAAAGGAAGAAATAGTTTTTCGGTAACTTTTGCTCAACCACAAACAGATATGCATGGAGGGTCTCACTTTAAAACCGAGACTGTGCATTTGCGGTAAATTGGGAGGGCTAGGGGCTCCCTGGAGACTATATGAGGGGGGTGCTCCCATAGCACCTTGGGTTCACCCCTCGCAGAGCCCTGCAACCTCTGCCCGGCCCTCCTGGCCTGTGAGAGCAGATGCTGAGGCCGTTTCCCACAGTGTAGCAAAGACCCAATAGCTGCCCGTGCCTTTGGGAACCTGTCACCACCCCCCTCACCCCAGCAAGGAAGTGACTTCAACCAGCATCTGTTCAGAGCCCCTTCCCCATTGGGAGCACCCATCCCTTGCCTCTTCCTTCTGAGCCCAGGTTGATTGAAGGCAGGAAGGATTCAAGGAGCTCTGGTTTGATGCTCTGGCACGAAGCCACCAGACCTCAGTTTGCTTCCTGCCTGCTGAGTTGGGTCCAGTACTGGTTACTGGGCTTGTGCTTTCTCCTGATGCCAGATGGAACAGGTCTTTCCCCGGCGGCCCCCTGCTTAGTGCTCCAGACCCCTGAGAACTGGGGTTTGGATTTGTTCATGCCGGTCTCTCTGTGGCTTGCAGAAACGGATTCCTGCCCCTGGTCCCTAGCCCACAGCCTTGGTTACCTGCTGACAGGTGGTCAGATAATGGCCTAGCTGCATGCCTTCCCACATCTCCCAGTGTGGCCTGTTGCTAGATTTTCCCTTTCTTCCCTCTGAATTCAACTTCAAGTATGCGGTGGAGGAAAAGACAATGACTTTGAAATCCACCAGATTGGGGCTCAAACATATGATTTGTCACAAAGTAGCTGTGTGGTCTTGGGCAAATTATTTAACCTCTCTGAGCCACAGTTTCTTAATCTGTACAAAGGAGATAAGACATCAGGTTGTTCTAAGGATTAAAAGAGAGAGCTTAGGTGGAGGGTCTGTTATTTAATACTATGCTCTCAGACCCACTCACCCAGATGTCCTTCAAATGCAGATTCTGGTTCAGTCACTCTGGGGCTGGGCCTGGGATCCTGCCTGTTTAACCAACTCACAGGTGATGCGGACACTGCTGGGCTCCAGACCACACTTCGAAGAGCAGGACATGACATTGACTCCCTTCTAAGCACCTGCAGCCTCTAATACCTGCCTTATCCCAGAAGGAGGCCCTTACTTCAGGCCAGAGACCCCTGGTCTGCCCTCCCCGCCTCTCCGTCCTGCCCTGACAGGAGATCTGTCCCCAGCTTTCATAGCCCAGGAGACTAACAACAAGGAGAAACTCTTTGCAGAGGAAGAAAGGAAACTCTCGCTGTGTGTGGCGGTGAATTTAAAACAGGGACGGTGGGCGGGACAGATGCAGGAACAGGTATTCCACAGGAGCAGGTATGTGAGGGTTGCTACACCTATTTAGAATGACTTAAGAACTTTAACAGTCTTTTGAAATTTGTGATGAATGAGCCCTAGAGAGCTGGGCTGTGGAAAAAAAAATTGGAGGGCCGTCAAAGCTCTGTCCCTGAGCTGATAAAAAGTATGGAAAATTGCAGGAAGGAAGGCAAAAAAACAATGAGGGTGCGTGTGTGTATTTGTGATCTAATTGGTTTTTATTCCCAGAAATGCCCCTTTTCTTCTCCTCCTTGATTTTTTTCCTCGCTGAATGCTTCTGTGTGAAACCTTTGGATGCATGCGTCTCCTTGATCCAGGCGTCCAAACGCCGTGCTTCCCCAACCCTTCACGTAGTCTGTAGTTAACCCGCTGATTAAGGGGTAACCGGGGCTTAGAAAAGCCATCCAGCGGGGCTGTGAGGCTCTCCCCGGGGGAGGACCCGCAGTGGCTGCCTGATTCACCCAGCAGCTCATACCTGGGACTCCAGTGCTGTGGGCTCTTCTGGTAGGAGGGGTGGGGACCAATGGGGAGTCCCTCAGTGTTTGTCAACGGCCTTGACAGTGATGCGGCTACCAGAACCAGCACCTCCACAGCTGATCTAGCTGCTCTAGGTGTATTCTGTCTCCTTCAAGGAGGCCTCATGAATGAGGAGCCTGTGTGGTTTCCTCTTCATTCTGTTCACTGAGGCCCTGGCTTAGAGTGGGCGGGCGAGTGGGTGGGGAATTACCAATCTCCCATCTCCCCATACCAGGACACACCCTGCCAGGACAGTGACAGAGCTTTTCGACTGCTTTTTAGTTCCTCTTCTCCTTTTAGGAAGCTGGCAGTGGTCCAAAGGGAGCTGGACTAGAAGAGTTTATTTCCCGTTCTCTGTGTGGCCCTGTTTTGCCACAAGAGGGTCTTTGTACAGGGATTGGCGGCTGGTGTCCAATGGACAGACCTTGCCCTTCCCCAGAGGCTTCTCCTGTCCTCAGCTTAGGCCTGCCTGTTGGAAACTCCCTTACTTAGAGCAGCTTCCTGCCGTTCCACATCCTGAAGCACGTCTGTCTCCTGAATGTCTGTTACCACACTTCTCCTCTCTGCTTTCTAGCCTAGTCCTTTACACACGTGTAAGATCTTAAAGGCTAGGATAAATTGCCCTTGAGGGCGGGAACCATGACTGATCTATCTTTATATCATTTTCATCGATAGTGTTCGAAAATACCTACTCAGTGGGTGATTGGAAAGTTGGTGTACTTTAAAGCCATATCTGTCTGTAGAGCCAGCCTCACTTAGACCTGGAATCGATACTCCTGTGCTTCTTTGTCCTGTCCCAGCTCCTATGGACTATTGAATCTTTTTGTGCAGTTGTGATGAGCAGATACACCACTTGCTGTACCACATAGATCCTAAGAAAAATATTGCCAGGCCGTTTTCAAGTCAAAAGCCAAATAGTTTAGTATTTGGAAATACATGGTTTTTTGCAAATGCTGAGACTAGAAAAGTAAGCTGGAATGCAAAACACTTGCTTTAAAATTCTTTAAACATTATAACAGGTATTTCTTATTCTTCTTGCTTTGGAAACAATTCTCTGCAGATCTTGAAAAGAGCCCCCTCTGATCCTGGCAGCGGACTCAGGCCACTGTGGCCTTTGAATGTTGGAAGAGTCACCCTGCCTGGGTCTGGGAACTGTTCTGCTCCTGGTCATCAGTAGCGGGGGGCAAGGCGCCGGAAGCATGGGCCTCCTTTAGAGCGGTGAAAAAAAAAATCAATGACTGGCAGAAAAAAAAAATGTGTGGGGAGGGAGGGAGGACAGTATGGATCAGAAATGCAAGCCTCGGGGCTTCCCTGGTGGCGCAGTGGTTGAGAGTCCGCCTGCCGATGCAGGGGACGCGGGTTCGTGCCCCGGTCCAGGAAGATCCCACATGCCGTGGAGCGGCTGGGCGCTTGAGCCATGGCCGCTGAGCCTGTGCGTCCGGAGCCTGTGCTCCGCAACGGGAGAGGCCACAACAGTGAGAGGCCTGCGTACCGCAAAAAAAAAAAAAAAAAGAAAAAACAAAAGCAAGCCTCTCTAATTCACTGCTTCTTCCTCCCTCCCGTTCCCAGGCCAGCTCCCACACAGCTTCGTCACCAAGAGTGGGTCTGAATTGCTTTAACTGCTGAGATCCCAGCTCCAGCGTGACCGTGAATCATGGGGCCGGAGGTACAGCACTGGGATTAAAGGGATTCCCCTATGTCGCGAGCCTGCCAAGCAAACCGACGGGGCAGCAGTCTCTGCAGCCTTTGCCCAGGACACTGACGTTGTCCTGCGCTCTGTCAGCTACAAAGGTTTCATATCACATGATGGCTTTTGTGTTGTCTCAGGGATGCCGGGAATCCCTAACTCAGGGCAGTTGGCTGAGGAAAGAGTGGCTTCTCCGGGCTGCCTGTACCTCTCCCTGTCCTGGCAAACTTTGCTTCTCTTCCTGGAGTTTAGGCAGCGGATTGAATTGGTGGCTCTGTTTGCTTCCATGTGACCTTTCTGTCGCAGTGCTTCCTTCCTTAGCTCCTCCCTCAGTGCCTCTCAGACCCTCATATTAAACAAATCTCTGGTCCAAGTGACTCTGGACAGAGTGACCTCTTGGGTCAGCTGGATCAGTTGCCACATCTCCCAGTGTGGGCTATTGCTGGATTTCCTTTTTCTTGGGGTGGACGTATGTGCAAGCATGGCTGTTGCTTAAATTTTTGGACTCCAAAATAGTTAATTAACATGTTCCCCGCCCCCCTCCCTGAAAGGAAAAGAATTTTCTTTTCCTCTTTGAATTTGCCGGCTCTTGGCCACGCAGCCCATTTTACTAAGTTTAAATGCATCTGTTTTGTGAGGAACAGAGACGCGGAGGCATTTTGCTGGTCGTAACTGAAAGGCCCAGCCCCTCCGTGGGCCCCGGCGTCATCCTGGGGTTCATGGCTCCCACTGCAGGCATGTGGATTTTTATTTCTCAGGCTGGAGTTTTGTAGTCATGCTGCTTTAGGGGCAGGGGACTGCGTTCCACGGTTGTGTGACGGTGAGAGCCCTCTTGGCGTATCAGCTGTTTATAAGCTAATGTAGACCTAGCACCTACTCTGCTCATGTGCTCTGTACTGAGAACAGAGACGTGAATGGCAGCCTATGTTTGAGGAGCTCTCGGAGCAGGGAGGGAGAAACTTACGTAAACTGCCGATTGTCATGTAAGGTGCTAGGTCGACGGGCCTGGGTCTGTTTGTAACGTGAATGTTTCCAGGCTCTGCCAGCCTGTGGGTACAGATGAGGTCAAATTCACTGTCGGAACTCGAATTTCACTGGCCTCTGCCCCTCCCCCAGAGCGTGGACCCTCACCAGTTACATCTGGGAGTCCCTCCTTCTTTCCTCCTTTTTATTTGGGGCCCTCGTGACCTCACCTAGACCTCTGCCAGAGTTTCCTAACTGGCTTCACTGCCTCTGGTCTCTGCCCCCTTCCATTCTGTACCCAGAGTTACTTCAATAAATGACCCTCCTTGGATGGGGTCCTGCCGGAATTGGCGTTCTGCAGGATTCCTCTTGCTGGTTAGAGCAAGGTCCCAGGATATCATTAAAATCACATTGCTAGTTATTGGTCTATTAAATGTTTTTACAAATATGGTTTTTACTTTACCCGTTTTCAGACAGAATTTGAAACAGTTTCCATTCATCTTTCTAGTTAGTCCCAACCCATCAGTCTCAAGGGAAATGGCCGTTTAGAATCAACATCTTTATTTGTTCCACCTGGATATCTATGAAATTGGAAAGGATTAGAACTCTTATGGAGATACTGATCCTTACCAAATTTCAAAAAGAAAGATTGGAATTAGGCCAACCATAACTTTATTCACCGTGGGCTTTAAGGACTCTATCTGAAATGGATTTTCTGCAGAATGTACCCTGCCCTGGTATATCACGTGTAGGTATTGATGGAAGCCCCTGGACAAACAGAGCAGTGAGTACAGGACATCAGGGTGTTAATTAGACAGAGTATGAATCAGACTGTGATGTAAGAAATCAGGAAACTGAGACTTCCTCAAAGGGTTGGCTTTTAGCATTGACCAGTGCAAAAAACTACAATAAGAACGTTTAAAAAATGTTTTGCTAAGACCAGAAAAGAGCCGTAAGGACTTCTGATGCATTAAATTAACACTTAGGAAGATTTTACCGTAATGCGTACAATCTAGATTTTTCTTGTTTTCATTCTGAAGGGAAGAATGAACTTCAGGAAGCTCTTTTTTTGTGTATGTTACACAAGATATGGGGATTCAGGTGGGAGATACTGGTGGCCTAGGTCTGGAAGGGACTTTGCCTGAGGACCTGGAAGATATTTTTCCTGAGTCAATTACTGTCAAACCAAGAGGAAACTGATGTAGGGGAGGAAAATGTTTTCCTCGACCCTCTTAGGGTCGCTGGCTGGGGCTGAACGATAAACCGACAAAGAGAAATTAATGAGATTTACGTAAGTTTTATGTGATACAGGAGTCTTTGTAAGGAAATGAAGACTCAAAGAAGCAATTAAAACCGTGTGTTCTTATGCCAGGTTTGATGACAAGTGGACAGTCGTGGAGAAGTGTTATAGGACAAAGGGTATGAGGTGAGGGTAGTAAACTGGGGACATTCAGCCAGGCCTATGTTTTCAGATTCTTCTCGGTGTCCCTCTGTTTTAGAGATAAGGACGCTCCTCTCCTCCAGGTATGCGGCTGGTGGGGGGCACCTCTCACATGAGGGTTTTATGACCTGCTTCAGGGGAGAAAGGCAGGGGGCTGTCAGAGTAATCTCCCTGCTTCTGCTGTTTTCTCAAACTCCTTCAGCTTAAAATATTCACTCTGCCGAGCTGCCATGTTTTGGGGTAGCGCATTCTGAGCCCCACCACTGAGGAGGTTACTCAGAGAGGGAAGCCAGGATCTGCGTAAGGGAGGCAGGCACCTCCATTCTCGTTATCAGAAAATGTCATCATTTTATCCCTACAGCACTTTGTTGGAAGGTCAAGACATTGTAGAAAGAGATCCAGGCAGGCTGGATTAGACAAGGAAATCTCCACAAGGAGAAAAGAAATTGCCCTTGTGTTTGAGGGATGGGCAGGTGTCAGCCAGCCAGGGGCAAGTACATTCTCGGTGGGAATGAGTGAAGTGGGGTGGACGTGAAACAGCGGGGTTGGGGCCTTGCTCTTGGAGAAGGGACGTGTTGGGAATAGGAGCCTACGTTCCTAGGAGGGTAGGGCTGTATCACTAGGGCCATGAGAGCCAGGGAAAGAAGCTGAAATTTAACGCTGCAGGAAGCTGGAAGCCATGGAAACAAGAACGAGACAGATTTGGAGAGGAAAGCCCGAGTTTGGGGATGTCGTAATTTGAGACGTGAGGGCTAGGCCTGAGTGAATGTGGTCCCGGTGGGAAGGACTACATGCAAAAGACAACTTACAGAGAAAAAGTACTGGGACTTGGAGACTGATTGTTATGGGAAGGGAAAGAAAGTGTTAAACATGACAGCAGGGTTGGGGCCCATAGAGACCCAGGTACCAAAGATGAGGGGACGAGCTGGATGGGAAGAAGGCTGATGAGTTTTGCTTTGGCTGTTGGAGTTTAAGGAAAGGTTGAGAAACCCAAGTGGGACTCAACTGCAGGCTGCTTCCTAAAGCCTTGGAGACAGAGATCTACTCCGAGGAGATGACTGAACCTGTGAGCGTGGAAAAATGTTCTCTTAAAGGAGTGTGAGGAAAGAAGAGCAGGGGGTCCGAGTCGGGGCCTGGGACTGGACGTTGAAGAGGAACCTACGAAGCAAACAAATGTTCCCAGCCAACGCTCGTCCTGTGCGATGCCTTGCTGCCTGTCGCTCGGGGTGTGGCATCCCTGACAGTGGCATCCCCAGTGCCAGAGACAAGCCACGCAGGACCGGAAGCCAAAGAGATGAGGGTGATTTGCTGCATTATTTGACCTACACGTTTTGGTGTCTAGTTCAGGGCACGATTTTAAACATGGCGCCCTCCTTCAGGCTTAAGGTCCATATTATCAATTGCCTAAGCTGGTGCTTAGAAAAGGACTCTGTAATTAGGGTTGCCAGATCTAGCAAATAAAAATAGAGGATGCCCAGTTACGTTTGAATTTCAGATAAACAACAGAAAAAGTTTTAGTATAAGTATGTTCCCAACGTTGTATGGTATGTACATACGTATAAGAAAATTGTTACTGTCGATATGGAATTCAGATTTAACTAGGTATACTGTAGTTCATCTGGCAGTTCTGTCCTCTGAGGAATTGTCTGAGTTCAGCACTAAGGGGGCCATCTTCACTCCTTTTCTTAGCTGAGAGGCTCCGTCCCCAAAACACAGTTCATTCTCTTTCCTCCTTCCCTCCCATTGAATCAGATGATGGGTGTAATTCAGAGCCAACCAGGGGTTGTTCCACACTCATCACGTCCCTGACAGGACACAAGGCATTTTCACACGTACAGTATTGGCAACTTTTTCAGGGGATACAACACTTGGAAATCTGACGTTTTTGGAAAAAATATCCTGAACTTGAAATAGTTTTACCAGCAATCTAGATGAGATGATGGTATTTGCAGGTGTGCAATAAAATATTGCCATAGAGAAACACACGTATCCAAAACAGAGCCATTATGTTTTTAGGTCATTCCACTGATAACTGGGAGGGATAATTTATTGAGAGATTAATTTTTGTTCTCCCTGTTGTATTTTCACCTCCCCCATCCTGCAAAACCAAGCCTTTGTGTTACGAGGCCAAAGCACGTTTTATTGGTACCCAGAAGACAATCCTACCCAATGCTTTGTTTTAAAGACCCTTTGAGAAGTGCTGAACTGGGTAGTCCAGGAGAAGAAGGGGGCGAAGGAAAGTATTTGCAGTTGAGGAGTTGCACTGGCTCAGTGTTGGTGCGTGGGGAGTGGGAAATTCCATAAAACTAAGAGGAAAGGCCAACTTCGGGGTTTTCCAAGTGTGGAAGGGCCTGGGCCCCTCTCATGCCGAGGGCCTCCTAAGGACTGTGGCTGATTGCTATAGAGCAATGGTTAGGGGTGGGTCTCACCTAGCCATGGGTAAGTCTGTGGACACAGTGACTCTAAGAGGGCATCTCCCAAGTCCTTTCAGAATAGATTGTCCAGACCTTGTCAGGCAACCAGTGATAGTCTCTCTTCTTGACTAAACTACAGTCAAGCTCCTTTAAGCCAGCTAGACCTTGACCTTGGGCTTTAGTGTCTATCCTTGTTGGGCCTGCATTGCCCAGTTCTAGCAAGAATCCTGTTAGGACAGTTTAGAGAGAACCCTCACCCTTAATACCTGATCATCTTCCATATCTGATCAAATGCCTCATCCTCCATCCTTGGTATCTGATCATCCTGGTTTGTCTTCAGCAAGAATCCTATCAAGTTGGTTTAGCCAGAATCCCCTCTTATACCTGATGTCTCCTCTTAGTAATTTTCCATCTGCCTCCACACCCCTCCTTCTTCTTGGCTATAACCCCCCACTTTTCTTTATTGAATGCAGTTGTCTCCTGAATAAAGTTTTCCTTGTCATTTTTAACAAGTGTCAGAATAAGTTTTAACACCAGTTCACGACAGCAGCAGGAAGAGAAGGTCTGTTGGTCGTGATGGCGGCCTCCCCAGCTCAGCCTCCTGGCACCTCCCTCCCCCCTCTTCCTCCCTCCTCCCGGTCCTGGTACCACGTGGAACTCATGACGCCACAGAGGCAGCAAAGAAGCCCCAGTAACAACTGAGACTGCATTTCCCACCAGCCAGGCAGGTGGGAACCAGAAACAATAAATTTGATTCAGAAAGAGAAAAAAAATCCTATTATCCTGCTTCTTGAATTGCAGATTAACATTCTGTCCCAATTTTCCTTCTTGCTTCTTCTTTTAGTCTAAGAGGTCACAGAAACTACAAGTTTAAGTAAAATCTGAAGAAAACCCTGAAGAATATTCTACCCGTTACCTTAACGCTGCTCTCCCATCTCCTATAGCAGAGTTATGAAAACAGCACCGTTCAGACAATTGTTAGCAGCTGAACATCTCAGTTAGTTCGGGGTCACAGGGATGCAGTTAGAAAAACTGGATGTTATCTCATCATGGAAGGCTGCGCACAGGATGCTGACATTTAAAAACCCCATGTCCAGTGTAACACAATGACTTTATTTATAGACTATCAAGGATCTCAGACAAAAGTGATACATAGGGAGAAATACAAAGAAGGAAGGGGCAAGCCGTAGAAGTCTGAGGCTGAACGGAGAAGGAAACCCCCAGCCAAATCTGAGACACATCAAGCTTTTGTCAGTTCCTGTGATTAGCAGGAAGTTGCGATGACTCACTGCATCCTGTCACCCTTGCTCCGCGCTCCCATTTATACCCTCCCAGGGTTTTAAAGCCCTGATTTGTGTAGAAAATGACACAATTTGTTAAAGAATGACTGTGCTCTGTTTGTCATATCTGTAGTTTTCAAAAGCACAAAATGGTTGTACATCTCAACATCTAAAGCTGACTGAGTCACCCCAGGATGGCCTTGCCTTGGAGGCTGGTGCCATGTGGCGGGAGGGCACCCAGGGCGACCTTTGAAGGGCTTCTTCATGTCTCCCTGGGGACACCTGGATGGGGAGGGAGTGGGGCCACCTTGGCCTTCAAGTCTTGCCATGCATCTCTTACTGAAAGGAAGTATCCTCACTTGAATATTCAAGAGCAGGTGAAGTTTGTTTAGCTTGTCCATCTACCAGCCTTGTTAGGTTTTAAGGCTGGGTGGAGAGAGAGAGACAGACAGACAGACAGAGAGAGACAGAGACAGAGACAGAGACAGAGAGAGAGAGAGAATATCTCCCAACAGAATACAGATAAGATCAGCAAGGGAAATTCTACTTTGTTTTCTCTTTTGCTCTCCTAATTGCCACTTACTGGGGTTATTCCTTTCTTAGATGGGCCTCTACTTCACTTTCACCACAAACTGTTATGATTTAAAAATTAAAGTGAGATATCCTGGCTCATCCATTTCCTTTTAATAGGATGACCTATGGTAATCAATAGAGGAAGTGCGGGAAAGGTAACGAATGTATGCGCTTGTTGGAGAGTATTGAATTAAGTGATATGTGTGCAAGGTAGAAAGATGAGATCCTTTAGAAATGAGTTCTTTTTTTTAAAGTCTTTGGTCATTATCACTTGCATTTAGAAAACCAATCTGAACTGGATTTTTTTCCCCTTAAATCTTTATCACTCCTTAGGTGACAGGATGCTTTGGAGATAAAACTCAGAACTGGCTTTTAAAAGGAAAAGAAAAGGAAGATATAATCTGTTGGCTAAATTTATGGAAACAGCCACAGAAAACAAACCCGTTATTCACCTGGCATGGCATGTAGCTTTATATATTTTCTCTTTTCTGTCCACCTGACATTTGTCTAATGGTTAGAAACACTGAATGATTACAGGTTCTGGTGAAATACCACAGGTGAATAGGGAGAGAATTTTGGCTGAGTTTAAGGGGCTTTCCTGGGAGACGATGTATTTTTGCGGCCCAAGACTTCCTTACTTAGCCCGCAGATCTGATTTCTTTTGAAAGCAAGCCCTAAGTCTGGAACTTTCCATGCTTAGGGTCCACATCACTTTCAGGAAAGCCTAGAGGATGTAGCTGAGTGAAAACAGGACTCATTATGAATGGTTACTGCTGTCATTTCTCACTAGGAAGACTGGGGACGTCAAGGATCAAATGACCTTTTTATGCAGCGGTGATGTTTCTCTGTGTCTCAGCCTTTTCATCAGAGTGACTGTGGCTGAACCAGGGGGAGAAAAGCTTTTGTGGAAAACATTGGCAGCATCATAATTGGCGTCCAGTCATCTCAGAAGTCTTTACGTAACTTCCCGCAGTCATGTCAGAGCCAATGGGGGTGGACGTGCCTCTAACTCTTCTCTTTGGATTGTGCAAGGAAGCAAGTCAGCTTTAGCAATTTGCAAAGAGTTGGAATTCATATCCCTGAGTATGGTCCCCGAGTCTACTTTCCCCATCCCTGACTGCACCCCTGCAAAGAAAGTGCCTTCTGTGCTGTACTAGAGCTAACTCTCAGGAACGCACATGAAATGACGCGGAGGTGTCACCGCAAACCTCAGCGATGGGTGCTCAAGAGACAAGCGTGCGATTACTTCCTTCAAACGTCCGTTTGTCCCCAAAGTGTTCTAGGCCTTGCTGTACAGAAGTCCGTTGGTTTTCTAATTTAAATGTGGTAAATGGTAGCAAAAAGGAAGAGCTTCTCCCCTCTTTCAGTTTCCTAGGTGGTTTTAACTGTGAGACTCCCTGGAGTTTTACATGAGTGCTTGGTTCAATCCTAAAAGAAGTTGCCTCAGGCATGGCAATTTTGCCTGCTTTGTTCCTAGTCTCTCTGGAGAGTCAAGTATTAATAAATGACTCCCTGGGGGAGGTTTGGGCAACCCATACTAGAAAACAAATTGAAGTGTAAAATTCTTGGAATGGTGTGTATACATACCATATTCATTGATGATTATCTACTCTCCTTCCCAACAATTTCGGAAGAAAAATGTGTGGCTGACATAATTCCCCAGTTTTCCTTCATCCATGAACTCTTTGCTTTAAAACAACAGCCCAAACCACAGATACTTTAGTGAGTAGATTAGAATCTTTCCAGGGGACACAAAGAAATTAAGAGGATAGTTATCTGTTTGCCATTGAATAAGGGGAGAACAGTTATTACTCTGGTCACTGCCTCTGCTCCCAGGCAGCTGCCTTTCACCCAACTCTGGCCTGTCACTTTTGAGCTGGGAATCAAGAGCTGGTGACCTTCCATGAGCCCCTCAACTTCAGAACAGACATAGGGCCTTTTGTCTAGCCCAGTTTGGGACGGTAGCATTTGCCTAGTTCACCTAACTGGGTTAAAAATGTGTGAGAGACAAAAGTGCAACTTAAAAGTTTAGAAACACCTAAGGGGGTTTGGTACCTGAGGGTACCAAAGTTTATCTTTGCCTTCATATTTTTCTCCCAAACATGTGCAATCTCTACCTTTCTTCTCTACGTAGCAGGGGATAGCTTGCAGAAGGGAGAAGAAAAACCTCCCAGATCTACTGTATTTTATTGATTTGTACCTGGTCTTGTTCCAGAATTGTTGTTAGATGCACACATGATTAACTGTGTCACTGACTGCTGCGTTACTTACTCTAAGTCTTTTTTTACTGCCATTCCATTGACGACCTTGGCATAGCCAAAGATTAATGAAGATGGATCCAAGTCCTTACTTCTAAGCAAAGAGCCTCCAAGCACAAGATAATGGATTGGCGAGTTATCTTCATAACCGTAGGAAGTCAAATAAGAGATGTCAAATAAGAGATGTCAAATGAGGCAGTTGTATGCTAGATAGAGCAGGTCACTAATTCTCTCTAAAGGTGCTGGACTTCCTTGCCGTGTTATTTATTGATGAATATTGGGGAGCTAGACATGACAAGAGGAAAAGAAGGACGTGAAGCCAATCACGTGGCCAGCGCATTTCGCCAGCCGAGCTGGCCAACTTCAAGCTATCCCAGGCCTTGAGAATGGTATAAAGGGGGTATAAAGGGATGGGCAATTCCAGGGCTGCACCCACCCATCAGGGGCTCTGCTGGTGGTCCTTTGAGGATGACCCTCACCCCAGATCGCACCAAGCTATTCTAGTCTTGATGGCCAGTTTTCTAGGTATCCACAAAGATGGCTGCAACCTGTGACTACGAAGGCTATGTGAATATCAGGGAAGTTTAAGGCTGGGTGGTGCTTTTCTTTTCCTTTTTTTTTTCCCCATATTGTGACTCAATCTCCCTTTTTCTAAACACTTACTTCATTTTCCTTTCATAATTTATCCAATCTCTTTCATAAAAATTGCTTTGGGTTGCAATAGAGTATTTTGGAATTTTCCTGCTCTGCCTTGTATTTCTCTTTAATCATTTGTGCCTAAAAGATGGTTTTTTTGTTTTTTTTTTCTTTGAAGAGTACAGAGTGAAGAAGCAATAACTGGTCAAGAGGAAATGTCACTGAAACACAAAGATCCCTAATTGTTTGTTTGTTTGCCAACACTCTAAGAAGAATGTTCCCACAGAGCTACAGTACCATAAATAGACAGCAGATAAGGGTCCTCGGCAGTCTCTGTCACTAGGCAGCCTTGGTGGTCACTGTATTTCTTTCTCCAGAATGCTGGACTCATCTACCAACCTCATTCCTGGTGACGTGTGTGCTGGAAAGAGCTGCCAAGTGTTCGTACTAGTTAGTACTAGTTGTTAGTACTAGTACTCGTGTTAGTACTAGTGGGGGCGATGGGCCAGCTCCCTGTGGGCAGCAGTTATTTCCAGTACAGGGGACACCATTGAACTCACATGAACAAGGTCCACAGAAGGATCCCAGGAAGGAGCCAGTCAGCAGATGGCAAAATAGACTCAGGGTCCCGCTTTCCATAGGGGTTTCCCAGGAGCCAGAGGAGCTGTGCCCAGGGCATCATACACACACACGCACACACGTCACCTTGTGTTACCTTCACCTCTGTCTGCCCAGCGGTAACTTTTGACTGTGATTTTCTCCTCCGCCCCGCACCCCGCCGGCTTCTGCAGGAAGCAGCTTAGTTTTTAGAAAAACCAGGCAAAGCACCATCACACTGGGCTTCAGCTAGCCTCTTGCTTTTTTTGATTCTCTCTGTTCTTGCCCACAAGCCACACATCTCAGGCCTCAATCCAGGGTGGTAAATGTATTTTGCAGGAGTTTCTATGTATCTAGGGTACAGCTCTTCTTTCATCATTCTTCACGTTTTCTTTCATCATGATTCGCTTTTTCTTTGGTCTGCTTTCATGTCCCTAGTGGCATCTCAGCTGACAAGGTGGACTCTTCAAGTAAGAAGTTGCATTTCTCCCTTCTCCTCTTAGATGTGTGGAGGTCTGGACTAATTAGACTGTTGAGGAAGTGATGGGTAAAATCCTGCCACATCTTTCTTCCCGGAGAGGTAGCTTTCGAGGAGGCAGGTGTGTTGTGTTTTAAACAGGATCTTTATACATGTGTAAGAAAACCTATTTTGCTGCCTGTTTTCCACCATATGAACAGGTGGTCTCGCTGTGCAGCCACTTCCTCAAATCTTTAATTGTTGATTACACATGAAAATGTCTTCGTTTTCATGTGTAATTGATGCAGACAGCGTGGAAGCACTTGTAAGGTGGGTTGGCAAGAGAAAACTGAGATGTTCTGGGATGAAAAAGTGTGCTGAGAGCTTGGGGGAAGGGAGAAGAGAATGAAGGCTCAGAAGTGGTTTTGAGCCAGATCTGGAAGGGCTTAAAGCCAGCAAGGAGTGTGGGCTTTTCCTTGAAGGCTAAAGGGGAGCCCCTGAAAGATTTTAAGCAGGGCACAGATTCACGTTTAAGAAACATAGTTACGGCAGTGCTGTGAAGAACGGCTGTGAGGGGCACAGATGGTGGGCAAAGAGTCTCATTAGGAGGCTATTGAAGAAATTTACAGGAGAAGTGATGAGGGTCTGAACCAAGTATATTAGGAGATGAATTTGAAAGATGTTAAAAAAGTAGAAAAGGTGGCGCGGATTTCTGTCTTGCCTTACCAATAGCCATTCTACCCTTCTCTTTGTGGCTAATGAGATATGAACCAAATGAAGAGCCTTAATTCTCTTCATTCTCTATCTTTCTTTCTGCCTAGAACTTGGGAATAACCATCTTGTAACCACGATGTGCTCTTAAAGATGGGAGCCTTGTGAAAAGTATGGCAGAGAAGAAAGACAGGAGTCCAGGGCCCTGATGACATGGTGGACCCAACGTACCAGCTTTGGATGGTCTGACTCTCATGCTGTATGAGAAAAATAAATACATCTTTTCTTGTTTAAGCCACTGTGATTTCCATCCATTTCCAGCCAGTGGCCAAAAGCAATTCCTGACTGAGACAAATGTTGATAAATTGGGTGTAGTGGGTGAGCAGAAGGCTTGGAGGACGAGCTCTGCTGTGTTGCTGGCAGATGGGGTAGATGATGGTGCTAGTTGCAAAGGCAAGGAATGGAAGGGGAATTTAGGAACCAGTACGCACTTCTCTTTGTGTGCATCGAGTTTGAGGGATCTCTGCGACGGCCAATCTATGTCCAGGAAATAATGGCATGTAGACCTTGACTAGTGGAGACATATATCTGGAAGTCATCACTTTACAGATAACAGTTGATGTCATGGAAGTGTTTTAGGTCACCCAGGGAGAACATAAGAGAAAAGGGCCAAGGACAGGGCCCAAGGAGCCCACCTCTTGAGATTAATATGCCCATGAGCTGGACAGTGAAGGAGCATACAGAAAGTAAAGGAAGGGGCCAGGAGAGAGTGGTACCATGGAAATCCAGAACGTCCAGAGGACAGAGTGGTTACTAAAGACACAGTACTTCGAAAAACAGAGGAGAGGGAATTCCCTGGTGGTCCAGGGGTTAGGACTCCGGGCTTTTACTGCCGAGGGCCCAAGTTCAATCCCTGATCGGGGAACCAAGATCCTGCAAGCCACACAGTGCAGCCAAAAGAAAGGAAAAAGAAAGAAAGAAAACAGACAAGAGGGTTCAGGAAGGAAAACGGCCAGAGGATTCCTTCCTTCTACAAAAAGGCTGTTCTCAGAGTGATCTTTCCACAGGAGGTGGGAATCCTGCTGTGGAGAGGCCCCCTTTTCACAGGGGCCATTCGTGTCCTGACACCACAGCACTTGCGATTCTTTTGGAGTCTTGCTCTACCTTATTTATTTCATTAAAAACAAACAAACAAAGAACACCATTCCGTCCTCCACCAATTGATCTATCTCCCCAGATATGTCAAATGATGTATTTTATTTAAGATCAAAGTGAATCCCAAATATTCATTTTAAGTTATTTCTTCATAAAGAGTTTTGGGGGATCCCCTGTAGCACACCGAGGTGAAACAACTGAGATTGGATTCTGTACTCTGTTAATTAAATAGATCACTAGAGAGTCTCTATGAAGGGCTCTGCTATAAGAGGAAAAATTGGTTTTTAAAGAAGGTTAAAAAGAAAGAAAGACAAGGCAGAGGGCAAGAATGCTTTGGTTTGCCCTGCGCGTGTGGCAATGGCACCAAAACAACATACCTACCCTCTACTGGTGGCGTCCAGACTCTCGTGGATGCTTTGGTCTTTGCTGGATTCTGAGCTGAGGTATCACGGGCTAGATCTGTCTTTTGTCTCTTAAGTCAATTAGTGTAATGTGTAGGGTTGTTTTCCTGAACTTTTAATTTCTTTTCTTAAACTGACAAGTGAGGAGATATGTCTTCTGGGGAATGGCCTCAGATTGCATCAGCCAGGAGCTCTGAGGACCAGCTCTCTCCCTGGTCCAGTTCTCTCAAGATTGCTCAGAGAACTTGTGCGGCTTCTTGCTCAGAATGACCAAAATTATTGTTTTCATCTTTAAAGGGCAGTTGCGAGGTGAACTCACTGCTTTTAGCTTTTCTAATAGTGCTTTCCCTAAGGAAGGAGTAATAGTGCTCGTCTGGAATATTTTAATTGGAAAGATATCTTACTTGATCTCCCCAAGAAGGACCCTAGACACCACTTTGGAAAGGAGTGCCTTGTCACTTAAGAGTTGTGGCTCTTCCTTGGCCCATTAGCCAGCTCTGGGAGGATCAGCAGCAACAGGAGTGTTCAAGATCGCTCTGAACATTTACTGGGAACTTCTTGAGTGTAAAGTTTCTCTTCAAGATGCCACACAGTGACTCAGTAACGGTATGACACCTGCTCTCAAACTGCCTAAACAATCAGGGAAGCCACTGTAGTTTGCACTCATCACTCTTAGGCTAAATAGCTATAAGCATATGCATATATAAGTACATAACCCATCACACGTACAGAGATACTATAAAACTGTGCTTATCTGGCGGCCACTTCTTTTTTTTTTTTTGAGCGAGTTTTTTTTTAAATTAATTAATTAATTTATTTTTGGCTGTGTTGGGTCTTCGTCTCTGTGCGAGGGCTTTCTCTAGTTGCGGCGAGCGGGGGCCACTCTTCATCGCGGTGCGCGGGCCTCTCACTGTCGAGGCCTCTCTTGTTGCGGAGCACAGGCTCCAGACGCGCAGGCGCAGTAGTTGTGGCTCACGGGCCTAGCTGCTCCGCGGCATGTGGGATCTTCCCGGACCAGGACTCGAACCTGTGTCCCCTGCATTGGCAGGCAAATTCTCAGCCACTGCGCCACCAGGGAAGCCCCAGGTGGCCACTTCTTCAGCCAGCTCAGCTCTCCTGAAAAAAAGCTGAGGTTCTCTGAGTAGACACATTGATGCTTAAAAAAAAAAGTTACGATTCTACAGTTCATGCACGATACTTGCATTGTTCCAAATTTGTTTCTCCTTATTTTAGATATATTCTAGATAGCATTTCCAGAGCATGCAGGATTAGAATTGTGGACATGGACTGTCCCAAGCAATGGCTATAGACCACCTACAAGGAGAAGTGATATTCCAGAACCTGACGTTAAAGCAGTAGTTGTCAAACTTGCCTGACACACATCAGCATCACCTGGGCATCTTTAGTAATTTCTAAACCCAGGCCACACCCAAGATGGAAAAATCACAATCTTCAGAGGTGGGTACACGGGCATTGGTAGTTTCGGAAGCTACCTGGGTGATTCCAGTGTGCAGACAAGGTTGGGAGTCACTGCACTGATGGTTAAGAAAGAGCAGTGGGAGTTTAATTGTGTGGCATTCTGGGGCTATTTCATGTAGGAGTAGTTATCCTTCACATTTCTATAAGCAGCCTGTGTCTTCCTTGGGGTGCATGGAAGTGAGACAGTGTCCTGGGCAGGGAGCAGGGATATGCTTTTCTTTCCTGGTTAATGGTAGTCCAGAGAGGTGTCACTGTATTACAAATATAACCCACACGAAAGGTGCCTTTTATGTCTTGCGGGGTTTGTCCCCAAGGATGGTCTGGAAATGGGCAAGATGGGAACTTGAGGGCCTTCAAGGTAGGGCACGTTGTAGTCACCACTTGGATGACAGCCTTCAGAGATGTTCCCTCTCGGCTAGTACAGCCTCGTCTCCAAGAGGCTATCACCACTTTCTGCCAGTGATTCTGGAGGACAATGGACACTCCCGCTAGTCAGAGGGTATCCCACACGGATGCCCCCCATCTCTTTGGGGCATCCTTTTTCACTTTCCACAACTTCTCCCTTTTATGTTTTCCTGTCTCCTTGTCTAGGATTTCCTGATTCCAGACTCTGCTCCCTGGGACTTGGAATCCTTCTCTATGGAAGTGGAGAGGACTCTGTCTCAATTTTTAATTCTTGGGGCCTACATATTTCACACCTTCAGGCATTTGTTAAGTGGCCACCACTTATCTGCTCTTTCAAGCTTCTGCTGTCATAACAGAGGGTGGGGTGAGCCCTTACTCCCCTGCACAGAGGTGGGAGGGGGCAGAGAAGTGGGGGAAACAGTAAGGGCCGGACTTCTCTCCTGGTGGCAGCCCTTTTTTTTTTTTTGGCATCAAAATATTTAATATTTTTAATATGTGTTAGACATGTGAAGTTACATTTTTATACAAAAATCAGTATAATGAAGGAGAAAATACTGTACGAAAACCTTGTCAGCTCCCCCAACCTTTATACAACAAAGACTGGAGTCACTATCTACAAAACTATAAGGTCTTTCCATTTAGGGTTTCTGTCTGTAAATTGTTTCCTTAAACACTTTTTTTTTTAAAGTCACTTTTATTTTATTTTATTTATTTTTTGGCTGCGTTGGGTCTTTGTTGCTGTGCATGGATTTTCTCTAGTTGTGGCGAGTGGGGGCTACTCTTCATCGCGGTGCGCGGGCTTCTCGTCGCAGTGGCTTCTCTTGTTGTGGAGCACAGGCTCTAGGTGCGTGGGCTTCAGTAGTTGCAGCACACAGGCTCAGTAGTTGTAGCTTGCGGGCTCTAGAGCGCAGGCTCAGTAGTTGTGATGAACGGGCTTAGTCGCTCTGCGGCATGTGGGATCTTCCCGGACCAGGGATCAAACCCGTGTCCCCTGCATTGGCAGGTGGATTCTTAACCACTGTGCCACGGGGGAAGTCCCCCTCAAACGCTTTTTTTTTGTTTTGTGGTACGCGGGCCTCTCACTGTTGTGGCCTCTCCCGTTGCGGAGCACAGGCTCCGGACGCGCAGGCTCAGTGGCCATGGCTCTCAGGCCCAGCCGCTCCGCGGCACGTGGGATCTTCCTGGAGCGGGGCACGAACCTGCGTCCCCTGAATCGGCAGGCGGACTCCCATCCACTGCACCACCAGGGAAGCCCTCAAACGCTTTTAAAAAGCACTGTGTAGTAGTTCTGATCTAGAACTCCTGTGTTGGGAGAATGAAGAAGGCAAGTGGGAGGGGAGGAGTCTTAGTTTACTCTGCCACAAGATACTGCTCAACAAAGGATCTTACTAGAAACTGTCTATACTGTAACGCGAACTTGTAAGACAGCAAGCTATGAATTTTATGTTCCATATATTGCATTGTTATTAAGGCAAAACTCCTTACAAATGGATTGGATAACAGCCTGGAAAGAGATACACAAAAATGTTAGCAGCAGTTGCCTTTAGGATGGTTTGACCATGGGTGATTAGAAAAATCATTTTCAGTCTTCACAAGGAACGTATTATTTTTCTAATTAAAAAAGAAAAGCTAGTCTTTTAAAACAGGATGTCCAATATGATGCACCCAAAACAACATAAAAATATTTCAGGCTTTATTCATTCCTTACTGTTTAAAAAGCAGGGAAGAGGATCATCTACTTCAGCAAGATCTATCAAAAAAGGCAGTGAGGGTAGTTAAGATGTAAATTTTCCACCTCCTGAAAGAGGCCCAGGTTTGCTTCTTGGCCTGTGTAATGAATGCTTTCTCTTTGTTTACTTTCCTTTATTTAAAATCTCCGTCATCGGGCTTCCCTGGCGGCGCAGTGGTTGAGAGTCCGCCTGCCGATGCAGGGGACACGGGTTCGTGCCCCGGTCTGGAAAGATCCCGCACGGGCCCCTGAGCCATGGCCGCTGAGCCTGCGTGTCCTGAGCCTGTGCTCTGCAACGGGAAAGGCTACAACAGTGAGAGGCCCGCGTACCGCAAAAAAAAAAATTAAAAAAAAAAAATAAATAAAATAAATATATATATATAAAATAATAATAAAATGAAAAAAAAATTCTCCATCATGGAGCACAGCGCTTGGCACATAAAAAGTAAGAGCTCAGTAAATATTGGTTCAGTTGAATGAGTGGAATAAAATCTTGATACTTACAGGTAGAGGGTTTTTTTGGTTTTTTTTTCCTGGCTGCGCTGCGCAGCTCGTGGGATCTTAGTTCCCCGACAAGGGATTAAACACAGGCTCTGGCAGTGAAAGTGTGGAGTCCTAACCACTGGACCACCAGGGAATTCCCCAGGCAGAGCTTTTGGTTAGCTTTGGTTATTTTGGTCCCCCCTAAGTAATTATGACAAATGAAATGATTTCTGTAACAACACCAACAAAATTAACAGACCAATTCTCTAGCCAAAGGACATATGTTGAGTTCATAGTCAGAAAAAAAGGGAAGCTTCATGGACTGATTAGGATTGAGCATGGTTTTGAAGAAATCAGTAGCAATTTTATAGAAGGAACAGGGATGTTCCAGGCACGTGGACGCGCTTTTGCCAAGATCTGATGACTGGAGAAAGGTGAGCCTAGAGGGTGGCCAGGTTGTTGACTGGGGCAGATGGTGTGGGCAGGAAGGAGCCTGGCAGGGATCACTGTCAGATAGAATGGGCTTCGCTGGTGAGAAACCGTAAACAAGGATAGTAGATTTCCTTCTGATGTTTGTAAATGCAGAGCTTTCGCAGGGTTTTGTCGGAAGGTGTTCCTGCAGACACGCCAGCTCTCTCATCCTTCACTCTATGGCAAAGGAGGAGACACTTCCTGCAGAGAGGGATGTGGGGGAAAGCTGGTCCTCTGCTGAGCGGTCATCCTCATCCTTCTCTCTGTCACCCAGTTTTCCAGGGAGCCTCTATTAGAAGAGTGAATGTTATAGGACAAGCACAGATGAGAAAACTGCTCCCTCTGAAGATGCAGTGTGGCCTTGAGCATCTAGGAGGAGGAAGAATGTGATCCTTTCCATGATACGCTGAAGGGGGTCTCCCTTCTCCTTGTCTCCCAGCCCCCTCACTCCCCACTGAAATGTCCTCCATTGACCTCTTCTCTGTTCCAGATGCCCGTTGCCTGTCTGGCTCTCCTGCACTGTCCCATTTCTCTCTCAGGCCTCATTGATTTCTGGGCTGACTGCTCTTACAGTATTCCCACAGCTTCCTCTACAGCTCATGTAGCAATCGACTTGGCGGCCCTGCTTTCTCTCCTGAGCTCAGACTTTTATTTCCAGGCACTTGCTGGATACGTCCTACAAGATATCTTTCAGGCAGCTCTACCGTAACGTATCCCAGACGAAACTCATTTTCCTTCTTCCCCCTAGACCTGTTCCTCTCTTGTTTCCAGTCTCAGTTATGGCCTCACCATTCAAATCGAACACCTATTTGCTCTGGACTCCCTACCACCCACCTCCTGTGTCTAGTCAATCACCACATCTTGACCATTCTACCTGTGAAACGTCTGCTGAATCTCTTTACTTTTCTTTGTCACCTGCGTACGAATTTTGTTCTATCGCCTCTTCTACTGGGCCAGTTGGTTAACTCTTAACTGGCCCTCTCGCCTTTGATCTCTCTCTCTCTCCACCGCTGCCCCCCTCACATCTATCCTGCTTATTTTCAGCCAGAGTGATCTTTCTGAAACAAATTGGATCATGGCAGTTTTGCTCAAAAGGCATTAAAGGCTCTCCATGGCCTAAAAATCGAGCATGAGCTCCTGAGTGTGGCTGGCAAAAACTTCTCAGTCTAACCTGGGGCACCTTCTCAGCCTCATCTTACAGCACCTGTGACCCTGTCTCCCTCCTTGCCCAGATCTCTAGACACACAGAAATATTTTCCAGGCCCCAAATACAACCTGATTCCATTCTCTACTTTTGCAACTGTTTTTTTTTTTTTTCTTTTTCTTTTTCCTGATACAGCCTTCCCTTGTGCTGATCTAAAGACACCTTATGCAGAATAACATTCTGTACAAGGCTGATGTGCCCTACTCATCCTTCCTGGCCCAGCTCAAGGCACCTTCCCTGTGAAGGTCCTTTTTCCATGTTTCAATTAGAGTTTGTATAAGGATGATTTATTTATGTGGTTATCTCTCTTGTACAATATCAACTCTATAGAAGGTAGGATCTGAGTTGTATTTACCTCATAATCCCACATCCTAGCACAGAGCCTGGCACAAGGTAAATTCTCAATCAATATTTGTTGAATGAAATAATGAATACATTATTCATTCTTCTCACATTAAAAAACTTCCCCCCCCCCCCCACATAAAGATTCCATTTTCTTGATAATCTCATCCCTGAAGGTTAAATACAGTTGGTGGAGAATTCTTATCCCCATCTCCTTACATTTGCATGGGTGTGAGAAGTTCCTTGTCTCAGGAGGAGAGATACAGGGGAGGGACACTTGTGTGGCTACAGGTAACACGTGTGGTGCTCTGGTTGGGTGGCCCATGTGGCCAAGCCTTCTGTAGGCTGTCCTCAGGAAACCCACTCTCCTCCAAGGCCCTATAATAAGTGTCCATTACTGCCGAAGGGCCTACCCTTGTCCAGGCCTGCCTGTGACTGGGTATGTGGGTTTAATTATGGGTTTTTTTGGTTCAGGGAAGATATTAGAAAACCCATCTGTTTCTGGGACTAAGCTTTAGGCTCCAATCGGCTTTATCAGACACAAAGCAGATATTTTCATCTCCATCTGTCCTGTGGCTGTCTCTTGATTGGTCCCAACTTGAAGCTGGGTAGGATGGGGATTGGGGAGAGAACTGGGGCAGGACTATGTGTTATTTGCTCCTCCAAAACCCCAAGAATCATTCTGCTATGCTATGTTTAAGATATCAGGAGTTACTCAAATCCCAGTTATCTGGAAGAATCTTAAGCCACAGATGATTTTGGAAAGAGATTCTGCTCTATAGGGCAAAGGGATGACTAGGATAGAGCCTTATGTGTGGTAAATGCCTTATACTATTTAAATGAATGAATGGAGGGGTTTGTGGGCAGCAAGTTATGGTTTAAACTCAAGTAACTGGAGGCAAAAGAAGAAATGGATTTTCCATTTTCATCTATCAGATGGGCAAAGACCAGAAAGTTTAATAATCCACTGTGCTGGAGAGGGTAAGGGAAAATAAACAAACAATCTCACCCATTGCTGGTAGGCATGTACTTTGTTTAAAAAAAAATCTATGTAGGGCAATTTGGGAGTATCTATTAAAAATACATATGCACATGGCTTTTGACCCAATGATTCTGTTTCTGGGAATTTATACTATGCCTGTACTAACATGCAGAATGACATTATGTACGATACAAGGGTATTCACTGTCACATCATTTACAATAGTATGCATTTAGAAATATTCTAATGTCCAACAGTTAGAGAATTGTTAGTAAATGATGGTGCATCCTAACATTATCATTAGCTGTAAAGAAAAATGAGGACACACCTTCTAGACCAATATGGAATTGTCTCCAAGATATATTGATAAATAGAAACAAAGTGCTCAACATTGAATATGTTGTGGTATCATTTTAAAAAGAGAGAGAAATGTATTTGCTGGTAATGCTTTTACCTGAAAATAAACAATAGAAGCTGACAACATTGTTTGCCTCTGGGAGGGGCAACCAGATGGCTGGGGAACAAGGTTAGAAGGGACACATTGTGTTATCTCATTTATACCTTTTGAATTTTAAACAATGTAAATATTTAATTAAATCAAAGGTACACGCACGCACGCGCATACACACACACTTTGACTTTTGTTCTTAATTGAACAGAAACATTATGTATTGGGAAGAAACCTGGAGTTATTTTTCTTTGACAACAATCTCAGGACGACTGAGGAAGCACGACTTAATGCAGAGGCTAAAAGGGATAATCGATCAGTTAGTGTAGCACAATGGTCAGTGTGTACGCTCTGAGGTCAAACTATGTAGATTCAAATCCAAGCTCTGGTGCTTTCTGTGTGACTGTGAGCTATCTCTTTACGCTTTGGTTTTCTCTTCCAGCAAAGCATAATAATAGTATCCAACTCACAGGGTTGCTGCGAGGATAAAATGAAGGAGTGTGTGTATAACCTGCATAAAAGTGGCTTCTTATGTGGTCCTGTCTTTGCATAGAATCAGATTAAAAAACAAAACAAGTTAACAGAGAAGCTTAATCAAAAGCAATTCAAGTGCTTACTGCAGTTTCTTTCTTTTTCTTTTTTTTTTTTTGCGGTACGCGGGCCTCTCACTGTTTTGGCCTCTCTCGCTGCGGAGCACAGGCTCCGGACGCGCAGGCTCAGCGGCCATGGCCGACAGGCACAGCCACTCTGCGGCATGCGGGATCCCCCCGGACCGGGGCACGAACCTGCGTCCCCTGCATCGGCAGGCGGACTCTCAACCACTGCGCCACCAGGGAAGCCCTTACTGCAGTTTCTTAAGAAAATTCCAAGAGGGTAGTATATGCCTAAGAAATAGCTAAACTTAAAAAAAAAATTCTCTGCCTTCAACTTGTCCACCTCTCACTCTCAACAGAGAGTAGTTGTACTTGAAAATCTCTCTTTATTCCACTCTTAACTGCCAACTAAAATTTCTCCTGCTTTCCCTGACATACTTTCTGAGAGTTAGTCTTTTTTTTTTTTTTTGCCAGCGTTTCTCTTCATTTCAAATATGAATCTCCTTGCCCTACAGTATTTTCCTCCAATCTGTGGATTAAAGCCCACAAGTTGAGGATGTGGGGAAATGGCAAGTGAACCAAATCAGAATTTTACTAGTGGAAGCGGGGGTGGACAGACGTTGGAAGGGATGGAAAAAAGACTTTACAAATATTCTTATAATAATAATGTTTTAGCCCCCGTTACACATGTGTGGAATTTATAACATTGCCTGGCATATTATAAGCACTCAATAAATTTTAGCTATTAATATTATTCATAATGACCACTTTCCTACAACCTGATAGTTCCCCACAACGAGCATTTACTGAGAGTCCACTATGTGTCAGTACGGTTCCAGCATTTTACTTCCATTAACTCCTGTAAGCTTCACAACAACACTACACCAGATGAGGAGACCGATAGGGATTTAGTAACTTGGTTGGAATGACCAAGGTAGAAAGGTGGTGAGTCAGGACACGAAGCCAAGCAGTCTGATTCTAGTTCGCATGTTACCCACCATGCATTGCCTCTACGTCAGATTTTCTGTCTTAATGTCATTGTCAGGGATCCAGCCAATCTGATCCTTCTGTACTGGAAGTTTTCCGAGGCTTTTCTTCTGCCAGTTTCCATAGCCCTTAGTGGTCCCAAACGAGATAAGGGCAAATAGCAAGGAGAGCAGTTACCTTCCTGCTCCTGGGAAGACAATTGCTATGTGTTGTTGCCTTAGCTCTTTGGGTGCCAAAGGTTTCTATCTATGGAGCAGAGAAAGCCCCTGCCAATGAATTCTAAATGAACAAATCCGATGGTTCTTTGCATTACTTCCCTAGTTGTCTGTCTGCTAAGGAAAATGGCAGTGATCACCAGATCAACAAATGCCCTGAACAAATCAGCTTGTTCTGGACGATGTACTAGAATATTTGGGTCACAGTCTCTTGTGCAACAGGAACTGTACTCCCGACATATCAATGTATCTTCATTCCTTGCTATGGGGATGTCATGGGGTTGAATCTATCAATTCAGGGGGAAGTGGGAGGCAGACCACCCAGAATAAAGAGTGTTGGCTCAGCTTTGGGTTTCATGTTAGAATTGTTATGTGAAAAGTGAGAGAGTCTTAAATCCATGTTTTGCTGAGAGAGAGAAGTGTTTTCCAAACTCCAAAAAGCTTCCGTCTGTATGTCCAGAGTGAACCTTGGACGCCTGAGATAGAGTGTTATTATTTCGAACCATGATGTTGAGAAGAGAGATTGTGACATAAGTGTAGTTCCCATTCAGCTGGAAATGGAAAGTCCTTCCAGTTTGGGGAAGTTGAGCTGAGGAGAGAGGGAGCAAGAAAGGGAATAACAGGAGATACGTTCTTGTTTCTTCCTTCGAGTTCAAGCCTCTTGGTGAGGGCAACTGTGTGAGGTAAGGGATGGCAGGTAGAAAACACACCCCAGATAAGCTGAGGGGAAGTCAGTGTGGAGGGCCTGGACTTCCACTCCACGCTCAGAGCTCGAAAGATCCCCTCTTGTGGTGCTGCCGGCCCTACGGAGAAGAAAAAGGGCATGTGGTGTGTTAGTCCAGGGAGCCTTGGGCCCTGGCCTCCTGCTGCTGAAACGGGGCATTTCAGTGGGAGACGGGGATGGTGGCAGAGGGGCTGGCTCGGTGAGCTTGCCGAGGGCGTCACGATGGGGGAGAAGAGGGCTGGGAAATTGATGAAGCTGAGGATCTAATGGCAGCTGTAGCCAGACCTCGGTGCAGGGAGAGCTGAGGTGGGCCCAGTCAGCAGAGCGGGAAGGCCGAGGGCCCCGGGGCAGTGACAGGGTGGCACCCCGCCAGGAGAACAGACATGGGGTCATGCTGGCCTGGGGCACTGCAGCAACAGCAGCAGCGGTGACAGTGGCCCAACTGGAGGAGAGCATGACCCCAGGCCCTCCTTCCCTCCAGGCCTGGCTCAAGGGGGTGGGTGAGTCCTCAGGGAAGGGGAGACACTCTGGAAAGCTGAGCAGTTACTGGAAGAGACTGGTTTACTCCAGTGAGACTCCTTTGAGCCACAAGAAGCTGAGTTCTTCCCTCATCCCTCCCAGCTCCCACCATACTAGTTGGAATTTCTGAGCAAGATACAGAAAAATATAAAGTGTGTTTGTGTGTGTGTGTGTGTGTGTGTGTGTTTGTGTACACACATGTAAATGCTGAGCTTGGTGATGCTAGGGGAAAAACAAGTGTTATGGGCTGCACTGTGTCCACCCCCAAATTTATATGTTGAAGTCCTATCCCTCCAGTTCCTTAGAGTGTGAGTTTACTTGGAAATAGGGTCTTTCAAGAGGTGATAAGATAAAACGGTGTCATGTGGGTGGACGCTTATCCAATATGACTGGAGTCCTTCTAAGAAGAGATGAGGACATAGAATAACATAGATAACACACCCCGTGGATGACACAGGGCGAAGACAGCCGTCTGCAAGCCAAGGAGAGAGGTCACAGAAGAAACCAACTCTGGCCGGCATCATCATTTTGGACTTCCAGCCTCCAGAACTGGAAATAAACGATGAGACAGTGGTTTCTGTTGTGTAAGCCACCCCGTCAGTGGTGTTTTGTTACAGCAGCCCTAGCAAACTGATATAGTAAACAAACCTTGTCTGGATTATTAAGCATTAGGATGAAGCCAGCAGTTGCAGAGGTCCAGAAGTGAGTTATTGGCGTGAGGTAGATCGGAAACAAAGGAAGCAACATGGTAGGACAGAGTGGCTGGGTGTGCTGAATAGTGGTCCCTGTAGGGCTATGAGATAGCTCAAATACATGCTACTTGATTAGCTTAGTGAACTTGGACTTTCTTCTCCACGATTTCCCCAAACCAGTACAGTGCCAGGAGGCAGTATAAATCAGTCCTCCCTTCACAACTTTTCCTGCTATCTTTGGAGAGTAATAATTCATGCTAGGCAAAAGCAGAGTGATGTTGATTTTATAAGTGGTGCTGTGTCCCTATCAAGGGAGGATGCGATGAGTGGTGCTGCTGTTTGGTTGGGGAGGGTGGATCTCAAGATGGTGGAGGAAGACCAGTGACAGCCCCCTGCCCACACACCCCAGTGGAGAAGGATGTTGAAAGATTTTTGTGGCTAGGACCGTTTCCTCCAGCTCCCGGTAAGCCGTTTCCTCCAAAATATCTTTATAAGCTGTCTTGTTTTTATCTCTTCCAAAGATGCCGGTTGCTGTGGTCTCCTAGCACTGTGGCAGACACCACTAGACTGGAAACACAGTGTGATTTATGGTATCCATCAGTCACAGAGCCAAACGTTATGATTATTTCTCGTACTTACAACTAGGAAGTCAACAGGGGTTGGTAATCATTTTTAACGTAGGGCTGTGATTCCTGCGTTAAACACACGCAATTTTGCACAGCCTGAGGCCAGTGTGAATGCATTAGTAAAATTGCTGCATCCACCTATCACCCTGCAAGGCCCCACCTGGGCTCTGTGTCCCTGGGTCTGCAGAGATGGTATGTGATGAAGCTCAGAGAATGTTCCTGTCACCTTAGCCATGTTTTCCACTTTTCCCCTTCAAGCTGGGAACCACCTGGATGAAGCAAGTTATCTTAAGCAGATGTGCAGTGAATGTGGCATGGGATCAGTTACCTGTCGAGGTCATTCTTACTTTGTTCCAGGAGAAGTGACATCTCAAGACACCATTAATGAAAACTTCTTCTGTTTCCTGATAATCCTTCTCTTTTTTCTTCCCAATCTCTGTCATATCAGCAGTTAAACTATGCCACAATGGTGATGCTGCCACTAATTAACTCTTCCTCACATCTGTGGAGACCTTTGGCCAGTGGGGCATATTCAAAACGAAAAAGACCCCAAACGCAAGCGTTGCATCTGTCCCTGATGCTCTGAGATTTTCTTCAGTCACATTTTCTTTTCACTCTTCATTGGAAGATGGGCTGACAGGCTTGTAAAATGACATCTTTTCTCTTTGAATAGATACAGCATGTGATTTTTTTTCTTTAATAATGGAATCTCAGTTTGGTTCCTGAGGGTCATGCTCTACTCTGCTCCCATTTCTAATCTGTGTGTCTCTTTGGTTGGGTCTAGTCTGTCAGTTGATGGACGGTGGCCAGCGGGAGCCTAAAGACACTGCATTAGGTGCTTGTGAGGAAGGGACCAGGATCGCACCCATAAGTGTCTTCTTCCTCTAAAGGGATTGGCTCAAATGGGCAACTCTTTATTAAGCGGTGCTGAGCTATGCTGGTGCTAGGCTAGGTCATAAGGGGGTTACAAGAGAGGAACCAAGGGGGTGGGGGGGAGTCCCTGCTTTCCTAGAACCCTGGAAATCAGTACTTGAAACAGGGTGTAAAGTAATTTTGGGTTGGTTTGTCTGATAGACTATGGGAACAAAGAAGATTCAGAGAAAGGCAGACGCTCTTGGAGCCCATGTTAGCCACGAAGGCGTATGGAATGGATATCAACAGTGAACTTGGTAACCAAGTCATAAAATCCATGCCGTTGAATTCATTCATGAGGATGAATATTCTGATCTATTTTTTCACCCTAGGTCTGAACTCTTTGGTAGGGTTCTTATTTCCTTAGGGAATAAGCAACTGAATTAGGCATATCTTTTGGCTCAATGGCAGAGAGAGATTATTTAATCTCCTACGTAGAGTGACACAATTGTATTCCTAGTTCTGAGGGAAGCATTGTAATGTTTTGTGTCTTATGAACATATTTTTTTTTCCCTGAATGCAAATGTCTTTAGATGAACATTTATACTTGTTTAGCTCTCTTCTGGGTAGAAGATGAGCAAGTAATATTGTTCCCATTTTACAGATGGAGCTGAGACTGAAGGTATTTGCTGAACTAGGGAAAAGAAAAATTTGTTTTCCGAAGGAAAGAAAATAGAGGATAGCCTGAGTAATACTGAAGCACAAATTTTTTTCCCCCTAGTAATTAATGTGTTCTTTATAGAAAATCTGGAAAATTCAAACATGTTTAAAGAGGAAAATCAGAACCATCTATAATTTCATAACCCAGGTCCCTGTTTTATTATAAGGATCTTCTGCATTTATACATGCATATATGAAAGTATCATAAATATTTCTCTAAAATGAGATTGTGTTAAAAATGCAGTTTTGTATTCCATTTTTCTTATTATTGTATCGTAGGTATAATGGTAGCAACGTTCAGTGCTGCCCTGTATCTGGCTCACTTCTCTTCCCAGGCACATAGTAGGATTACATTTTTTCACCCATTTTGCAGGTAGATGGGCTGCCAGCAAAAGTGAGGGTGTCGCTTCTGGACTGAACATGTACTGCCTGTGTGGGACCATCTGGGGGTCTCCTTCCCTGCTGAGAGGGTGGTCGTATGGTCCTCTGAGCACTGGGGACCTGGCTGACTGTACTGAGAACTCCTCTCCCCCCAACTTCGCCTGCCTCATCTCATTTGGACGTGAAACGTGATCAAGAAGAACACTATCTGCTGTGTTTAGTTACTGAGAGTTTGAAGTTATTACTGCAGCATAACCTAGCCTGTTCCAATTAATACAGTGCTTTCTGATGTCAGGAATATGCTTGAGAACTCGGTTTCCAATGACGGCAACAATTTTTCATTATACGTGTATTCTAAGTTGTATTGAGTCATCTCCTTGTTGTTAGGCATTTATTTGTTTCACACTTTTTTTTTTTTTCTTTTTTAAAAAGCGCAGCTGTGAAAACTCAAGTGCTTATCTGTTGTGTTCTCACGGGAAATTTTTATAAATGGAGTCTGGTCAGAAACTATGAATATTTTCAAAGCTCTGGATACGAATTGACAAAGTTCTCTCTGGAGACGTTTTTCAAGTTTACACTTCCTTTGGCAGCACACGAAAGAGTGCCCGTTTCAATGCACTCTTGCCAAAGCCGCGTCTTAAACATTTAAATATTTTTTCTGCCATTTTAAAGGAAAAGTAATTGCCATTTATTTGAATAATGAGTTTGAACTTTCTTCAAATGCCCTTTTGCCTCTTTGTACGTTTTGTGAATGATGTGAAGTATGGCCTGACCTACCGGGGATTTTTTGTCTTTTTCTTATTGACTTGTAACTACTCCAACTTGCCAGCTCTTACGGTTCTTGCTGATTTAACTAGTTTGGTTTTTGATATCATTTCAGAAAGAAAAATGAGACAGATTTGTATGGGACAGATGTTCCCCGATGAGAGTTAAGGATCCTTCAGAACGAGGGGAAGAGGGAAGGGAAGCAGCTCTGTGGTGTGTCCACTTCCCTCAGTGATGCTCTGGAAAGCCATCCTACTCGGGGACAGGATGGAGACAGAGGGAGGAAGCCCCCGGGGCTCCCAGTGACTCCCCGCCACCGAGGGGCATGGTGTCCCATGCACGGACCTCACTCCAGCTTGCCGTGAACCCCAGCATGTGAGGAAGGTGGAGGCTTCGGCAGACAAGGCTCAAACACCTTAGTGGACGAATGTGCGATGCCGGGCACCCTCCTAAGACAGGGCTCTGTCAGTGAAGAGCTTTTGTTTAGCAGAGCAGGTGAGAGTGGACAGGAGGGTCAGTCCCGTACTGTGGGGTAGAAAAGTACAGATAAATCCAGCGGGTGTTCAGAGGAGGCAGTGATTGCTTCCACCTGTGGGCAGGGGTGGGCAGGGTTGAGGGCATCTGGCTCAGTCATGAAAGTTGTAGAAATCTACTCTTCTGAGACATGCATATACCAAGTGCGGGATGTTATTAAAAATGTTTCCCTGTTTCCCTGAAATGCAAATTGAACGGGGCATCCTGTGTGTGCTACATCTGGCCACCATGTGGGTGCGGACGGAGGGGAGGGCTCTGGGTGGCACCTTGCTTTGGCCTCTCACCCCATGGGAAGGGCGTGGCTGGAGGAGAGCAGGAATGGGACCTCCAGGGTGTGGGTCCCAGAACAGGGGCCCCAGTTCCAGGTCTAAGGACTGTAATCCTTAGAGGTGTTAGGGCGATTAAATTAGGTAACAAACGTAAAGTGACTTGACGAAGGGTGACTGTTTTTAGTGTGAATCTCTCCTGGCTGTGGGAAACGGTACATTTACCTTAGAACCCCGCAAACAGTCAGTTGGCCCAGAAAGAGATCTTTTTAAATTTGTTTTTTCTCGAATAGACATTTGGAAACACAATATATAAATGCCTTTTAGAATTCTTTCCTCTCTTGTTAACTTGATTTTTTGGGGGGTGGGTGGTGGTCACATACTGCATGGTCTATTAGCTTACTTGGACCTCTGGGCTTCAGATTCCCTAGTTCCATTGTCTGCATTCAACTGTTATACAATAGAGGAAGGAACAGGTTTCTGCAGCATCCTACATTCAAATTCTGGGTCCCCTTAAGGACCTCTGCCAGCTTTTGTTTTATGGTACTCCACACACTAATCTTTCTCGAGTTGTTTCACAGCTGTCTACAGAGTTTGCATTATTCACTCCAGAAGGGCAGGAACCTTGCTTTGTTCTGCATTCCCCCAGCATTCAGCTCTGAGGCTGGCGAGTTGCTGGTGTTTGTCGTTCAACAAATACTTGATTCATTAAGCGGATCACCAGAGGAGCTGGGTTTTCTCTTTGGGACTTCTGCTTCTATTATCAATGCAGGTACTCTATGTGGAGTTTGTATAACAGATGTCTGAAATTTTGCATGTGCCAAGGCCTCCGCCACCATTATGTATTCACTTAGTTATCGAGCATGTCTCAGTTACCAGACGCTGGGCTAGACCCTGGGATACAAAGGTAGTCCTTGCCTTCAGGGAGCTTGTTGTCAAGTGGGAAGATGGAAGTCAAAATAATTAAGTTACGATGAAACCATGCGGTGATGGACGAATGGGTAAAGTAAGAGGAAGCCAGAAGCTTGGACTGGCTGAAAACATCCCAGACACTAATAATTTGACATGCTTCAAACTGATATTCCTTTAATATACATTCAACCTATAATCAGTGTGCATGTGGAGAGGATTCTCTAGCAATAAAAACCGTTCACCTTTTTGTTCTTATTCGAAGTATGGGATTCAGGACGGACACTGAATGTACCAGAAGAGCTAACCTTTTTGGAACTACAATTTTTGAAAGCAGGCAACTTTGGGGGAGGCATGTTAAAGTGTTTTAAGTTTTATACAGTGGTATGACCCACCTATTTCCGGTAAATACTGCCCTACCTTGCATTGTTTTGTTTCAGAGTTTTTGCGAGTTCCAATTATGACTTAAGGCAGGTGTCTCAGAAATGGCCTGTGTGTGTTTGGGGTGGCTTCTCTGTCCAGGGCAGACACTCTTAGAGAGGCAGGCTGGTGTGGAGGCAGAGGGGTTCCATGTTGGATCACCGTGTGCTTCAGCAGTCATTACTAATTTATATTTCACCTGTTCCATAAAGAGTTGCCTGTGGAAACCTGAGTTAACTAACATAATCTGTCTAATTTATTCCAGTGATGTTTATCTGACCATGTTTGTGAGTGTCCTGGGCAGATGCCTGGCTGCTCTGCCCTTTAATCTGACTCTGGGAGTAGAAAGAAACCCCAGAGTCATTCGTTGTTTTTTTGTTTGTTTGTTTGTTTTGCGGTACGCGGGCCTCTCACTGTTGTGGCCTCTCCCGTTGCGGAGCACAGGCCCCGGACGCGCAGGCTCAGCGGCCATGGCTCACGGGCCCAGCCGCTCCGCGGCATGTGGGATCCTCCCGGACCGGGGCACGAACCTGCGTCCCCTGCATCGGCAGGCGGACTCTCAACCACTGCGCCACCAGGGAAGCCCCCAAAGTCATTCTTCCTTGGGGAGGGAAGCTCCTCAGGGGAGGAAGTGCTGGAGCCAGCATTTGAAGGCTAAATTAAATTTTTCCTGGAGCACAAGGAGGGATGGAGGGGGGAGAACATTGCATTCTGGCTCAAGGAGTTGCATGTGAAAAGACGTGGGGATGGGAAAGGCCGTGGTGTGTGTGGATGACTCCAAGCTGTCCAGTGTTTGCAGGTCATCGGGTGGCCGGAGTGGTTAGAGGATGTGATGGGGCCAGACAGGGAGCCCTGAGCCAGAGCACAGCAGGTCAGGGCTAGTCGCTTCACCCTTTAGTTTTGGCAACGGAAAGTGAGCTAACAATTTTTTATAGTTTTTTACATGTACACAAAACTCCCCTCCCCACCCCAGCACCATTTCATTACAAAAATGAAAAAAAGAAAAATTTAAAGGCAAGTACAGTGATTGCCACTACCACCTATGTTTTACAATTAGTCCCTTGCTAAATTTGCTTCAACAGTTCACGAATGTTGACCACAGGCCAGGAGGGGCCACTTTCAGGGCAACCTGGCAGTCAAAACAAGTTTCATAATAATGCTACAATGTTATCTGTCTTTTCTTTTTTTTTTTTTTTTTTTTTTTTGTGTTGATTTTGCACTGATTGGGCAAAAGTAAGAGTAGGTAAAACTCTCGTGCCTTGGAATGAGCTAAGGCAGTGACACCCACTATGCCAGCAGTTACGGTATTCTTGACCGCCACACACTTGTCGTATAAAAAATGCCAGCTTCAGTTAAGAGCATCCTTGATGAAGCATTACGAATAACTAGTTTTGTTAAATCTCAGTTCTTGAGTACATATCTTTTTAGTATCTGGAGTGACAAAATGAGAAGTGTGTGGAAGGCACTGAGGTCCGTGTTGAAATACCATGACTATCTGGAGGAAAAGCACCTGTGTGATTGTTTGAGTTGCCAGCTAAACTAGCAGCCTTCTTCATGGAACAACAATTTTTACTTGCAAGAATGACTGTAATAGTTTGCTAGGGCTGCCTTAACGAATTGCCGTAGCCTTGGTGGCTTAAAATGACAAATATATCCTTTCACAGTTCTGGAGGCCAGAAGTCCAAAGGTGTTGGCAGGGCCACATTCTTTCTGGAGGCTCTGGAGGAGAATCTGCCCCCTGCCTCTTCTAGCTTCTGGTGGCGTGCCTTGACCGATGCCTTAGAGTTCCTTGGCTGGTGGCAGCATCACTCCAATCTCCCCCTCCATCTTCACACCGCTTTCTCCTCTTCGTGTCTCTGTGTCTTCTCCTGTCCTGTCTCCAATCTCTCTCTCCCTCTCTCTTATAAGAGACCTGTCCTTGGTGTATGCGCTCCCTGGATCACCCAGGATGAGCCCTGTTTCTCAAGAGCCTTAACTTAATCACATTCTTTGCTTGCAGAAGGTAAATAATCACAGGTTCCAGAGAATGGGAAGTGAATATACCTTTGGTGTGGGGAGGGCATTATTTCTGCCTATGGCAATGACGGACAGATAAACTATGGTTATTCAGACTTGGGTATTTGCCCAACATTTTCTTGGAAATGAACAGCGTGAACCTGTGGCTTTAAAGGAAGCAACTGGCATTTTTGTTACCAATTAGAAAAGTTGAACTTTCAAGTAAAAAGTAGAATTCTGGAAAACTTGTATTCACCATCATGAGCTTGACAGTTTCTAAATACTTGAAGCTTTTCTGATGAGACTGGTGTTGATGTGAATGCATGGGATTTTTAAAATATATTCTTTAATGAAATGTATCAACATTTGGAAGTTCTGCATAAGTTCAAGAACCAATATTTTCCAAATGGTCAATGCTTGACGTTATTAATAATGACTAGATAAAAGATCCATTCAAAGTGCAAGATAAACAAATACATTTTAATATAACAGAGTAGGAAAAGTTTACTGATAAGGTTTCAGACTCCACACTGCGAGCTAACCTTTAAGAAACTATGAGTTTTCCAGTTTTGGTTACTATGAAAAAGGAATGTCCACAATTATCTGCAAAGGCTATTAAAATTCCCCTCCGTTACCCCAGTACAATCCCTGTGAGGCTGGATTTTCTTCATGCGCTTCAACCAAAACAACATATCATAAAAGATTGAATGTGGAAGCAGATATGAGAAACCTTCTTTCCAGTAAAGCCAGACATTAAAGAGATTTGCAAACATAGAAAGCATCGCCACTCTTCTCGCTCTTTTGTTTTCATTTGGGAAGATAGCTATTTCATAAAATATATTTTTTATGATAATACGTAATGGTTTTTTAGAAACAATTGCTAAATATTTTTAAACATTCTCAGTTTAATTTATATAATGGTAAATTGATAATCCATAAAGTAAAAGCTCTTTGAGGTCCTTCATACTTTTTAAGTATGTAAAAGTGTCCTGAAACCAGAAAGTCTAAGAGCTGCCGTTCTGGGAGTTTGGACAGAGCAGTGGAAGGTGAAGGATATGGGACCTGATGGACTGTGGATGCAGGGAGGGAATTCCAAACATACTAAATGCAGGAACAAGAATGATGGATTGGAAGAGCACAGTGTATTTGGGGAAGGTCAAGGCAGTCTAGTGTGGCTGGAGCAGAGGATTACGGTTGTGATGCAGTGGAAAATCCAAGTTTCAGGGCTGTGAATCTGGCCCGTGGGAGTCATCCTGACCTGGTGGGAAAGCACTGATGATTTTGGGGATGGAGTGTCCCACCTTGTGGTGATGCTCAGCATGGGAGAGGTGAGGTAGAGTGCCTGTCCTGAGGCTGTTGCATGATTCAGGCCCGAGGCAATGAGGATCATGCCCAAGTCATGGGGGAGAACGGTGAGAATACAAAGGATTGAACACACGGGACAGACATTTTACAGAAAAAAAATCAAATGTACCTGATATATAATGATTATGGGGATGAATGAAAGCAATGAGACAAAGTCATAGTTATGTCCTACGTCAAAGCAGTAATATGACATTTGAAGCTATCTTTTCAACTCTCAGACCAGAAAAACAATTTCCATTTATTCCTCACTCTTCCATCTTCTTTAATCCTGCAGACTAATTTTGATAAATGCACACAGATTTGCAAAATTCTTAGATAGGATGAGAGACGAACTCTTTGGAATAACCAGCAAAATATTATCCTTGATCAATAAGCAGTATTTATACCAGAATTCAAAATTTATGCTCTTGTCCAGAGAGATGGAAAAGTCAGATGTGTTTATTGAGGGGAAGAGTTTCTTAGGAAAGAATGCACACCAAGGGGAGAAAAGGGGGTCCCAATGCTTTCAGAAAAGTGGAGGTCATGGGCTTGGGTGAGGGACATGGTTACATGTCCAAGGGTCACGACTGAGTACCATAGGGTGTGTACTATCCCACGTCCTCCAATTCTCCATCAGTGATTTGTGCCAAAGACTTCTTGGTGACGAGTCACCTCCTAATCATATTTATTCTTGAAGACTGGACTTTTCTGAAACTCTCTTCTCTTTTGGTTTCTGTGTCATTACTTCTCTTGGTTCTCTTGCGACCTCTCAGAATATTTTTGATCTCCCTCCAGGGTTTCTTTGCTGTTTACCCCTTAATCTTTTGATGTTTCTTAGAATTCTGCCCTTAGTTTTCATTATTATTTGCTCTATATTCTCTTCCTAAGTGATTCTACCCACTTAATGTTTTAATTACTATAACATAAAGTCCATATGGGTTGGAATTCATCTCCATCACAGCTTTATTCCCAGCCCTTAGAAGAGTACCTGGAGTACCATGGGTGCTCCATAAATAGTTAATCAGTGAATGAATCAATTGGCAGTCATAGGCAAAATGTAAATGTAACTCTAATAAAACCTGGCTGGGAATCCCCTGGTGGTCCAGTGGCTAGGACTCTGTGCCTTCACTGCTGAGGGCATGGGTACAATCCCTGGTAGGGGAACTAACATCCCACAAGCTGTGCGGCCAAAAAAAAAAAAAAGAAAAAAGAAAAAAAGAGAAAACCTGGCTGCCTTGAGTCCAGTTTAACACAATGCACAGTCACAAGAAATATAAATTTGACTCTAGAAAAAAATATTTGTATGTGCAGATTGGTGGAGCCATTTGGGGAGGCAATCTGGCAACTTTTAGTTATAATAGGTATGTATACACAACAAGACTCAGTAATCACTTTTCTGGTTATATATCCCAGAAAAGAAAATCACATCTGGGTCCATAAGAGAACACAAATAAGGATGTTTGTCCTAGCATTATTTGTGGTAAATCTAGATGTCCTTCATTGGGGAATGTTAAATGAAGTGTGGCAGAAGCACAAAGAGGATGCTCTGAAGTTAGTCAGAAGCAAATATGTAAACACAGACGCATACATCAACCTTGAAAATGTTGTGCTGTGGAATGAGGTATGAAACACAATGATTCTGTTAGACAGTGGCACTTATGTAAATTAAAAATATGCATACAGAGCTGCAGAAAATATTCTATGTCTTGATCTGGGTGCTGGTTACGTAGATGTGTACATGTGTGTAACTTCAACAAGCTGTGTAATTAAGGTTATTTCACTTCACTGTATGCAGTTATACCTCAATTTAAAAATGCACGCAAAATGAGATACATGATATAAGAAGACTTATCAAAATAAAAGGCTGCACATCAAACACATGAGAACACTGCTTTGGTGGGGAGGATGAATGAATGAATGAATGAAATAATTTAAAAAATCAAACAAAAATGGGGCTTTGCATGAGCCAATGATGATAGTGTGCTATGAACTGAGAAGTTTGAGGTCCTCCATATATTTTGTCTGTTTATCAGTCTATCATCTATCGATGGAATTATCATGGCATCAGTTGACACGGATGGTTCTCGAAACATCCACAGACCTACTCTCTTCCTAAACTCCAATTCTACATCTCCAGTGGCCTTCAAGGCACTCCTACCTGGATGTTTTAATTTTTGTATCTTGTATCCTTCAGAGATGGTCTTTTCCAGCATGTTGAAATCCTAGTGACTAAGAGAACCTATGGACTTCTCCAAATGTTTCGGATTGGAGAAGCTTTTTGGACAGGCAGCGCTGGCATCACCTAGAAGCTTATTTGAAATGCGGAGTCTCAGGTCCCACCCCAGACTTACTGCATCACAACTTTCATTTTAATAAGATTCCAGGTGATCTGTTTGTTCATTACAGCTTGAGAAGCACTGCTCTATTTCTTGTTTACTTTGTTAACCCCACCCAGGTTATTGGGTAGAAATAAGAGGCAACTCCTCTGGGGAGTACCCAAGTGGGGTTAAAAACATACTCTAGGGCTTCCCTGGTGGCGCAGTGGTTGAGAGTCCGCCTGCCGATGCAGGGGACACGGGTTCGTGCCCGGGTCCGGGAAGATCCCACATGCCGCGGAGCGGCTGGGCCCGTGAGCCATGGCTGCTGAGCCTGCGCATCTGGAGCCTGTGCTCCGCAACGGGAGAGACCACAACAGTGAGAGGCCCGCGCACCCCAAAAACAAAACAAAACAAAACAAAACAACTCTATTCAGGTTTGTATGCCAGCATCTTACTCTGTATGAAGAGTAAGGCATCCAGAGTTCTAGCCTCTTCTTCGGTGCGTGACCTTGAAGGGGGCCACTCCTCATTATGCATTTCAATAGCACTCTATATTAACAAAGCACTTCACCATCAGTTTATTAGTGATTCTCTCTCAAACTCCCTGCATCATCTTTCTAAGGAATACATTGTGGTGAATTTTCTTTGTAACCTATAAGTGGTTGATAAATTGTAAACAAATGGGTTGAAAAAGTAAGGTATTGGAAAAGTGTTTCAATTTTCCTCCATCCATCCTCCATGCCTCACTTAGGGAGAAAGCAGGTGCTCACAGTGTTGATTGTGTGTCGCGAATATCATTATAAACAGAGGGAAAGAGAGAAAAACTTCATATTACATGATATAAACCATTAATTAGTTCACTGACTGGGTAGGTTCGATGAGGTGGTCTGTCTATCCAACGACACTGCCTGGACGGAAGTCCAACGTCAACAGAATTAAGCTGATGTCTTGCATTTTGACTGTGTGCGTAGTGATATGGGGCTACTGCGTTCTCACAGAGATTAAGTATATCCTGCGTTAGCTGATGGGTTGCCTCCGTTTGAGGTGGACATAAAATAAAACAATGAACATGTGGTCCAATTTTTTCCTGTATAAATTGATTCTTTTTTTTTTTTTTTTTTTTTTTTGCGGTACGCGGGCCTCTCACTGTTGTGGCCTCTCCCGTTGCGGAGCACAAGCTCCGGACGCGCAGGCTCAGCGGCCATGACTCACGGGCCCAGCCGCTCCGCGGCATGTGGGATCCTCCCGGACCGGGGCACGAACCCGCGTCCCCTGCATCGGCAGGCGGACTCTCAACCTCTGCGCCACCAGGGAAGCCCTAAATTGATTCTTGAAACAGGTTCCTCTTTGCCCAGAGTGAGGGCAGAGAGCAGCTCTAAAATGCCCTCTCCATCTGCACGATTTGTCTCCAGGAATCCCTACCTTTCTCTGTCTTGCCTCTTCTCAGTTCTCTGCCACATGCCTGTGGCTTGATGTTTTGGACTTGGTTCTAAAGCCTTCCTTTTTCAGAGACACAGGCTTCAGTTCCCTATTGCTTCCTTTCTGCAGCCTCATGCCAGCCTCACCCACGCCCATCCACAAGCCAGACTCCCCTCCACTCCCTGCCCCAGAAGAACAGCCCAGGTAGGCAGCACGGCCAGTCCTGACTCCAGTCCCCTCCCAGCAAGGGCTGGATGCTCCCTCTTCATGCAGCGCATCCCCACACTTCTTAGGTTCGCCCAAGATAAGCATCAGAATATGAAGACCTATGACTTTGTGGCCAACCCATCAATTTCTGGGATGGTGATGCTCTCAAAATCAATGTTTGTTTGACTCCCAGAATAAAAAGATTTCCATCAAGTCAACATAAAGCAGCAGCAACTGCTGGCCCATTGAGAAAGCTGCCTATTTACCATTTAAAAAAAAAAGGAAGGGGCTGTGATACAAGAACAGAAACAAGTTTCAGTAGTGAAATAAAACTGGGGTGAGTGTGGATGAGGAAGAAAAGAGGGGGTCAGCAAGAGACAGTCTTCTGGTGGGCAACATCAAAGAACCTGCTGACCCTGGCAGAATTTCACTAGCACCGTGCCAGCACTCAGTGGGGGAAAGCAATTATTTTAAGAAAATCTATTTGAGGGTAACATTGTCATTATCCTTTTAATTGTGCTGCTTCAACGATCCAGTGAAAGTAGGCTTTAAAAAATAAGAGATGCTTTTTTGCCAATACAATTAAGGCATTTGGGAAAGGCAGATGTTATTAGTTTAGCTTGTGGAGGCTTTTTCTAGAAAAGAACATTTTTGCAAATGTAGTACAGTGCAGTAACCAAGCCCAATATAGCTGTGCACAGGCAAATGCTTGTAGTGGTCTACTAGGAAAAAAGACACACACACACACACACACACACACACACACACAGTGTAAAATAGAGTTTCCTCTAAGAGTCAGACAAATCTGTTTTACATCAGTAGAGAATAAGTGGAAAATTACTGTGCTCTCCAAATAACAAGAGAAAAGATAACTTTTGGGAAGCTAACAAGAAGTTTCTCTGCGTGTAATAAATCAGTTGCCCTGAAAGTGGGTTACCTCGTACTTCTCTTTCTCTGCACAGGGCAACTACATTTGCCTGACATCAGGTGATTCTAAAGGTCTTAAAGTGGAGCTAATTAAAGGAAGTTGATGAGGGAGCTGGAGAAGCAGGAGTAGAAAATTGGAAAGGTTAAAAGGTTTGGCCCATATCCATCCATCACTTGAAATCCAAAATGAACCCAGAGAATACTCTTCCTGGACATATGTGGGGTTCTGAAGACAAGTGTTCTTTCGGAAGCTCTGCTCTGTGTCTGCTACTGACAGGCCAGGAAAATCAAACATTGTCTCCCTGAAGCAACATGAAATACTCGCACAGGCAGATGTGAGCAAAGTAGAGAGGTGATAGGAATTGAAAAATTACATTGCCTGGAAATTTTATACCAACAAATCAATTCCAATCTGGGAGCACAGGTGGAAATTGGCTTTACTGTACCCAGCTAGAGATGGCCACATTGCTAGGAGACTCAGGAAGGAAATCCACTTGATCAGGGCTATCCCTTTGAGATGGTTCCCAGACTGGAATTTTCATACAACTGTGTCGGACAACAAAACCTTTCTCCTTACTGCAAAACACCATGTAAAGGGTCTGGGTGGTTCCTTACCAACTATCCTGTGCCTGACCTTCTGTGACTCACTGTCTTTTGGCCTGAGAGTCTTCAACCATAGATCAGGGGCTGTAGTAAATGGTCTCTGGCACGGTCATGCTTTTACGTTCCATTAGACTACAAGTGCAGTACATGGTCCACTTGTTCATGGAAGTTTATGACTGACCAAGGAGGTATTGATGACACATACGTACAATAAAAGTTGTCAACCTAAGGCCGTGCATTTTAAGCGTCAGCTAAATACTACCAGCCTTCATTTATGTGTGGCCAAGGTACCCTGTGTGTAAGGCTGATCCTCCCACGACCCTCATCCTCTCCTGTAAACGTGTGTGTCTTGCCTCTCTCCTTCCTCTCATGCCCAGTTACCTAGAATAGTGAGTCTCCGTGTACTATTTCCATGACTCCTTCTTCCATTCAATTCTCTACCCACTGAAATTTGGCTTCCATTTCCCCAGCCTCATGAAAACTTTTCTACAAATCGCTATCAACTCCCAAGTTGCTAAATCCCATAGACTCTGCGATGCCCTCATCATTCTTGATTTTTCAGCATTCTGTACCATTGACAAGGTCATCTCCTTGAAACTGTCTTCTTTCCTTATTTTCAAGACCTTATTCTCCCCGGTTCTTCTCTTTCCTCCCCAGCTACTTCTCCGTTTTGTTTATGGGCATCCCTCCCCTGCCTGCCCTTTGAATCCACATGCCGCCTTAAGCTCTATTCTTGGTCCTGGCCGCACAGTCTCCTTTTCACACCACACAAACACTGCTGACTCTCCAATCTGTGTCTCTAATGGAGATCTCTCTATCCCGTTTACTGGGCTCATTTATCTGGGTGTCTAATAGGTATTTAAAAATTACATCCAGGGAATTCCCTGGTGGTTCAGTGGTTAGGACTCCGTGTTTCCACTGCTGGGACCCGGGTTCCATCCCTGGTTGGGAAACTAAGATCCCACAGACTGCGAGGTGTGGGGAAAAAAAAAATGACATCCAAAATTCAACCTACAACTTTTTCCCCCAAATATATTTCAGATGCCTAAAGTCGTGGTTGCTCACGGTGGAAATTTGGAAGTTACCTCGGATTCCTCCCATTTCCTCATGCTGCCCCCCATGTCTTACCAGTTGTCAAGAGCTGTCAATTCTACTGTCTCCTCTCTGCCCCCTCCATCCCTGCCCTGGTCCAGGCCCTCATCATCTCTCTCTGGAAATTTGGGAATGGCCCCCCTGACTATCTCCAGCCTCTGAGCATTTCTCTTGCATGTTATACTTCCCACTGACACCAGTGAGTTTTTCTCATCCCCAAATTTGGTCATGTTCAACATTTTTTGTTTTATTGAACTCTAGTTGATGATATACATGCTGATGTGTTTAGGGGTAAGTCTGTAACTTACACTGAAATCCAGAAAAAAACCAATAAGATGGATTGATGGATGGATCAAGAGACTGATAGATGGATAGATGTGTGATACACTAGAGTACTCACTGTCTTTTTTTTTTTTTGGTCTGCATTGTTAATAATCATTAAGCAAATGCATACGTCATCTTAAATGGCATTTAAGCTTCTCAAGGCCTGGCCATCATAATGCATGTCTCTATCTCTCATTGCTCCTAACACAGGTATAGGTCAAAGAGCTTCTCTGCCAATATTTTGGCAGAAACAAATGGAGGATATCATTTCTAATTGGTCTTTTGTCTAAGCTCAAAATAATGACAAGGAATACTAGAGAATGAATCAAGATATAGAAACTGAACATATCAATACCTTCAATTGCACATGTTTTAAAAAATCATTGATTGAAATATGCTTTTTGAGGCATTAAGAGTTCATCTATCTACCAGAAAGTAGGTATCCCCTCTCAGTTGTTTTTCATACATGAGATTAAAACAGAAGTAACCTTGAGGCAATGTTCATTTGGGTGGAGAGTAAAATGACAGATTATTTTGTCAATAGTAAGCTGTTAACATTGAGTTCAGTAGATATTTAAAAGGAATTCACTAGAGTCTCCCTATGAAACACTACCTGGGTTTCATGCTTTGGAATCAACTAAGAGACCATTTCATAATAAGCCCTTTTTGCAGCCTCAGTAAGTAAACACCTTTGGATGACGTCCAAGATACCCTTTTATAGAAAATCCTGCCCTTTAGGGAACAGTAATATAGTGAAGACTGAGCAAAGTTAAGAATTCCTTTTGCAAATTACACAGTGCTAGGGATATTTATAATATCCCAAAATAAGAAAGGATTTATTCCACATTGTACACTTTGGTTGTAATCTGGAACTCTTTTGTCACAAGAAATCGGAAACAAGCATATCCTAGTTCCAAGCATAATTTGGCATTATTTTATTATATGTGGTTCCAATTTCTTGGAGTGAAATAAGCCCAGTTTCTTTCCCATGAATCCATTCAGAGTAATCTTTCCAGAGGAGTTTGGCATCAGGGAGAACGTTGAGGAACACACGTGGCTGGAGGTGTTGCAAAGGGGAGCTTGGCCATTAGTGCTGACTTCATAATAGTGAATATGCTGTAGGAGTTGCAAATCATTTTCATCACAACCTTACTTGCAGGTATTTTTTTAACTTTGTGAAAGCTCCCTCTTCAGATGTCTAAAAATCATAAGTCAAAAAGCAAGATGAAAAATAAGATAACTCCCCCCCTCATTTTTTGATGTCAGCATAAAATATGTACGGTAGGAACATTTGGGAAAAATACTATTAGGCAACCTTCTTATGAGGATGTAGACAAAGATGCACTTTTACCAAATGTCAAAATTATGTTGTCACATTTGATATGCAGTGCCACAAAAATGAATCTATCATATAGATTTCCATGGTAGCGGTTCTCTGTGGGAAGGAGTATATTTGGTTAGGGAAATAGTTTGCAATCAAAGTATTATTGCTTTGGGGGCAAGGAGGATGTCATTCAGAATAATACAGTAGCAAAACATGCTGATAAATTTTTAGTTACTGACTTCGTTGTTAATAGGAAGTTGTGTGTGTTAGAGTACCAAAACTAGTTAGCATCCTGTTAGAAATTTCAGCATTGGACTCACGGAACTGGAAGAAAATGGGAGTTGGGCAGGACCAAAGCAAAACCAAGGATTCACGGATCTTCTGGAAAATTAGCGCTACCCATAGTATCTGAGTTTTAGTTACCAGAGATGAACCAGCAACAATGAAAACTACTTTTCCACTCTGGTTGAAACTGCTGGTCTTTAACCTTGGGCAGACTACCTGGGCTAGAGTAACTCACCATTCACTGGTTAGCACTTCTATTTGCTTCCATAATTTTGTGCCAAGAGCATGGACTTTGAATTGAACAGAGCTGGGTTTAAATCCCAGCTCTCCCACTTACTACCTGGATCATGTTGGATAAGCTACTTGACCTTTTGAAGTCTCAGTTTTTTTATCTGGAGGAGAGGGATACTCTTATCCTTTACGTGCTATTATTGAAGGTTTCAGGACACATTGTTCAGCAGGTTCTCAATAAATAGGAGTTGTTGTTATGATGATAGTAAATTTGCTTCTCCTCTTAGGGTGATGGTGGCCATTTCCCCCAAATGGCCGGGGAGTGAGTTGAATTTGGGGAGCTGAATTTTGTCATGAAAACCAGATGTGTTGACATTCCATCCTTCCCTGTAGAGCAGCCTCTCCTAGAAACTGCTCCTGGAGCCCATATGGGGCTGCTCCATTTCTTTCTGCTTTCCTCACCAGGAACCCTTGTGAGGCTGCATGCACAGAACCAGGAGAAAAAGTCATAGCTACAACTACAAAAGGGCAATGAGCTCTCATAGAAACTCCATTTAGGGAGGACACCAGGGCTACTATTTAAAATATTAAAATACTCCTCTATGGGGTGGTGAATAGCAGCTACCTCAAATCCCCTGAGTGACCCCCTTTCCTACTGCCCCCAACCCCACTGGTTAGTCTCACATGTCACCTTGGCTAGACTCTTGTTAGTATCAGTTATTCAATCAAACATTCCTCTGGGTGTTGCTGTGGGGTGTTTTGTAGATGTGCCTCACATCTACTCTCAGTTGACTTTAGGAAAAGGAGATTTCCCTTGATAATGTGAGTGGGCTCATCTAATCAGTTGACAGCCTTAAGAGTGAAAACAGACTTTCTGGAGAAGAAATTCTGCCTCAAGCCTGCAGCACCAAATCCTGCACAGCCTGCTGGCCTGTTCTACAGATTTCGGACAAGTCAGCCCCTATAATTGCATGAGCCAGTTCCTTGAAGTCTCAGTTTCTTTGTCTGTCTCACCATCTCTCTCCTTCTTTCTGTCTGTCTCTCTGTGTCTTTCTCTGTCTGTGTCTGTCTGCATGTCTGTCTCTCTATATATACACAGACACACCTTGGAAATATTGTGGGTTTTGTTCCAGACCACTGCAATAAAGCAAATATTGCAATAAATCAAGTCACACGAATTTTTTGGTATCCCAGTGCGTATGAAAGTGATGTTTAAACTATATTAAGTGTGCAATAGCATCATGTCTAAAAAAAATGTACAAACCTTAATTAAAAAATACTTTATTGCTAACCATCATCTGACACTGCGGGTTGCCACAAACCTTCAGTTTGTAAAAAACCACGCTATCCACGAAGCGCAGTAAAGCGAAACACAATAAAACGAGGTATACCTGTATATATATCAAATATATATATTATATACATATATTACATATATATATATATCTCCTATTGGTTCTGTTTTTCTGGAGAACCGTGCATAATATACCAGCTGCTGTGCTTTCCTAGAAATCCCCTCTCCCCCATCCAGAAGTGAAAGGGTTAAAGCCTGCCTGGCAGGAATCCAGCCAGGGACCCTTTTCTGTTCTGATTGGTCAGCCTCCAGGCTGCACTGGTTGTTACACATTTTGAAAGCGTTCTTGGCTAGACTCTGCAAGCGAGCGCATTGCCCAGAGAGGCACACAGAGGGCAGAGCTTCTGGAAAGGTGGACTTCCCTTTCCCTTAAGGTTTTTTTGGTGTCAGTCTATCATCCCAGCTCTGGTGTCCTTTTCCTTTCTATGTCAAGGGGGTTTCAATTTCTTGCAAAAGAAATTGCACTGCTGATAAACATTAGTTATGGAAAGGTTTTCTTTCAAACCCAAGGGAAGGAACAAGATAATTTCCTCTGGTTCAGGAAAGTCAGAGAAAAATAAAGCTTCTTGAAATACGAACTTGATAAAAATAATATTGTCAGTATGAAATAAAAATGAGGACTTGGAGACAGCTTCATTCAAACTCACTTGATCATGTATAATAAAGCCAAGAGGAATTGGGAATTGAGTGGGGGAGGGATTTTTAACCTGCTGAATTGAATCAAGCCGAGCTCTTAGCTTGTAAGTTTAGCTTCCTCTGGCAGAAAGTTGGAAGAGTCACTTGGGCAAGCCCTGTTTTGTCGATGTCAGGGGTCTGGGTGGACAGAGGAATCTGTTGGGTTCCCCAGTTGGAAATATTTCTCTGAGTTCAGAGAAATAACTTTGCTTTCTCCCATCCCCCAAACAAAAACATTTCTCATCTGTTTTAGTAGAGTTGGTCCCTGCAACATAGGACATTTATATAGATAAAGTCTGTGGTAGCCAGAATGGCCTATCTCCCCAGTTTAGAGAATAAAGTAAGGTCACATTTCTTGTAATGGTCTGTCCACAATCACTCTGAGACCCCCATTACACCCAGAGGCAAGAAGTTCAGTGACTCTTTCAGGATTCCGCTCATAGACTGTGGGTATCCCCAGTGACTGCCAGGTTGTTCCGCAAAGTCTCCTGGTGGGATCCTGTCATTTAAACCTGACACATGAATCGACACTTGTTGGTTTCGCTGCTCTTCTCTGTTGGTCTCTTTTTCTCTCTATCATGAAATTTTCCCTGCTTATGCTCACTTTTCCACGTTCATGTTTTCCTTTCACCCCAGCAGTGGATTCTCTCAGGGTTCAGAGGCCCTGAACCTGGCTTCAGGTCCTTGCTTAGTTTCCAGCAGATTCCCACCTACCTCTTCCCTGCTGCCTCTGCATATCTGTGCAGTCGTCTTGGGGCCCTTCCGGTGGGCCTTCTGCCCTGTGGAGCAGAGCACTTTGACCAAACTCTAGTCAGGCTCCTTTGAACACTCTCCTGGACTAAGCCTCATCATTGGCCTGCTGAGCGCAGTTTAGCGAGAATCCCCCCAACCCTTGATATCTAATCGAGTTCCTCTTAGTGATTTTCCGACCACCGACTCCCTCATTCTGCCCACTGGCTGGAAATCCCCAGCTGTCTTTGCCGTATTTAGAGTCGAGCTCAGTTCTACCCTGAAGTCTCTCTCCCCTACTGCAGTAGCTCGAATACGCTCTGTCTTGCTGTTTTAAACAGATGTTGGGTGCAGTTTCTCTTTGATACCTTCCCCGAGTCTAAAGTCTCTCATTTTCTCTTTATGGCCCAACATGGTTGATAATGGGGACGTTCGCTTGCTTAAGAAGCAAGTGCCACTTGTCACCCACAAGGTGAGTCTGGCTTCCAAGGTCAATCAACCAACTGAATGATGGCATCTGCATCCCCAGCAACTCAGTCAGGCCCCTCCCCAGAGCCCAAAGGGAGGGACTGTGTGATCCACTGTACTGTCCCCTGCAGTGCCTAGCCCAGTGCCACACAACCTTCCCTCCCCTCCCCCTCCTCCCTTATACTGCAGGGCCCAGCTCAGGCTCTCATCAGCCCTTGCCTGTCCTATTACAGTGGCCTCCAGGCTGGTTGCCCTCAACCTACCCTCTGCAGAATCATCTCTCTGAGCTGAAGGACTCAGGACTCCTTCCGTGATACTCCTTAATGGCTCCCCATTTCTTACAGAGTTAAGACAAAGCCTTTTCAGTGGCCTGTATGGCCCTTCTCCATCCAACTCCTATTTGCTTTCAGCTTTACACTCAGAATAATAGTCCTGAATTGCTTATCTTCTCCGTCCTCATTGTGCCTTGGTCATGTGGCCTGGAATACCTACCATAAGCCTACCCTTTATTAAGAAGCAGGGAAGTTTGCAAAAGATACATGAGACATTCTTTCCTTACCCTGGAGGTTCAAAATGTGTATGTTTTTGTGCGGATGGAAGAACAACTGAATAAAGAGGAAGATGGCTTTTTGGCCACTGGGTCTGTGCTTGAAATCTCCAAAGCAGTCCTAGAGGAGTCTTCCTAGGAGAAGAAAGGTTGACCAGTATGCAGCTTGGAATTTAGTCCTTTGTATCTATAGTTTTACTTTGAATTGTGATGTCTCTTCAGAACAACTCGTTTCCTGTTCTCTCGACTGTGGATATCACTTGAACACTCTTCAAGCTATTTTCTTTAGAGAGGAAAAAGATGAGCTGGTTGATTCATGTCAGTATTTTCCCCCCACGATTTCAGGTTTCTTTACAAGGTGGATTTGATGAGAAATCGACTGGTAAACAGTTAGTTACAATTTTAGACATCTCGGCGCTAGGGCCAAGGCATTTGGGGCTAGATGAGGCTGTGAATGTTTCATGATTTCTGATTCCTGACAGTCTTACGAGCCTCTGTTTCCTGGTGTTGGGAAACTTTGATCCTATAAGAAGAGATAGGCACCTTGTCTTTTTATTTCAGTTTCATTTCTTTCATTCCCCAGCCCAGTGCTCGCAATTCCAGGCTCCCAGTTCCACTGGAATATTCCTGGAGGTCTTTCCCATTACCATGATGCTCTTTCCTTCTGAGCTTGCACCTTTAGGTTGTGTGCATTTTGTTTTCCCCTGAGTCCGCCCTCTTTTCTGGTTCATCCCCATCTCTGGTTAGTTACCATATTTAGAACCTCACTCTGTCTTTTCATTCCTTTACCTACAGACAATTTTATTAAGCTTTCATTATTCTGCATGGTGGGAAAGATAAATGAGACAAAGTTCTTATTCCTGAGTCAAGCAATGGCCAAAAAAAAAAAAAAAATCTGTAAAATGAAATGCTAGAGATTTGAACAAAATGCACCCAAGGAAGAAGCAATTCCCTCCACCTGCACTTTAGGGGAGCCTTCTCAGGGGAGGCAACTTTCAGCCTGTTTTATGATTTAGGATCATCCTGATAGAGGCACCAAGAGGCTAGTCCCCCCCCCCCCACCCCCCATCCCAACTTAGATTCTAGCAGCATCTGTGCCAAATCGTTGGCGCTGCCTGGGTGAGTCCAAGAAGCCTCTCTCCTCCCCTGTTGACACTGTTTCTACATCTGAGGGTGGGGATAGTAAGATGAGGAAGCCCAGACTCAGCTGGTGTTGGGGTTTTCTTTCTTGCATGTGATCTCAGGGCAGAGCAAGAGGTTCAGCTTCAAGTTGCAACCATGCTGATCCTTAGGGCCTCGTGGCCTCTCCTTCCCCCAGGACCTCTCCTGGACTGACCCTGGCCCGTGCTCATTGGATGGGACCCCTCTCCTTTCCTTGGCTCTTGGCATCCACGTCCCTTTGTGCTTCTTGGCGTGGAGACCCCGTGTCTGTCTATTTGGCCTGAAGGGATTGGTCAGGAAAAGTTTCCAAGGAGCCATTCCATTCTGCTCCTACCACGACCTATAAAATGCAACCAATGCCTCGTTAATTTTAAATGAAGCTCCCCGTGTAACCACTCATCTCTGACGGCCACAATTAACCTCTCCTCCACACTCCTCTCCCTTTGTATTTGGCTGGCTGGTTCCTTGCCCGTTTGCCTTTTCATAACTTGTGCCCCAGGAGATTGCAGGCCGTTCAGTAAAACTCCAGGAGGTACTCTCAAGTTTATGGCCCTTCTCTTTCCACAGCCCTCGGATGCCCCCCCGCCCCCATTTCATTCTGCTTCTACTCCTTCCAGACCGGCTAAGAATGCTTTAAACGTGTCAAGTCATCAGACTTCCCCAGGTGGTCACTTTGACCTTGCAAGTTCCTCCCCGAACCTTCCTCCTCGGACTCTCAGACTGGCGTCTTCCGCTCTGTGATGTGTGTGGGTCATGGGTGATGGGATGGGCTTCATCAACGATGTATTCCCACAGCAGGAAGGAGGAAATTCAAGAGTTGGTCTTTTCTTCACAGCTAACAAACCACTGTCTTGCTTGCTGCTGGGGCCCCTGGGTTTCTTTGTCCTGCACTAGTCCTGGGTTCATCTCCCCAGGACTATGTTTATTGAGTGGGGGAGGTACGAACATGTCACAAACAGTGGGACATTCCCCGTGGCCTAGAGGACCGAAGGCTGAGTTTTTTCAAATCGACTTTGTCTACGGTGTATTCGTTTGCACTTTGCCCTTGCAGCGTTCCAAGGCCTTCTCCTGTGTGTCCATTCAGCCCATGACTGTGGACCCTCGATGGAAGGCCTCATGGCTCCCATGTGATTTTCTTCATCTCTCACACCCTCCTCAGCTTAGCCTGAAGGACAGGCCTTGGGGAAAGGGGAATTGCTACTGACAACTTGCAGATGTGGTTTATATCTTGGGTGATGGGAGGACCAGCCTAGGACCCGATGAGGTTTGGGGGGGAGGGGGTGTTACTTATATCCTCAGGTGGGAAGAGACATAGCAGTTAGGGTAAATGCAATACCTTGTCTAGAGAAAAACAATCATCTGAGTGCAGAAAGCCCAGGTTCTTGCTGTGGAACGTGAGCTGTGTCCCGGGTCCCTGGGAGGCTTAGTGATGCTGCAATGATGATGAAACCTGTGTCTTTAACTCCCTGCCTGCTGGAAATGACTAGTGGAAGACAGACTCGCCATTCCTCAGACACTTGATCCTGCCTAGGAATGGGGGGCGACATCCTGGAGTCAATGTGTGCAAAGTGGATGGTGGGCCGCCTGAGTTTCTCTTTTTCTGACTTTCCAAGCAATTTTCTGGATCTCTTTCCAAATTGCTTTGGTGGACCAATGCACTGGGTGCTCAGGGTGCCGGATTTAGCAAATAAAAATGCAGGGTGTGGGCTTCCCTGGTGGCGCAGTGGTTGAGAGTCCGCCTGCTGATGCAGGGGACACGGGTTCGTGCCCCGGTCCGGGGGGATCCCACATGCCACGGAGCGACTGGGCCCGTGAGCCATGGCCGCTGGGCCTGCGTGTCTGGAGCCTGTGCTCCGCGACAGGAGAGGCCACAGCAGTGAGAGGCCCGCGTACTGCAAAAAAAAAAAAAAAAAAAAAAAGCAGGGTGCCTAGGAACGTTTGAATGTCAGATAAACAGCAAATAAAATTTTAGCCTATGTATATTTGGGATATACTTATACTAAACAATTATTCCTTGTTTACCTGTAATTCAGAGGTAACTGGGCATCCTGTACTTTGGGTGGCAACCCTGTGCATGGTCAGGGCCCATGGTTGGTGTGCTGATGGGCTGTCAGCTATCTCCCTCTCCCTTTATATAATCTAGTCTTCTTGACAGGGGACGATCTATTTCTCTTCCTTAGATATACGTATTTTTTTCTTCTCATTCTTAGCCTCAGCACAGTCAGCATAGCCAATGGATACTCAGCCCTATTGACCCCACGTCTGGGTTTAGGGGGATCAAATCGGGCGATTCAGCACGGGAGGCACCCCCCATGCATTGAGTCCCAGCTCAGTGGCGCCTTGTGCCAGGCACTTGGGATAAAGAGCCTCCTGTCAGATCCACAGCAAGTCCTTGATATAGTTATTCCAACCCCATTTAACAAGTAAGACCCAGAGTTTAAGTTACTTACTTAAAGACAGACTGCATTTGAACCCTACCTTTTCTTTTGTTCTGGATTCCATACCTTTTCACTCTGTGGTTATACACACTCACGTCTGCTAAAGAAACTCTGTGAAGAAAATTGTCATCTATGCCCATTTTTCTCTTAATATCCAGCCATGTCCCAGTAGTCCTAAAATGGACTAATTCCCAAAGATGAATCCTATTTGGAGACCATGTCTGTCTTAGGAGGGAAAGGAGTCCTGTGCTCCTGCATCGGGGGCATCTGTGTTGATTGGAAGAACTAAGGCAAACATGTTAGAAGCTCTCCAGGTCTGGGGAGAAGGCTCAGGGGGCTCCCGCGCCAGTGCGCTCCAGGAATCCGTGACCCAGGGTGGGGACTGTAGGAAAGAAGGGTAGAGCTTCTTACTAGGCAGTTCCTCTGAAGGTCTGGTCACTAGGCGAGTTTCACTCTCCTCCAGACTCCTTTTCTGTCCTTCCACCCTTTTGATTTCCCAGATCCTCCCGCAATCTCTTTGAACTAACCTCTCTCCGGGCGATGTCAGGAAAGCATCCTCTTAGACGCCTGCTTATCTTACAGTGTTGTTTTAGCTGTAATGCTCGACAGCTCCCTCAGATACAAGAATTTAATGCTAGTTTACATCATCTATCTCTGGCAACGTTAGGTCATGTCATTCTGTGGCTTAAAATTGTATTAGCATTTTCCTCCTTTGTGCAAAAAGGCTATCTTCCTGTAAGCCGTAAGTGCCGGGCAGGAGATTTCAATGGATATGAAACTACTTAAGAGGAAAAAAAGAAAAAAAAAAAAAAGAAAGTGTTCAGTTTTTGTCCTTATCATGGCGAAAGTTTGTTTTCCTAATGAGAAAGTTTCCAAGAGCTCTTAGTGCTGTGACCTTATGGAATAAATGCGGTGGAAAAGGGCACACTTCCCATGCCGAGTATCCTTTTTACTCTCTTCTGCTCCTCTAAGCTTTCCTTCTGAATGCACAAAACCTGTACTTGTGGCTGCCAAGAGGCCTTCTACTGTGAGGGAAAATGCATTGTAAATCACTCTTTCACAGCCAGTTAACAGGCAGTGTCTTTCTCACCAATACTTATGGTTTTGCTTTGAGTTGGGAAGGTTGTTTTTGGGGCAATAAATTGTGATGTCAGTTATCCTTCACTCTCTTTGCATGTGATTCCTCAGTCGGAAATTGGTGTTCTTAACAGTTGAACCTCAGGGGTCTCCAAGGCTTTGCAGCTGAAAATCTTGGAGTCCTCTGTTTTGGAAAGAAAAGAGAGAGAGAGAGAAAGAGAGAGAGTTGAGTCAGAGAAGGCCTTTTTGTCTTTGATAGGAAATTTGAAATCGGGGGAAGGGGTCTTGGTTTCTTTAATGAAAACTATTTTATGTTAGAGAATTTTAACAAGACTTTAATAAGAAAACGTTGTGTTTTGTTTTTTTTTTCTAATTTCAAAATGGAGTGCGTCAAGGTCATGACCATCCGATGACTTACCGTGATGTGTTCTTTTGCGTCAGGGCCTTTGTATATACACATTTCTTCTAAGAAGCACCCGCACAAACACATTTGGATCATCACTGGATCACAATGTAAACTTTGATGAGCAAGAAAATTCCAAGTAGAGTAAGAGAGTGAAAACTCTCCAATTCGTGGAAATTGTCAGTGGAAAGCTTCTTTCCCCACCTCACTTTTTAACTTACCGAGTGGCAGGTGATGATAAAATTATTTGCACACTTAAAAACATATGGTTTCGTAAGTCTCCTCTAGGACTGTTTTGTGACGTTGTCATTCTGATCTCTTTAGGTCATCAGTTGTGAGGAATTGTTTGGCCGCCTCCTCAACAGAGAAGAACCATTCACCCAGAGTTTAGGCAATCCTGGGGAATTAGTCACACCTGCTGTGGCCGGGGCCAAAAGCTTGTCCACAGCCAAGAGCGCGGCTTTGAGTCTCGTTTCACGTAAAGCGGAGGGGTTATTTAAGGCACGAGGGCACAGTGCTCCTTCAACAGTCTGCTGAACTGGTACTGGGCTGGGGCTTGGCCTATTTCTATTTTATGCGTAGATGGATCAGGGTAGAGTTGGGACAGTTTGACCTGTGAAATTTCTGACTTATGAAGCTCAGAGATTTTAAAAGTCAGGCAGTAGGGCAGTGAGGTGAAGAGGATGTACTCTGGAGTCAAACCCTGCGTTGAGTTCTGGCTCTGAGGGTACGAGCTATATCATCTTGGGCAGGTTACTCTCCCTTTCGTTTCCTCGTTTGTGAAACAGGTGTAATAATGCTAACAGTGATAGGGCTGTCTCTGCTTCCCAAATATTTCTGGAAGCTTGCTGTTTCTTACCATGTCCTCATGGTCTAAGTCATCATCATCATATTATTATTACCTTAGCCTCCTAACCAGTCCCTCCTCCCCACACCATATAGTAGACGGAGTGAGTCTTTGAGAAGGTGAGCTCAAAACTCTCCTGTGCCTTCCCAGCTCATGAAGGCAACGTCCTTGCCGGGGATTAGAAGGCCCCACTTGCTTTGTCTCCTCGCTACTTCTCAGGCCTCACCTCTAAATATTCTCTTCTTTTTTTTTTTTTTTTTGCGGTACGCGGGCCTCTCACTGTTGTGGCCTCTCCCATTGCGGAGCACAGGCTCGGGACGCGCAGGCTCAGCGGCCATGGCTCACGGGCCCAGCCGCTCCGCGGCATGTGGGATCCTCCCGGACCGGGGCACGAACCCGTGTCCCCTGAATCGGCAGGCGGACTCTCAACCACTGCACCACCAAGGAAGCCCTAAATATTCTCTTCTTGATCCAGCTGTTCAGACCTCTTTGCTATTCTTAGAGCACAATAAGTGTATGCCTATCTCAGGGAATTGTACTGGCCTGAAATGTTCTTCCCTCGTATCCATCTCCAGGGCTAACATCCTCATTTCCTGCTCAAATATCACCTGATCAGGAAGGCTTACATTCTGCTTTGTGTTTTCCCATAGTTTGTATTTCTCACCATCCTATATTTATTTATTGTCTCTCTCCAACCCTGGAATGCAAGTTCCACGAGGGCAGTGTCTTTGTCTATGTTGTTTATTTCTGTATCCCCCTGTACCTGGAACAGTACCTGGTTGATTAACCTTTGATACATAAGTGAATAGAATCTGCCTCATAGAGTTGTTTAAAAAAAGAAATGTTATCCTACTTCTGAAGCTTGGCACAGTGCCTTACACGTGGTAAGAACACAATAAACGTTAGCTATCATTCTTTTACTCTAGAGTTTAGTAACGAGAAATTCACTCAGGATTAGAGAATGGGAGTTTAACTGTAGCGCTTTGGCACAGCCAATGGTGGGGAGAAACTTCTTTGTTGGATCCTGGGTTATCTTCACAATTCTTCCCTTATGTTGTTTCTTATTTGCCATTTTAATGGTAATACACAAGAGATAGAGAATAATAAAAGGACCTACTAAAGCAGTCACGTCAAACAGCATGGGTATGCAGGGCTCAGTAAGTGCCTTTAAGCTGGGATAGCTGAGACTGCAGCTTCTCTGATTGAAGTTACAGGCTTGGGGGTTTACTGGAAGGAGGCATTGAGGCGGTGGGTCCTGTGTCCTGTGTTCTAAGCACCACAGGGGATAACGCTCATCTTTTGTATCGATTGCTTATTGCTGTGTAACAAACCATCCCAAAATGCAGTGACTTAAAGCAACAATGACTTATTATTCCTCACAATTCTGTGGGTCAGCGAGGCAGTTCTATTCCTACTGATGTTAGCTGGGGCCACTTGTGGTGCATTCCTCTGGAGTTGGCTGGGGTTGGGACATCCAGGAGGGTGGTTGTCTGGGGTCTTAACGCTGGTGGTCAATTGGGAGGCCTTGATTCTCTTCTACATGACCTCCCTTCAGGAGTCTCTCGTCATTCAATAGGTAGTCTAGCCTAAGCTTCTTTACTTGGTGGCTGGCTTCCAAGAGAGCAAACAGAAGCAGCGATACCTCTTAAGGTCTAGGCCTGTAATTCACCAAATGCTACTCTGGTGCATTCTATTGGTGAAAGCAAGTCACAGGGAGGGGAAAATTGCCTCTTGCTGTGTGGAGCGGGGCGCACATGTGGGGCACCCTTGAGAAGGGTGGTCGGCTGCCATCTTTGCAGATGACCTACTGTACCTTTCAACTCACACCAAATGACGGCTTTTGTTTTGGACTCCCCATGAATCGTTACTACCCGTGGGGGAGCTGGACTTCACACCTCTAAGGCTGCAAGGTAAACAGCCTCAGCATCCAGCCGTGTACAGAAGATCCTGACACCTGTTGTGAGGAACACCGTTTTTCTCTCTGCTTAAAAGAGGAGTTGTTAATTATTGATTAAAAGTCAATTTCTTGGGAGCTGTTTGCTCTGTGGTTGAATTTTTTTTTTTTTTTAGATTTCGTAAGCATTTATCAAACCCCTCTGACACGTCAGACACTTGCCAGGCTCTTTAACATATTTATATCATTAAATGCAGCAACCCCAGTGGGGATTTTGAATGATTCAAATGGAAATTATTCACCTTGCTTTTTGAATACAGGATGTCATCTATTCAGGGTCACATGGCTGAAAAAGGGCAGAGGTGAGAGCTAACTTCTCATACTGCACGTTGCATGCACCTTCTATGATACCACTCAGCTTCTCTTTTATTGGGTGAAGAAAGTCACAAAGGAACAAGGATGGGGAAAGACAGTAATACTGTTTTGGCCTATTTTGTTGAAATGAGCCATGGACCCATTTAATATAGAAAAAAAAAAAAAGAAAGGAATTGGTTTTGGACTTTGGAAGCAAAGCTGCATACATATATATTGGGCAGAATTTTGTTTTGGACTTTCTGGAAATTACAAATTGAGTTATAAGTTTGGATTCTCAGTTTGGTAGATCAGTTAGGATTAGGTCTAGTGGAGCATAACAGAAAACCCCAAATAACAGTGACTTAAATAGAAAAGGTATCTGTTTCTCTCTCATGAAGTGAACTCTGGAGGTACGTATTGCAGGGCTAGCGTGTCCTGTGAAAATCAAGGACCAGGCTCCTTCTGTTGGGTTACTCCCCCATCACCCACACGTGCTTCCCCTCAGCGGCCAATAGGTTTGTAGGGTCAAGTTATTCATCTGCATTTAATTATCAGTAAGGAAGAAAGGAGAAAGAAGGGAACAATCCTTCCCTTTAGATACTTCGCAGAAGATGCACATGACATTTCTCCTCAATCCTATTGGCCAGACATGGTCATGCCCATATCAAGCTGAAAGGCAGGCTGGTCCACAGCCAGCTAAACATTGGGGGTTCACCTGTTAAAGCAGGGAATGCACACTGGGGGAGAATTAGCGGTTTCTGATACAGCAGATGTGGTTTGTAGAATGACATTTCAATCAGTGTGTGAAATAAGAATAAAAATTTGGATTAAGTTATAAACAAAGATGAATAAAAAAAGCTATCGTTTTCCTAGGTGCTTGTTTTCTCTAATAGTAAGCTACACCAGTGTTGTCTTTTTTTTTTTTTTCTTTTTAGCGGTACGCAGGCCTCTCACTGCTGTGGCCTCTCCCGTTGTGGAGCACAGGCTCTGGACGCGCAGGCTCAGCAGCCATGGCTCGCGGGCCCAGCCACTCCGCGGCATGTGGGTGCTTCCCGGACCGGGGCACGAACTCGTGTCCGCTGCATCGGCAGGCGGACTCTCAACCACTGCGCCACCAGGGAAGCCCAGTGTTGTCTTTTTTTTTTGCTTTACGCGGGCCTCTCACCGTTGTGGCCTCTCCCGTTGCGGAGCACAGGCTCCGGACGCGCAGGCTCAGCGGCCATGGCTCGCGGGCCCAGCCGCTCCGCGGCATGTGGGATCCTCCTGGATCGGGGCACAAACCCGTGTCCCCTGCATCGGCAGGCGGACTCCCAACCACTGCGCCACCAGGGAAGCCCCCCAGTGTCGTCTTTTAAACACAGTGTTTGGTGTGATGTTACTGGGTGTTTACAATTAGATGCTTTAACAAAGAGCTGTATTTTGTAAAATAGGAAAAGTCTGCTTATCACCATTTCAGATAAACTACCTCGATGGCAAAGCCATCCATTGAGGCCACGTAGTCAAGTGTGAAACACTGCCACTAGCTAATGACCACTTACCCTAATCCCAAGAAGTAGGGGGAACAAATTGGTCTATTTAGTACTGAATTTGTCAACCTAAACCTATGAAATGAAAACTGTAATATATAATGATCGACTTTATGATCACTAATGTTCGCAAAGTAAGCAATATTTGAAGAAAAACTATGTCCTACATTTTGCTTGTTGCTGTGACGGTCAAGACAAAAGGATGCCTAGATTAAGTATATTTATTAAATGTATATATTAAGTATATTTATTAAATGTGTAGATTAAGTATATTTATTAAATGTGTAGATTAAGTATATTTATTAAATAAATTGTTTAATACCTTTTTTGCTTGACTTTGTTTGGCTTCCGTATGTCTACTGTAGGCTTTGAGGAGATTTACAAGGGTAAAGATACCTTCCCGGTTTTCTTTGTGTTAATAATAGAGGTGAGACAAGATGAGAGTTTAGCTAGACTTTGAAATAGGAGTAAAATTTGGATAGAGAGGAGGAATGTAGAAGGGATGTGGTCCAGGTAGAGGCTTGGACTTGATCAAAGCCTGTGGTCCAGGGATGAGGCCAGCAGCCTGGTTGGAGATAAGGTGGGCTGGGTAGGGTCGTGTGGAAGACCTCAAAGGCTAGGTTAATGAATTGGTACTTTGTCCTGTTAGCAGTGAGGATCATGGGCTACTTCAGAGAAGGCAAATGATGAGAAAAGTACAAGGATGAGCCTTGATGATGGCTCATCCTCCTCCCACCTTTGGAAGAGGACCCGTAAAGGAGACAGAAGGGAAACACCCAGGGGGTTAAACCCAGGAGGGCAGAGTGCCACAGAAATCAAAATGGGGGACACCTGGGGGGTGGGGTGGCTGTTACCAAAGTGTGAAATGTTTCAGAGAGTTAAAGGTGAATGAGAAGTGAGAAAAGGTTCTTGTTGGATGTGGTTGAGAATTTCTGCTGACGTTTGAGAGAGCATGGTTTCAGGGCTGCTGTGTGGTGTAGGCCAGACTGCCTAGGGTAAGGAAGAAATGAGTGCTAAGAAAATGTAAGGTAGGGGAGATTAGAAGTTCGGCTGAGAAGGAGGGAGGTGAAGCAGTTCAAAGGGAACTCCCCACGCCTATACCCTAGGAGGGGAAGAATGACATGGTTCAGGGCAGAAAGGCAACTGCTGTAGAAAGGGCCAGAATAAAGGTGTGGAGAAAGAATGATCATGGATGTGAAGTCCGTTAGGTGTTAGGGGGCTAAAGGAGGGGTGGCTGTCTTAAGAGTGGAGGAAGTCTTCTGTACTTCTTGGGCTGGAGGGACACGAGACAAAATGGGTATGGTCAGCAGAGAGAAGCAGGCTGGAGCTGGAGGCAAGGGTAGAAGGTGTGGAAGGAGCTTTGGAGCCCCCGGGGGATGTGGGGCAGAGGGGAGATGGGCAGGAATCAAAGGATTGCAAGGCAGCAGGGAGGTGTCTGTTGGATGGGCATCTCGCATTGGGAGCAGAGCTGCGCGTGACTCTTTCTTCCTCAGGGCTCTTGGGCCTCCGTAGGAGCCGAGCAGATAAGCCGTGGTGGTGGCCTCCGGTGGTGACTGGATGCTGGACTCGGCAGGAGCCTGAAGGAGGCAAAGAGCTCTCTTGGTGATGTGGAGGTTCCCACCCCTATCTTTTCTTTAGAAAGGATCTCATAAAGCACGTTTAGCCATCCTTTCGTAGATGTCTCATTTTATTTCACAAGAACAGATGGTGAAAGAAGGGTTCCCTTTGGCCACCGGACTCTTGGATTCAATGTCACGTGTTAAGAACTAAAGAAGTTCTTAGGTACTAAATGTGGAGTAAGGGGGGCTAGTAGATCACTTGCTCCAACTTGAACGGTGTCCCTCACGATCTGTGTGTTTGGCGGGTAGCCAGAGCCTCTGTTCGTTCTTCTCATTCCATGTGAGGCCTTGACCTGCAGTACCTCAAGGGCATTTTCACTTGGTCAAGCTGTTTTCGGCTTCAGGTGAAAGCAAAACTCGCAGATACAGAGCACGCCTCTTAAAAGCGGCGCGGTTCTTAGCACTTCCGGGAAGGAGCGCGGGGTACGCAGGCGCCGGCGGCGTGGGGGGGCGGGGCTCCGGGTACCAGGCCTCTGGTCGACCGACAGGCGGAAGCTCGCCGCGGAGCCGGAGGGAGAAAACGCTAGAAGGTGGGCCCCCAAGGTGAGTGCAGACACCCGTCCGCACCCAGGGCCCTTCCCTTCCTCTCTCAGCTGCGCTCTTGACAGGAGAGAATCAGACTGTGGGCCCGCATCAAATAGTTACTGGTCAGCGCCCAGGGCAAACCTGTGGCGGGCAGGTAGGTCAGAGTTCAGGGCTTGCTCACCGGGGATCCTCTGGCCTGGAAACCGGTGCCTGTGACCAGCCTGGGAAAGTTCCTCCCGCGGCCCCGCCGGGTAGCTGGCTGGCCCGGCTCCGTTTCCCCGCGCCTCGAGCCACATTCTTAAGGGCAGAAGCTTCACCTGGTTTGGGTTTTTCAGTGTGTGTGTGTGTGTGTGTGTGTGTGTGGTACGCGGGCCTCTCACCGCCGTGGCCTCTCCGGTCGCGGAGCACAGGCTCCGGACGCGCAGGCCCAGCGGCCATGGCTCACGGGCCCGGTTTGGGTTTTTTGCAGAGCACCCTGATCAGAAATGGAGCAGAGAGTGCTGGAGGGCGCTCATTAATCTCCCCGGTGAGCTGCCACGGTTCCGAGGGGCTCTTTGGCGCAAAGCACAGCTGCCCTACGCTGGAGACTTGCTCCCCGAGATCTGGAGTTACCCCAAAGCTGGTGGTTGACGGAATCTCATACTCCTTAGAAGCGTGTAACTCTCTGGTTTCTATATCGTGTTCAATTCATCTTGTCTCCAGGAATCCAGAGTTAGTTTATTCCACGCAGCTAGAAGGTGGGGTGTTACAACCCTAAGCACTTAGGTTTGGAAAATATGATCTTTTCCCCTTAAGCCCTGTGTTAGCTTCTCGGAGACCTCCAGGTTGGTCCCACAGAGGACGACCTTGAACGCTCTTGGAAAAGCGCTCTTTTTAATGCTATATCCCTGGCTGCAGGTTGAGATAAATAGTGCTGTGATCGATAAGACCCAAGGTTAGGGGTGAGTGTTACCCGAGGCTTGGCCTCCACCTGCTGGGTGACCTTGAATATAGTCCTTTCCCCCACTCACTCTGGGGTTGGAACGTGGGCTGATGAGACAGTCTGGCTGCCGGCTGGGGGGGCTCAGGGAAGTGTGGCTGAGGCTAATGGAGGTCACTTCTGGAAAGGGCTTTGGGCTCTTTGCACAGGGAGGCATAATAAACGATGTCCAGTGAGGAATACAGGGGGGTACAATTGTTCTTTCAGTCTCATGTCTAGCAGCACCTGAGCTCCAGTCGCGGTACAGAGCTGCACACCCACAGAAGCTGTATAGTCGCTCCCAGTGTCACACAGGCTCTGGGTTTTGTGTCAGTGGACATTTAATTTGATTTATCTTGATCTGGCTTAGGCCGGATGAAGTCAACTAGCCAACAAATCCACGATTGTTTGTTAGGAGCAGAGGCTCAAAGGCAGCTCTCTAACTACTTAATTACCCTCAGTTGCAGGAAAAGCAAAGCTTGGGTTTGAATAGGGTATTTGCATATCTGCACAGCTTTCCTTCTGTTCACTTTCTCCCCAGACTCTCCGAAGGCTCCTACTGTACAGCTCATCGGATTTCAGGAGCCTTTTTTGTTTTTTTTCCTTTGGCTCAAAAAGGGTGGTTATTAAGAAACCCAGACTTTCTCTATTTTTGTTTTAGTTATGTTCTGTGTTTAGTAACTGTTGGGTCTGTCCTGCCATTTTCTTGAATTTTGTTTCTGTCTCTCATATACACATTCTTTTCTTTTAGCATCTGATGCCTCAGACATTAACTGCTTTTGAAAGTATTCAATCTTGACCCAGAAAAAGATTAGGTTAAATAACTTTTGTTGCCCTGAGACCATTTCACATCTGTACAAGTAAAGCTGTATCTGGAGCAGGTTTCTGGGAGACTGTCTTCCCCATAGACTAGAAGAATTCTTTTTATGGTCCTTTCTATAATCAGCAGTACATGGAGAGTGGAAATCACGGACTAACTCCAAACTCAGCCCATTATCTGCTTTATTCCAAACAATGATAGCTATTTTTCAGGGAAAAAGAATCCCCTGGCATTGACTGTCTCTTCTTCCCTGCAATTCTGCCTCTAAGCCTGTGCACATCTTCACCATCTCCCTACACTAGTAAAAACAGTGCTGATAACTCCGTGTCCTGATTTATTGCCCTTTATTCACGATGTGGGGACTACTTCCAACAGTGATTTAGCCTTGTTTCTGACATTACTTTTTGGGTCCCAAGGAGAAGGCCTGTTCTGTTGCTGTGTCCCCTGGACATTCTTCTCCTTCAAGCTACTCCAAGCCTTTTCATTCTTTTGGCCACTAAAACATCTGGAAAGAGGAGCCTATAACCATGTCCTCCCTCTTCTCATCTCTCATTCGTTTGTCACTTAATTTTCACTCTGGCTTTTGCCCCTTCCACTTGCCTGAAACTGCTCAGGCAAAGGTCAGCTAGGACCTCATTGCCAACTCGGTGACTTGGTTGGGGTCTGTGAATTCTGGTGGGGAAAGTACTAACCATTAACTGAAATTTAGCATTTCTTTCAGCTGTGAGTATAGGGAATAAACCACAGTAGTATTAATAATATCCGAAGATATTTCACTTTCACAGTACAGTTATGGTAGATATCATGAAGTGTTGTGTCTTTCATTGCTCTTGAGAAATTGCAGTGGTTTCTGGACCTACTGCTGGATCTTGTTACTTAATGCATTAATAAAGAAGCACATATATGACCATAATATAATATTTTAATATTTCAATAACTGTATTGCAATATAAGTAATTTATCGCATATATTGTATTTTATATATTTAACAGTATTATTTTGAGAAGGGGCCCATTGGTTTCACCATACTGCCAAAGAGGCCCGTGGCACAAAAGAAGGGCAAAGAACCCAGTTTTAATCATTAGCTACCTGATTTCTCTAGAGTGTTGCTTTTACAATAAGAAGAGACTCCACCTGAAATTTCTCTTCTCCTTTGTTCCCATGATACCATTCTTTGCCCGCATCGTTCTCATTACTTTTTCCTTGACTCTTAGTTCTTCTTTAGTTTATTTCTTACATTTGAGATTTTTCCAGGATTCTGTTCTACTTTCCTCTCACCCTCCCTCCCTCCTTTCTTCCTTCTACAAGTATTTATTGAGTGCTTAACCTTAAGTAGCTGACAGTCCTGTGCAGGGGCACAGACATTACAATACAACCATCTGATGTGTGCTGCAGGATACTCAGGGATACTTAAGAGAAAAACCTAAACCAGCCTTGGGAGTCAAGAAAGACGTCTTATTGGAGGCACCCTTAAGCGAAGTCGTCCTGGAAGAGCAAGTGGAGTAGGATAGGCTCCGTGGTGGGAACAGAGTGGTGGCACAGAGGACTGGTTGGGTGATTAAGTTGAGGCTGGAGAGGTGAGGAGTGGTCAGATTATGGAGTGCATTTCAAACCATGCTAAGAGTAGCTACCAAGGGGTTTTAAGAGAGTTGCATTTTAGGAAGATGGCTCTGACTTGAAGTGAAGAATGGATTGGAGGGGGAAGTCCAGAGTTGGGAGATAAGAGGCTGAGAAAGGCTAACCTTTGCTTTTACTTGAATGCATCGCACGTGTCTATCCCATGTGCATGCTTCCCTTCTTCCTGAGATGCTCTTCCTTGGTACCCGATGCTCCAGGAGAACTGTGCTCCATCTTCCAGGCAACATCTTCTCCTTAGAGCTCCTTGACTCCCTTGCCCTGTTCTTGGAGGACATTTAGAGTTATTTTTTATGCATCTGTTTCCTTCCTCTTCTTTGAGTTACTTGAAGACAGGGACTGGGCCTTACTCATCTTTATATCTCCAGCACCTGACATATTTCTGGGCCCACAGTGGATTTCTAAATTGAGCCAAATTAAGGAAAAGAAATTTATAGAATTTGTCCACCATCATGTAGCAAAGAGAGCCTATGAAATCCTTCAGAACTATCCACAGAATCATGAAATTTCAGAGTGAGAAGGTCATCTAGCTTTCCTTTAGGTTTTTAAATATAAGCACTTTGTTTTTGTAGAGAAGGAATCGCTGGGTTTATACCTCCCCTGACACTCTGTCACCACCAGCCCATCAGTGGGTTTTGCCAAAATTCAGAAGTGTTTTAATAGGACTTGAGTTTTTTAGTTTTGGTAAAATGGATCTTATGATCTTCTTTTGTTTTCAGTGGAAAAGAGAGATTTTCCCCCAGGATGAAAGAGTAGAGAGTAACTAAGTAAAGTGGGCTGAATTTCAACCAAGGGAAATTGTAGGTTGAAAGACAGAATACCCGAAAACCTGACCCCATGGTGAAAGGTTTTGTGTGTGGCCTACTCTTTTGGGTGGGGGGTAGAATGCAACGGCAGCCCTAGTTGTAGGCGTTTCCCCACAAAACTGGACAAAGCCCTTGAGCTGCCTCAGTAGTTGGCAGAGGTGACTCCTCACATGGCTCAAACCTTGGATTTCAGGTTCTTGATCAAGGTTCTAGAGACAAACAGGGCACAGACTATATATATTTTTTTCCTGTAGGCACTTGCTCTGTATCCCAGTTTTCCCCCATAGTCAACATAGAAAAAAATGTTAATGGTTTAGGTTCATTGCCTTTTATGTAGGCAGCAGCCGGACACCAGGGAAACCCGGGAGTTGGAAAGAACATCATAAAGATTGCAGGTCACTTTTTTAACTTACTGTGTCTGCAGGTCAAGTGGAGAAAGGGCAGCTCGCCGGCAGGGAGGATCATGTAATGGGCTCTTACTCCCTGGCAGGGAGAATGTAGATCAGTATCAGAACCAGGCTTCTCTTCATTCCTTCCAAAAACAGGAATAAATGCTGGGTTAACCATTGAAGAGACAAACAAAATAAGAGCTTCTCCTAAAGCCTCTAAAAATAAAACAAACAGTTGCTCCTGATGACGAGCTAAGGGACCCCAGTTTACATTTGTCAAATACTTCAATAAAGTTTTCTCATAAGCCTTAGGCAGCATCTGCCTTAGCCAGATTTTGGCAGAGAAAGTTCATCTAGTTCTTGTCAGGACTCATCGGTAGCGGGAATTTTGTCAAGTAAGTTGCTGAGCTTTGTGAATCAGAAAAATTGAGAGGCACAGCTTTTGAGGTGGAGAGAAAGAAAGGGATAAAAGAAGCTGTACTTTAAGAGAATCTTGGAATCAGATTGGGCATGTGCAACGGACTGAAGGTTTATGTCCTCTCTCCCCCTCTCCGCCCAAGTTTATATGTTGAAACCCTAATCCCCAGTGTGATGGTATTTGGAGGTGGGCCTTTGGGAGATAACTAGGTCATGAAGGTGGAGCCCTCATAAGTGGGATTAGTGCCCCTATAGAAAGAGGCTGCAGAGAGCTCTCTCACTCCACCATGTGAAGACAATATGAGAAGTTGGCTGGCTGTAACCTGGAAGAGAGCTCTCACCAGAACCCATCCATGCTAGCACTCTGATTTCAAACTTCCAGCCTCCAAAACTGTGAGAAGTACGTTTCTGTTGCTTATAAGTCACCCAGGCTATGGGACTTTGTTATAGCAGTGCAAGTGAACTAAGGCGGCACTGCATGCCTTGCTTTTGATCACTGTTGAAAACCCAACTTTGCAAAGATATGACTTCATCAAAAGGAATGTAGCTCTATCTAATGATGAAGCTACAAACTAGTCATTGTGTATGAACTATTGGATAGATGTTGCACTAGTAGTCATTTGCACTAGTATAGATAGATAAATGTTGAGTATGGTGTGGTTTCTTCAAATTTAAAATATCTGTAGCATCCCTTGAGTTTGTTGGGACACCTTGGGGTACCTCCCTGCCCAGTTTGGAATTTAGCATTCGAATGGATATGGCAGACTAGAGACATGGTAGAAAACTAGAGAAGAAAAAGTCGGTGCAGGCCAAAGTAATCAACGAGGGCAAAATCTTCAAAGCTTGTCCGCACCTGCCAACTTCATAGAACAGAAGCTCTTGAAGGCAGCGATCTGTGGAGCCATGAAGTATTAGGGCCTGAGGAAATGGAGGAAAGGTCTGCAGCTGTGCTTAGCCACTTGCTTTGTGTGCCTATTTCAATTTAAATTAACTGAAATGAAATAAGACTAACAATTCAATTCCCCTGTCACCCTAGCCACATTGCAAGTGTTCAGTAGCCATGGTGCAGGTAGAGAACATCTCCATCATCACAGAAAATTCTGCTGGGCAGCACTGATGGGATCTAAAGAAGGGTCAACAAACTACACCCCAATGTCCAAGTCCAGTCCGCTGCCTGTTTTTGTACAGCCCACGAGCTAAGGAACGGTTTTTACATTTTGAAATGGTTGAAAAAAAATTGTGGACATTAATTTTCTTTCTTGTTATAACAATTACCTACAAATATCCTTGGTTTTGCCTCTTGACCCATAAAGGCTAAAATATTTACTAGCTGAATCTTTCCAGAAAATGTTTGCCAACCACTGATCTAAAACATCTTCTAATTCCAGTTGAGGAAACTGGAGCCTGGAGACGGAAAGTGACTTGGGGCAGATCTCACAGCCTGGAAGGGCAGTCTGAACTGTGGCTTTTGTTTAACCTGCTCCTTTACTGTGTCCTGGCCTCTTTCCTTCCTAGGGCCTCTGTTGCTAGTCACCCAGAAGATAGAATAATAGGTTCCTTTAATTGCATTGTGAACTGGAAAGGGAGTGACCGACTCCTTGAAGAGACCTGGATCATTATTCACTTATGAGCCCATCACAGGGAGGGTCAGGAAAATCATCTGCTGGAGCCACATGTTCTCAAAGGAGTTCAAATATAGACATTGGGATTCTCTCCAAATGAGGTCACAGACACAGAAAGATCCAGATAAAGTAAAAGATGATTGACATATAACTGAAAACGTGTGTTTCTCCTCCAGACCATACTGCCTGTGATGATCTATGAATTAATATTAAAAAATTATCTTATGGGTAGTGCCAGTTGCATTGCATTATATCAGTGTTGCGAGTTAAAGGCATTAATTTGTCAGACATAAGCATTTAAAATAGACTGCATTTTAAAAATAACCCTGTCGATCATTTCTTCATTTTAATTTTTGTTGTAAGAATATACTAAACTCCCCTCCCCCAAGTGAAAGTGGCTTGAATGACCTTGAACTTAAATGATGATGTGTTTAAACATCTAGCCAAAATTCCCTGCAGAATAGCTGGGTTACAGGAAAGAGTTACAGTACAACCTACAATTGATCCTCGTTACTCACAGCTCTGTATTTGCGAATTCACCTACTGGCTAAAACGTATTTATAACCCCCACCCAAATCAATAATTATAGTACTTTCACAGTCATTTGTGGACATGCACAGAGTGGTGAAAAATTTGAGTCACCCAATGCACAGGTTTCTAGCTGAGGCTGAACAAGGCCACACTCTGCCTTCTGGTTTCAGCTCTAGTACTGTGAACAGGTTTCCTTCTCGTGGTGTATTTAGTGCCACATTTCCCACAGTTTGGTGCTTTTTCTCGGTGATTTTTCTATTTAAAGTGGTCCCCTAGTGTAGTGTTGAAGTGATGTCTAGTGTTGCTAAGTGCAAGAAGGCTGTGATTTTGACTTAAATACACGTGTTAGAGAATCTTCATTCAGGCATGAGCTATAGGGCTGTTGGCCGTGAGTTCGGTGTTAACAAATCAACAATATATATTGAATGAGGTGTCTTTAAGCAGAAACACACATAAAACAAGGTTCTGTATTGATTAGTTGATGACCGGTTAATGCTGTGATCAGAGGCTCTCAGGAGCCTAACTTTGCATTTCCCCTAGGAGCAATGGTGCAGTAATTTTATAGACTGTAACTACCACAAATGATGAGTATCAGCTAACATTTGTAACACACAAGATCTTGTAAACCCTTCACTGTGCCTCTTTCTGCGCATCTCACCTGATCTGGCCTTAGGGTCCAGTAATAACCTATACAGACTGCCCTCTTCACAGGGATGCCTAGAACTCACTTCTCAAAATGACAGGGATTCCTGGCCATTGTAATTGGGAATTCTTACCATAAAGCCAATTTGCTGTATCATCTCATGCAAGTTGCTTATTCTCCCTGAGCCCCAGTCAGGTACTAAAATGAGACTAATAGGACGGACTTAATTTATAGGCCGATCTGGTGGAAGATCAGGGTGATCTTGAAGACCCCTTTGGCTATGCTGCAGCCATAGAGGTTTGGATCTTTTCCTGGGTTTTATTCTCCACCTGGAAATTCCAGTGTGCTCCAGATAGGAGTGGATTTGTTGAATCTGTGGTAGGTTAATTGATGTGAAGTTTTAGTAAGACTTGCTTGGTTCTTGGGGAAACCAGGATTGTAAGAAAAAATATCGAAAGGGAAGGAGCTCATAAGGTAGTCCATCTATTGACTGCTCAGGGTTTCTCTAGAATTCAACAGGTAGATGTCTGGTGGGACCATCACTGTGCTTCAGATTGATTGGGCAACTGAGCAGAGACTAAGGCTTTGATGATGTGTGCTAAGAAGATTTCTTTCTTTCTTTTTTAAATCATTATTTCTTTTCTTTTCTTTTCTTTTTTTTTGCGGTACACGGGCCTCTCACTGTTGTGGCCTCTCCCGTTGTGGAGCACAGGCTCCGGACGCACAGGCTCAGCGGCCATGGCTCACGGGCCCAGCCGCTCTGCGGCATGTGGGATCTTCCCGGACCGGGGCACGAACCCGTGTCCCCTGCATCGGCAGGCGGACCCTCAACCACTGCGCCACCAGGGAAGCCCCTTTCTTTTCTTTTTTAAAGGGAGAAAAGGTTCCTTGAGGTTACTGAGAGCACTGAGGTTTCTTTCTGAGCTCTTTGGAACATATACGAGAAATGGAGCTTGAACATTTCTCCCTATTTGGAAGTCTTGCTGGAGTCTGCTTTGTCATAACTAACTTGTCAGTGTCACAGCTACTTTCTATGCACTGCTCTCTGTGGTGTCTTCTGAATTAGTATCAGGTTTATCTCAAACATGGAAATGTTCTTATCAGAGATGACATCCAGAATTTTTTTGGAGGGTGTGTCTGTGTGCGTCTGTGTTTGCACGAGACAGTAGAAGAAAACCCCGTGCAAATCCTAGGCCAGTAGAGGTCCAATTCTCCAGGACAGATCCTCTGCCTGAGCTTTGGAACTCTACGACCCACTCTAGATTGCTCCATGGCAAAAGCAACATTCACCATGAGAAATTCATCATCTCCTTGCCCCAGACTTCCTGGGCTCCTTTGTGTCCTGTTGTCTTAGTAGAACCACCATCTCCCCAGTTACCCAAACCAGAAGGATGGAAGTTATTTTAAACTCTTGTCTTCTCATCCTTCACCTCTAATAGTCTCCTAAGTTCTGTCTGAGGACAGCCTACCTCCCAGATATCCCCATTAGTCACGGATCCCCTCTAACCCACTGCCAGTGCCTTCGTTCCAACCCCTCACATCTTTCTACTTGTCCATCTCCAAGCTCTTTGAACTTGTCTTTTCCCAGATGTGTCTCTCTTCTCGTCAAAGTGGTTCATTCAGGTCTCTCTCTGATCGCAGACTTCCAGTGAAGGCTGCGCGCCTGCGTGCGGTATATGTGGCTCTGCAGGATTTGGCTCCTGTGGGCGTCAGCCCAGCCTCCCGCTTCAGAACGTCCCAACTTGTTTGGTACCTTTTGGGTTTCCTTGGCTTTGTCCATCTTGCTGCTTCTATCTGGAATGTCCTTCCCAGCTTTTCTGTTTGGGAAACTCCCACCTGGTCTTTAAGACCCAGCTTCAGGGTTTCACCTCTCTCCCTATGGATAATAATCAAAATATTTAACAAGTGGTCTGCTTGGGTTCTGAGCAGTTAGAACGTGGAGAACTCTTGGTGTGGTCTTGCCTCTGTGCACCAGATAACTGACCTCTGGGTAAACCCCACCCTAGCAGAGTTGATCATCCCTCCTTTGTGCCACTGCTGTACATATGGAGCACCTGTTATTCACCCTGTGTTCACTTGACAAACATCTGATAATTGCCTACTCTCTTTGGACCTTGCTTGGATTGTGGGAATACAAGAATAAATAAGACAGCCTTTCTGTGCTCAGCATGCTTATAGTTCAGTCATACAGCATTTTTTTTTTTATTTGGTTATTTTCTATAAGACTATGAGCTCCTTGGACAGTGGGACCAGCTCTTTCATCTCAGCATCCTTGGTACCTGCCTGGTGCTGGGCATATAGCACGCTCCATCAGTCTTTTCTGAATGAGAGTATCTGGCTGGGATCCCCAGTGTCTGGACTCAAGGGTCAAAATGACAAGGTGTTAAAATGGTTCAAGGGTTCAAGGGATGGATTGGTCATGGGGTGAAGTGTTTCCAGCAAGAGGTGTTAGGTAACAATGTTTATTGATGACAGAAGAGCCCAGAGAAACAGTTCATTTGTCTTGTCTGTACCTCCTAATTCAGCTTTTTTTTTCTTCTTATAGTTCTTTTTTGAATGGAATAATGTCACCCACTCATTGGTTTTATATAGCTCCTATTGAAGTAGAACTCAACAGAAATTGTGCCTATTAATTAAAAACACAGAATGTGGGCAGTTTTTGAGCTGCTAATTAAGACTGTTACCTATCAGGTTACATTAGCAGTCTTAAACCCCTTTTCCTTTTCCTGAACCTAGAACTTTGCTTACCAGAGAAAATGACTTTAAAAAAGACAGTTGCCAAGAATGATAGCATCTTGTCCCCCAAACTGTTTCCTGTGCCTCCAGTGAAATGATAAGGTCAGATATCTTCCCAGTTCTTTGAAAGCTGTTAGTGGGTTGAAGTTGTTAGGGGCTGGAAAGGACACAAGTGGCCTCCCAGGGCCATTCCCTGCTGCCCTCCAATGATGGTCCAGCTGTGGGGCTGTAGATAGCACAGCTGGTAGGTAAGGGCCTGAAAATGCTTTCCTCCTCAGGCTGGTCAAGAAGAAAATATCTTACAATTTCTAGGAACTGCTGGGGCAACTGTGGCCTCTGAGTTTCAGCTCATCCACTGCTGATCACCATAGCTGCCTGTGGTGAACTGAATTAATTCCAGGAGGGCAGAAGGCAGAAGAATCTCAAGACTGAGGATACACTCCCTGTTCTGCCTCCTTTCAGGGGCTGGAATTCTCTGCTGTGCCCACAGTGCTGGTGCCGGCAGAAGATGTGGCTGTCTGGGCATGGTGCCAGGGAGCTTACATAGGACTCCCTGTTCAGCCCCAAACTGCATCCTGTACTGGCGTCTGGGGAAGAGGGGGGCGGCCCTGCAGGGCTTCCCTCATGACTGGTGTCCGAGCTCACACGGGCTCCCTTGAGGTAGGCATGGCGAGGGGCACGAGGCTGCTCCCACAAGTGGCCCCATTGTATCCTGAACTGGGAGGCTGCAGAGAGAGGCTCTGCCATGACTGCTGTGCGATGGGGGACCCCGGGGCGTGTCTGGAGGGTTTGATTCCACTGAATGGGGGCGGGGGGGTACAGCCATGTGGTGAGCATGTGCTCGGGGCCACATTTGGGTCCAAGGGCTGTCAATGTGCTTTGAGTTTGGGCTTCCTTTCTTTTTCAGAAGGTAGTTGATTCATGCAAAATGCTTAACCATGCCTGCAACGCACGGAGCAGGGATCAGATCCCCCTTTGATGTGCAGGGTCTTTTTGGAGGTTCCAAAAAATTAGTTCAAAGGTTTACTTTGGACACCACACCTCCAGCACATGTCAAAGTCAGGGCCTGGCTCCCCAGGCGGCGCGCTGGAGAAAGCATTTTGTGCTGGCTTCTTCCTCTCTCTGTTTTGTCTTGTGCTGAGCACAGATTTCCAGACTTCACACTGTCCTGGTGGCAAAAAGGGGAGATTGAGCAAAGGCAAATAAATGGCTCTGAGCTTTCTGAGGGTCCAGAGGAGCAAGGGTGCACCGAGGTCTTCCAGCCCTGCTGGAATCGGGCAGTGAGAGCGAGGCTGAGGCTCGTCTTCCGCGGCAGGCGCTCTCACTGCCTCGGAGCTTGGGGCCCTCTGAGGGAACTGCGTTCCCAGGCAGAAGAAGGGCCGTCTGGCCGCCCCACGGGGGTCAGAGCGCAGTTTGCCTGGCTTTGTTTTAGGTTGCTTGCTGCGGTGCTGCCTTCCCTCATCCCTTCTCTTCCACGGGGTGTGGGATTTAAGGACGGGCCCGGGGAGGATGGGGTGCAAGGTGCTGAGTGGGGGCAGGATTGGAGGCACATGGAAGGGGAGGGCGGGTGTGTCCACCTGGAGACCGCCTGGTGGGGAAACCATGCATCATGCTTCAGTGCGCTGAGAGTTGCCTTGCTGTTGTGTCCCCAGAGCATGGGCACTGGGAAGGTGCCCCCAGCTCTGCTAACAAGCTGGACCCTGGCGGGGTGGATGGGGTAGGAGTTCCGCCTGCCTCTTGAGAGAAAGCAAAGTAAAACCACACGTTATGGTGGTAGTGGACATGACCTTGAACTCAGGGGTTCGGGGAAGGATTTTCTTCCTTCTCTTCCTCTCAAATTATCAGGAACTCTTGAGTCCCTTGGAGGAGACTTCTCTGTTCTGTGGGCTATTTACCCACCAGCCCAGAGGTGGACGTTTCCACCATGACCCGCCTGCTACGTACGGCTGTCCCAATTCTTTACTCTGTGAGAAAAGGGGTTTGAAATGTACAAGTCCAGTGACGTCACAGGCTCAGGGGATGCCTGGAGACCAGAATCTGGGGCGTCACTGGAGAAGGGGTGAGACATGGAAGCTCCCACGGCCACACCCTTTTGCCCTTGGAATCATTGTTCCTTTCTCTCATACAACGTAGGTTACGGCCCTCAGCAGCCCCCAACCCCTCGCCAAAGCTGGTACCTCTGAAACACCACACATGTTCAGTCAGCATCCAGAGTGATTTACTACAACACGTGGAAGTCTCCTGGGGTCAGCTCTACAACAGTTTGGCAAATTGCAGGGATACAGAATCTTATCTTATTTTTAATGCCATTTAATTCAGGCTTTTATATCTCTCTCCAATTCCCTTTATAGGTTTTCCTTTTGCTTCTTTTCAACTTTGATCACTGGGGAAATTCCACAAGGTCCCTCCTTCATCTGTGGTGGAAAATCACAGTCTCTGTTGGGATTGGACTGCTCCGATGTCCGGCTCATGGAATACTTTAGTGTATTATTCTTCCTCTTTCCTGGGCTCATGTCCTTGGAGATCCTCTCTGCTTTCAGAGCATTCCTACACATTTCTCTGTCACTTCATGCCGTGTCTTTGCCATTTTTCTCATGTTTTCTGAAATCTTTCCTTTTCAGAGGATATTGGTTTCCTCCCACGAATCAGTTTTTTTAGTTTTTACATTTCATCTCCTGGCAGCCCTTCCTTCTAGGTTCTCACTTTCATCTTAGGACAAATGTTAGCATTCTTTGAATGTCCATTTCTGATTGAGCTAAACCTAGTGACTAGTTACTCTGGGTCAGGCAGCATGCTAGGCTTTTTCATTTATCAGTGGCTTTCAGAGAAACCCTGCATTGCTATCCCATTTTCACACATGAAGTATGCTGGGTAAGTTGGACTTGTAGTAAGTGGTCAGGCAGCTCTTCTAACACAAAACAAATTCTCTCTTCGCTGTATTTCAAGCGGTTTCCCTTAAAGGTAGATGGAGATTGCTGTCAGAATCAACTGACATTGAGGAATTGCTCCAGTTCCCCCACGTAACTAGATTGGGGATGTAATTAATCCAGCGTCGTAGGTGAAACTTCATTTCACGTGTGTGTGTGTGTTTTAATGTTGGTCAATATGGTGAGCAGATGTTACCCTTGGCTTTAGTGAACAACAAAAGCATTTGATTAATTTTAAAAAACAGCTCTAGACTCACCAATGGCACACGATGAGAGTCAATCTATATTCCCCTTCATTTCATTAGTCTGTCTCCTGATTTTGTTCAGGCCTGATTATTTTTTCCTTTTCTAGCTTTGGTGCCTGGGGAATCCAGGCCAATTTGCACAGCCACTTTTCTCCAGCTCCTGGAAAGCAGTCATTCAGCAGGTGGGAACTCGCGGGCCAATACAGCAGTGCAAGATTCGCTGTTTGGGTGGCAGGGAGAGAGGCGCCGAGTGATTGATTATCTCCAACATGAATAGCGCATGGCCTACAAACAAAATATGCAGTCGCCTAGGCCAACTTCCTCGTGCCTTAGGTCAGAGAAGAGAACACGTAATGGAGTGGTTGGGAAGCCTCGCGTCTGAAAGGGGTGAGGATGTGGATAGTCACTGGGACCGTCTGGTAATTGGAAAATTTGAGGTGGAGGAAAATTAAGTGATCTGGGAAAGGGAGAACAGATTCAAACGCCATAGTCTTATTACAGATTGGGAGGCCTCTCAGGCCAGGAGAGAAGAACGTTACTAGTGCAGGTGGAAGAAGCATGGCTGTACACTCGCCATTGGTGCCACTTGTGTGGAGATTAACGATGAACAGGGCTGACTTGTGGTAGTTTTGTGTCTCTCTGGTCTTGGTGGCTAGATGGTGAACTTCCTGTGGGCTGGGTAATGTCATATCTCTGGTGCCAAGCAGAATGCTTTGAATGGAGCACATACTCAGAAAATATTAACTGATTAGTAAGTTGATTGACATAAAGTTGAACGCTCACTTGAACAAGAGACCCAAGTAATTCACAGTTTAGGTGTACGCCCTGCTAGGTACTGTAAGATGCAGGTCCTGAGCCCCTGTAATTAAAAATGTTAGGGCACAGGCTAACTTATTAAAACAGAAAGATCCCAAAATGTAGTGACGTAAATAGGATCGCAATTTCTTTTTCTCTTACGTAACAGTCCAGTGGTCAGCAGGTGGGGGCTGGAGGCAAGGCAGCGGCTACAGCTTCAGTGAGCAGGAGGGAGGGAAAGAGCCAGGAGAGTGGCCGGGAAGTGGCATCTATCCTTCTGCTCATGTCCCTTTGGCTGCAGCGTGATCACATGGCCACACCGAGCTGCAAGGGAGGCTGGGAAGTGTAGTCTCCAGTTGAGGGGCTATGCACAGGTACAACTTAGGAATTGCATTATTAAAATGGAGAGAATGAATGTCGGTGGACATGTAGCCTCTGATATAGTACCTAAGCTAAATTTTCCTTAAGAGGCTTCCCTTTCCTTCCCTTTTCCAAGGAGGTTACAGGAAATAGAAGCAGCAGTTGCTGAATCCTATTTGCCAACCACCTGTAATCCTACAGATGTTGACAGTATAGAGCTCTATCCAGAATCTGAAGTCTCCTCCTCTGGAGGCATATTAGAGACAGAGATGGAGTGAGATGATGAAACCGCCTACGAGGTGCAGATGCAAACTCTTGGGAGAGCCAAGAGATTTTTGCCCCAGAGAACTAAAGTAATTTTGGTTGGTTGTTGGGAAAACATTACAAATGGGTATGGCATTGTGCAAAGTGTTAAATCTTAAGGAGAACTGCTGAATACATCATGTTCAGGACTTAATCCTCTTGTTTTTTATGGTGGTGTTTTACTCATTTTAAAATTAGTGCATGTACAATTTCAGAAATGTAGAATTGCTCTTTATTCAACTTGTGATTTCCCAATATATATTGTAAATTGACCTGGCACTGCTGAGATTTGTTTGTGCTAAACTGAAAGGAGTTTTGGTTCTGATTCAGAAGACCTGAGTACGAGCCCCATTTCTGAGCTTTTTTGGCCACAGGGTTAATTTATGAAAGGGAGATAATAGTAACCAATTTAGAGAGCTGGTGGGGATGAAATGTGCTATGGGTGTGAAAGCTCTAGATCAGTACTCTCAAGCATGGTACAGATGCTAGATGCTGTTACGACTATTACTGTTATGAATTGTCAGTTTACTTTTAAATAACTCTGAGTGGCCTGATATCAATTTGGGCATTTTGAAGCTCAACTACTAATAGTATAAAACTAAAAAATTTATTGTAATGGTTGAATTGGGGCTCGAAAAATCTCTGCCTAGTCTCCTTTTGAGATAGCACAAGTTTTCTAAAGTATTTGAAGTTGTCTTTAGATGTGTCCATGGTTCATTTTCTTTCTTAGGTATAAGGCTTATGCAATTGATTGGTAATAAAATAAATTTTATAACTGGAATGAAAAAAAAATTCTTCCCAGTGATTGTGAAAACACCAGGGAAGATTCGTGGCTAACAGTACCTGTGTATGACTTTTTCCTTCTTCCTCCACAAGAAGCCACCTTGAAGTCTTGTATATGGATGACGGTGTTTCAAATAGGATTATCATGTTCTCTAGGTTTATTTACTTGAAGGAAGTGCCCAGGGCACTATTATGTTACCTACAGAATAATTCCAAGATGAAAGGAAATCCATGATCAATGCGAAAGGCCCTTCCTTTGAACTGTTCTTATGGCTGTCACCCAGAGCTGCTAATACAGAGCAAAAAGTCTGCAAGCCAAGAGTATGTCTCTGGACACATGTGATCTGGACAAATGGCTCATCTCTTCTCTGTGGTAGGTTCTTTACTTGTCGAACGGGAAGCCCACTGCTGGACTCCTACCTCGCCATGCTGCTCTGTGGAGTGCTGGAAGGCATTTGAGGGCAAAGATTGTTTAAAACCACCTGGTCTTGGTTTAGGACATTCTGTTGGCTAAACGAGACTTACTCAAACACTGGAATATAGAAAGAAGAGTTCCTTTGCAGCCCACACCTTCTAGGAAGTAATATGGACTGAAAACCAATGATCCGTATCTTGCCAGGTAGCAGGCTATGCCCTGGGTGCCAGATAAGGACTCTTTATGACATTAAAGTACTATTTATTACCGTATAGAATACCAGTTTTTTTCCAGAGAGCTGACCCATTAAGTAAAATAAAACAAAATCACCTCTATTATCTTGTAAATGGGTATGTTCTGATGACAACAGACGATGATAGAGAATAATTTCTACAAGCTATTGATGTTCTAGGTATTATAGACGCAGGACTATGGTTTTCATGGGATTGCTGAATGAAGGCATCGTTCTCATTGTGGAGTCTGGACATCAAGCCAGTCCTACTTCTGTTCAATGCCACAGATTACAGTTTAAACAGTTGGGACCTTGAATACTCCACTGGTAGCCTGCCAGTGAAGACCTGCTGTGTTCTAAGTTGCAAAATGGGAGAGAAAGAGGAGGATACTAGAGATAGGACTGGGTGTGAGATCCATTCTTGCTTGTGGCAGCAGCGCCACTGGTGGAAAGCGGAGGTTGTTTGACTCTGGAGAGAGACACCACAGTCGGCCTAGGGTCAGGCTAGTCACGGTCCAGGTATTTGGTTTCTCCCCTGCTTGTTGAAACAAACCGTTTGCTATTAGTTCCAAGAAAACCAACCACTAAACTGAGAACCAACCCCAGGTGAAACCAACTGAAAGTTGCACAGGGGCTAGTGAGACTGACCTGTTTTTGCCTCTCTGCTTCCTGACTTGCTGCATTGGCTTCTGCTCTGTCTCTCACTCTGGTACAAGAACGAATAATATCCTCTGGCCTTGAGGCCACCCCACCCATGGTTTGACATAGTCGTATCTAGTACTTGAAAATGCAAAGTACTTGTGATAAAACATGGCAGAGGGGCAGGGGTACCATTAACCCAAGGCCCACAAAGCGTGGTTCCTAGTGCCTCTTGCCAATAACAGTTCATCTCTGCCACCTCCCCCCGGAGGACGCGTGTAGAAGGTCGGCTCTGAAGGGAACTTAGGGTTCCTTTTCTACTTCACCCTCCTCACTTTTAAAGATGAGAAAAGGCCCGAGAGTTAAAGTGACTTGCCAAAGTCATTGGTCAGTGGCTGAGCTGTTACAGGAATTTGTGCCTTCCGTGGAGCACAGTCCCAGAGCGCAGTGTGTGTGGTACCCCTGGAGCCATGGTAGAACTCCTAGTCTACTGCCCTTTCAAGACCATGACCCTGGGATTGTGGCCTTTGTCTCCTTTGTTCTTTTTGGGATTGTCACCTAATGTCACTGAGCTTGTTTCCTCAAACCCGCAAAATAAGAATCCCTCGCAAATTTATGAGGTTGGCCTGATGTTCATATGAGCCAATGGATGGAAAGTGTCATTTGTAATTTTAAAGCAATCTGCTGCCATAAGATGTGATTATATAACTATCTGCTATATAACATCGTCAATCCATTTTTTTTCTTTTTCTTTTTGGCCTGGAGCACCTTAATCCCTTGGTCGGCCTTAATTAATTTCAGGTGTATGATTAATATGTTAATGACACCCTCATTCAGCCCTCAGCACTTAATTGTTCTACAATTTCTCTGACTCCAGGTGTACTCTATACTCTCAAGCTCAGCAGGGCTTTTGTAGAGAGGGTATATCTTTTTGACATTTTGAAAATCCCCTTTCCAGCAAAAGATAAACCAAAGGATTGATCATTATTGTTGCAAGACAATTCCAGAGAACTCTTAATAGGGAGCTCTGCTACTGAGACCTGAATAGAGAATGGATCAAATTATAAATATTCAGACAAACGTGCAACTTCCCAGCATTCGAACTATTGTTTGAAACTGGGAGAAACATGATTTTAGTCTCGTATCATGGGGAACCTTAGGAATGAACAAGGCTGAGCAGTGGTCCTCGGCAGGGGTAGGGAAAGCAAGCGTTCACAGTGGCCATAGTTAAGAGCAAGGACCAAGTGCAATGTTTGACAGGAGGGACATTTTCAGTCAGTTCATGTAATTGGGCGTCCGTTGTCTAGTTCAGCCTTTTCCTTTCCTTCATGTCTCTTCTTCGTGTTAACTCCGTGGCTGAGTGGAGTAGCTAGCTGTCTCTGCAGCGATCTGCCAGGGCATCTACAGGCAAAAGCAAATAAGGACATAAATAAAAGTTCTTGTTTCAAGAGATTCTTTCCGAAAGTAGCCCCAAATGTCTGCTGTTGTCTTTGTTATTTTTCTGGGTGGATTTTCTCAGTCTCTGCATGTCTGGCTTGATGGATAATCTTTCCAATGTGGAGGAATAGTTCAGACTGGAAACAACATTAGAAAAGCTTGAAGAATTCATTTTTCATACCTGCTGCAATGTGTTAATGACCGAAGGTTACACAAAACACCAAATATTTGAATCTCCTGATACGGAAAGTTAGCAGAAATGCTTCATGCCATTTTCCATTGCTATTCCAAGACCACATCTGTTTGGAACTGAACTGTAGCATGCGTGCTGGGGAACCTGTATGAAATTAACTTTTATAGCTGCCTTTACAAGCAGGATCTTTTATTGTCTACAACTTGGCTGGGATTCAGGAAGTTCCCAAAATGATTTATTGTCATGTGTGCCTATTCTGTGGCAGCTGATGAAACTGATATATTATTGAACATATGCAGTCACTCTGGCTAGAGACAACAGATCATCTAAGCCTTTTATCCAAAAGGATTGAAGGATCCACATTGTGGAAGGGGAAAAAAAAGTTGAGTATTTTGTTTTAAGCGAAATAATTACTTGCAGGAGCAAAACATTTGTTACCAATCCTATAGTTCTTTTCTGCTTGCAACATAGTGAAAACATTAGAATCTAGAATATATTAATTAACTAAATACATAAGGTAATATTTCCCCAATAAATGTTGGATCACATTCTTATAATATCTGGGATAGTTAGTTCTGTTTATTAGACCATGATATTAAGAATGAAAGATCATGAATTTAAACTTCTTTCATGTTACTTAATGAAAAAAAAAACACCCAAACCCTCTCTTCTAGTTTAACAGAGGGGCTTGTCCAACCAGTCATATGGTTGCAAGAGGAATTTGGTGAAATGGTGGGTAATAACAACAGAATCTCTCTTTACTAGTTGAAAAACTCAAGAGCATGTTTTTCTGCTGATGAATCAGAACTTCCGTACGTGAAAGACAGCACCATTAACTAATCAACAACGAGAACAACATTGCATTTGATTAAATTCAAATACAGGAAAGAAAAAGATTAAATATAATTCTAGGATCTGCATTTATAGCATATAAAATATTTAATCCTGTGGCAAAATCTGGAGTTTCTGGATTCAGCGTGTGCTCTCTCAGCCAGATAGCTAACTGACACATTCATATTTCAATTGGAAGTGGATAGTCAAAGATCTGGGAGTTTCAGATGGATTTGGAAATGAAGCCTCAAGACTCCAGATCATATAAGGCTGTGTTAACCAGTTAGCAGATTTAGATCCAGTTTTCTAGTTACAGTGTCAATTGAAAACATTTGATTTATAGTGTCAGTGGAAAACAGACAAATCTCTAGGTATTATATATAAACACTGTCTACAGGGTCATTTATAAGACAAAGGGAGGGTAGTTACTCCAAGTGGAATGAGAGACAGTTTTTTCTCTTGACAGTGTAGATGCCCACGTTTTTGGAACAGAATTTGGGTGCTGGTTTTGGGATTCTGTCTGGTCAACACTAATCCTCTTTCTTCCAAAAGCACTTTTTTCCCTTTAAAATGGAAGTGGTTCATATAGTTGCCACCTTACTCATCGTCATAGGAAGTGTAGCTCTCAACAGATGTCATTCACTTTCTACAAATAGAAAAAATAGAAACTGAATTTAAGGGACCTAGCAGCATTGATTACGAACCTGATCCCTGAAACTCTGACATTATGTTTCTGTGTACGAGCTGACGGTGGAAGCAAAATGAGTCCTAGTTGAGTAAGTGCCTTGGTTGTATTCAGTTTGCTTTCCCTCACTTTAATCTGTTAGGCTTGGTAGTTTGACAGAGTTACATGTTAAAAAACTTATTTCATAGACAGGTGAGTTAGTTTCACATAGTGAAATAATCTTTCATATCTAAGGACAGTTGCTAAGTGTCAGAACAGTATGGTCCTGTACCAAAATGGGTCACACACCACATACTCTTGAGGCTGGGAGCAACCAATGCAGAGTGCTTATCTTACTCTCAGGCACGTCGTCTTGCTTATGAAGAAGGATTACACATTTTCAAGGGGTTGGAAGCAGTTGAATGTGGGTAATGTTAATTTGGTGTAAAACTTCAAGTGGCATATTACTAATGCCAAAGAACAAAGCAATCGAGGATCTGGTAACTAATTACTAACAGCACTGTCATTATTTTATGTAAGTGTGAACAAGAATCATATGTTTCTTTTTTTTTTTTTTTTTTTTTGCGGTACGCGGGCCTCTCACTGCTGTGGCCTCTCCCGTTGCGGAGCACAGGCTCCGGACGCGCAGGCTCAGCGGCCATGGCTCACGGGCCCAGCCTCTCCGCGGCATGTGGGATCTTCCCGGACCGGGGCACGAGCCCGTGTCCCCTGCATCGGCAGGCGGACTCTCAACCACTGCGCCACCAGGGAAGCCCCATATGTTTCTTATAGTTCATCCTTGTTGATGTACTTGGTGTTGCTGGTAAAAGTGTGATGATGAGCAGCTAGTTGATTGCTGAGATTCGCCGTGGACGACTCCTGATAGCAGTGTTTTGTGCCCATGCCCAGAGGCCCCAGGGGCAGTGGACATTCTTTAAATAAGTGAAGCAATTTAGTAGTTGTTGTGATTTAAAGGCACTATCACAGACTTGAATTAGGGGACCCTGCCATAATCATCTGTAGCTAATGACACTGATTTGGTGTTGCAGGAAGCTGCTGAGACTACCAGACGGAGGCATCTAGACTTCACAATGCGGCTTTGCCTTCCCTGGGAGCTCTCGGTCTTGCAGTAGAAAGAGAATGGATGGATATTGGTGAGTGTGGGGAACTACATTAATACAGCGGTTCCAGGAAGAGAGGGGGATGTTAATGTTTATTCTAGGTCTGCCAGCCGCTGTGGATACCTGGTTTGTTTGTTTGTTCAAAGAGCCCTTTATTCGAGAATCTTGAGATGATTTATCTAATGCCCATGATAGGACAAAAAGGACCCACTCCCCAAATGGAATGATTGTGAATTGAAAGACACTCAGACCAAGGGCTAGGGGTTTGTGTATTAACATATAAAAAGGGATGCTGAAAATATAAAGGCAGAGTAACTGAAAGGAAAGAACTTAGACTCACAGAATCTTAAAGTGTGGAGCTAGACGGGATGTAAAGATAATTGTCTAATCTCCTACCATTTATTGAATGATGAAACTGAAGCCCAGTGACATTAAGATCTCGTAGTGGGAGAATTAGAATTAGAATCAGCCTCCTAACTCCCAGTCCAGTATTCTCTCCAGTACATCATTTCCTAGAAAAAGTCTAACTCTTCATTCTCTAAGCCCACGCTTATCTAGGAAGCATCCAACTATAATTTACTCATTGGGTAGATCTCTCTCTCTCTAGATAACTGGTCTTGTGCCAGACACATGTCACTCCTCATTGTAAATTAGTAAATTTACTCTCTGGTGTGAATCCATCTCATGTGCCTCTGGGAAGCTTAAGCCACTTCCTAGGGCCACTGGACTGGGGATCAGAAAATCTAGGCTCCTGTCTTATCTCTCTCAAGTCAATTAACCTCTCAGGTCTGTTCTCTTATTTATAAAGTTAGAAGAATGATTGGGGGATCTCTAAAGCCCACTCAGCTCCAAATTGCTAAGACTCTATTTAAACATTGTCTCTATTGAAGAAGAGACAAGGAGAGCCATTTCCTGGACAGGATGATGTCTGTCTTTTTATATGCAAATGTGCATTGTGAGTTTCAAAAAGGGGGGTGGCTATGAACTGCTGGTGGAAGAGAATAGACCCAGGTGGCCTGACAACACCAGCAAGCAAAGTTGGGAAAGACCAAAGATGTTTAGCTGAAAGGAATGACCAATGAAGCCGGTAAACAGAATCTAGGTTAAGCTTACTGAGAGTCCATTGACTGAGGATGTGGTAGAAACCAGCTCTTTGAGCTTCTCTAAGTGTTATTTTCCAATAATGTCATAGGAAAAAAATTATTCTATGATCACATAAGTTTTAAAAATATTGGGTCAACAAAATTAAGTTGGTTTCTTTATGAAGACTTCTCAGTGCCTTTAACATGAGAAAATGCTTTGGGAGTGTCCAAGATGCAGAATTTCCCAGATTCCTTTGGCCACAGAACACATTGTTCTCTGATACTTTCCAGGGGAAATGCTGTCCTAGAACAGACTTGGAAAGAGGAGAGGACAATTCAGGGTGTGCTTTGGAACCGTGAGAACCCAGCATGCAGGCAGCACCAGAGCAGGCTGAGAGCGGGTCTGAGCAGGTCTGAGCCTGGGACTGCAAATGTACCGCGGTGGGAATCTGCCGGTGAAACCGTGACCTTGAAGGGAAGGCCCAGGATAAAGTATCAATACATGCCTTCCAAAAGGAGAGAGTGGGTGCATAAGAACTCCCAGGCTATCTGACGCTTTCAGTTAGACTCAACTAGTTGTATTGCTTACATGGTTTCTAGTTATATCCAGGACTGTGAATGGTATACAGGGCAAAATACCCTCATACTGAAACAAAGATGAATTTTTATATGATTTTTTTGGGGGGAAAGATTAATTTTGCAGAGAACAGTAAGTAAAGGAGCAGGTTAGAGCCCAGAACAGGTCTTGGAAGAAGAATGTGGAATCTCAACACTGTAAAGACCTGGAGTTTTTCACTGGAGGTCCAGGGACAGGCATCAGAGGATCATTGGATGCATGGGTACGGTTTTGTGGGGATGTGTACACCTGCTGTTTTGGGAACAGTGCGAATGGCTTTCATCAGATTCTCAAATCAGTCTCTAATCTCAAAAGCAGTTAGCAGTGCCTTCCTGTGGCCCATTTTGCAGGAGAGGAGACTGAGGCTTAGAGAGATGAAATAGTTTGCTGGATATCAGCATATTGTTTTTATCTTTGGTTCTTGCAGTGAGGTTCCCCTGAAAGCTGGCAAGCTGTAGATGGAACAGAAAATCCACTGGGGGAGCCTTGATCACTGGTTTAGGGGTTGCCCTTGCTCCTAGACCAAAGTAGGCTTTGAAATACACATTACATTTCCCATTTTACAGGCAGAAGACAGACAGTACAAATTGTTCAGAGGGACCTACAGCTTGAACATTTGCATTAGAAACCCTGAGTCTCGACTCCCATAAGAAATTACTCATAATTAATTTGTTACATCTAAAAGAACCCCCAAAACAAAAAAGAAGTTTGGTTTTAAACATGCACTCATCATGAAAGGTTTCTCTGTATTCAGTATCACACTGTGTTTTTGCCTTGAATATCACAAGTATTTTGAAATCAAAAGGATTTTCATTTTACCTTTTAGAAACGTGGTATAATTTATCTGCATGATTGCATTTTAATTAGCACTCCCGTTGCCTATTTAAACATGCAAAAATATAAAAACAAACCAACCAAATAGGAAGACATATTATAGCCAAGGTGTTTGCTACTGTCTGTTATTGAGCACCGCCTGGGGATAAACCCGTACCAGACTCAAGTTCAACAGTGTGAACTGGTTCCAGATAAACCCATTTGTATGCATCGTATTTTACATAAGGGTTAAGCTGTCTTAGCAATTGTTGATAATTATGGATCCTTGCATAGCTCTGAGAATCTCCAAACGTTCTTTGGGAGTAAATCAGCCATTCCCACAATTTCAAAACAAATGTGTAAAGAATTTTATACGGGGCATTTTTACACAAGTCTTGGGTGGTCAGGTGTTGACCCTTGAAAACCTAAAATCACATCAGAGTTCTGCCTGTGTGTACTCTGTTGTGGTCAGGGAGGGCAGGGTGAAGGATGTAAACCACAGGAATGGATTTAACTTTGGAGGGAGGTTTTAACTCTCTCGATAGCACAGTACGAGGCAGTGGGTCATCGTGGTGCCTGCTGCTGTTCTGGGAGCCTCTACTGCTCAAAATTCTGAACTAGGCTATTAAAATCAGAAATAAAGGCGCAGTAAAGAGAATTTGACCTTCTGGAGTGAACCTTGGAAGCCCTAGCTTCTAACACGTAAGACCTTCGTGCATTGAGCAAATTGGTCCTGATTCCTTCACCCTTTTCAGCGGTGGCCATAGGAGATCAGGTGAGCTGTAGCTCAGGCTAGTGGTCAGACCTCCACGATTATCCACCAAATATCAGCTCTCAAAATTGGGCTGCAAATTGGCCTAAATAGTAGTCCACGGATATTTCACAAAATACCGCTCTATGGTAAAATGAAATGTGTATTGTTACATGGCTTACTTAGTTACCAGCTAGTCACCTAAAACTAGGATTCCTTGGAATGAAATACTTAAATCCTCCTCTTAAGTCATATTGTAACCAAAAACCTCTGGAGAAAAATTTCGTATATGAGCAGCTTTGAAAGAAAACCTAAAGCAAATTTAGAACTCGTAGCTTTAAAGTAACAGCAGTTCTTTAGCAGCCCTGGCTGGGATCATTTTCTTGTGACATCTCATTGAACAGAACTACTCATGGGACAGGACTACTGTTTTAGGTGGAATTCAAAATCATGCTTCTTGCAAAGCAAGTTGTTTCCATCTTTGTAGTCATAGATCATTATGAGGTCCATTAGAAATAATTTGGTTATGAAATCTCAGTTAATAGTTTTAGATATCCAGAGCATTCTGGGCCAGAGTTGTAATAACCAGTCAAAGAGACTTGCCCTCTGAACTCCTAATGCCTAAACAATGCGCCTCCAACTCAATAACTGACATTGCTGATGGCGAGGGCCCCCACTGATGACTTACTTTTCCTCTCCCGTCAAATTCCTCATAAAAAGAATCAGGGTGCATGGACAACAAAACAAGGGTGACAAACCAGAATCTTTATCCATCGAGACTCTTCAGCACGATGCTGACAAGTGAGAGTGAAAGCACAGACTTCCTGCTCTTTCTCTCTAAGCCCATTAAGCCTTCGCTGGTCAACAGGCCTGCAATTGCTTTTGTATGGTTCTCCCTCCTTCCCCCATTTGTTTAAAGCATTGCAAGTCCTCCAACTGCCATGGCCGTCATTCTCCCTGAAAGCCGCCTGCGCGATGGCAGGGGCACAATGGGAGAGGGAGGCTGGCAGTGATTCCTTTGTGCCTCAGAGGGTTTCAGGGGATGTGGGAGGCTGAAGCAGCCATCCTCATGTAGGTACTGAAGGCCGACAGGTGGGGCGGGCTCTTGTGAGCGGATCTGCAGGAACACGTTTTTATCTCTTCCAAGTGCTGTCGAGTGTGGGTTGTAAGAACCAGATAAGATGTCTCATATGTGCCTGTGAGCCACTAATCGAGATGGCCTTCATTCAAAAATCTTTGTAGCTCTACTTCCCATTTACTATATTCTCTTAAGACCTGGATTGGGTCGCCAAAAATTTGTGTGATCTTATGTATGTCACTTGCTGTGAGATAATAGAAAAAATATATATTAGTCTCTGCCCCCGGTTCCTGGCACAGAGTTCCTAAATCTCTTGGAATTTCCTGGGTGTTCACAGTATCTTTTGTTCTAATGGGAGGACTCTTGGTGGGCTCCCGGATAGGGGCTGGTCACCAGAAAGACCAAGCCTTGATTAGAAGCTGCACGTTTTCAGCCCTACTCCCCCATTCTCCAGAGAGGGGAGAGGAGCTGGAAATGGAGCTCATGATTGATGGTACCTACATGAGGAAGCCTCCATAAAAATCCTCAAAGTGTGGGGTTCAGAGAACTTCTGGCTTGGTGAACACGTGGAGGTACAGGGGGTGGGTGGTATGTGATGCCCAGGGAGAGGGATGGAAGCTCTGTGCCCCTTCCCGCATACTTTGCTCTATGCGTCTCTTTCATCTGGATGTTCATTCATGCCCTTTATCATATCCTTTCATCCTAAACTGGTAAAGTAGACTCTTGAGTTCCGTGAGCTGCTCTAGTCAATGAATCAAACCTGAAGAGGGGATTGTGGGAGTCTCCGGTTTACAGCCGATGGGTCAGAAGCTCCCGTGACATTGCTATTGGCATTTGAAGTGGGGTAGGGAGGACCGGTTTTGTGGGACTGAGTCCTTAACCTGTGGGATCTGACGCTAGCTCCAGGTTGAGAGTGTCAGAATTAAGTTGTAGGACACCCAGCTGGTGTTGTGGAGTTGCTTGGTATGGGAAAAACCTCCACACGTCTGGTGTCAGAAGTGGTGTGCGTGTGGTAGTCGTGTGAGAGTAAAGGAGAGACACAGGAGGAGAAGTGTAGGTTTTCTTTCCCCTACATTCTCTGAGTTTCAGTTTCTTCATCAGTAAAATTAGAATAGTTCAGTGGTTCTCAAATGCAGTCCCCAGACCAGCAGCATCAGCTTGTCTGCGAACTTGTTAGATATGCACATTCTCAAACCCCAGCTGAGATCGACTGAATCAGCCCCACTGGGTGGGACCCAGGCATCTGCATTGTTTTGACAAGCCCTGCAGGGGACGCTGATGCACATTCAACCCCTGGAAGATGTTTCTAGCATTGGCATTTGTATGCCTCTTAGTTCTAGCTCATCAAGCCAGTACAAACTCAAAGCCCTACATACACATGGTAACATTTCCAGAGTGAGACGTGTCAAGTGTGTCAGGTGTAAGCATCCTTGCCGATATATAAACGAAGGATTATAATCATGTGATGAAAGGAAAACTCTAGAAAGGTGAACTAGCTTGGCAGGTTGAAAGCCTTTCTCTTCAGAATTCTCTCTCTTTCTTAAGTCCAACTGAGATGATTTCACAGGACAGTGATAAGTGCTTGTCTCCTGGTGGACAGCTCTGGGCAAAATCGACTTGGGTGTGCACATCTGCTTGCTCTGAAAAGAGAATTGAAGGCTTTTTCTTTCCTTACCCAGGGATCAGTTCTTGGTTTGATAAAGATGCCTCGAGAACACTAATAAATGCTGTGCAGCTTCATCTGTTAAAGCAACTGCTGTGGTGTATCTTAAGGCTGGGAAGACAGGCCCTTCTGAAACAGGTATCAGTTATTATACCTGTTCTGACCCCAGGCCTCCTTGCATATGTGATTTTTACTGCCTCTTATGCACCCCTCCCTCCCTCCTCCTTGCTTGCATAACTCTTACTTATCTTTTGGGACTCAGTACAGGCATCAGTCTCTTCTGGGATGTCTTCCTGAACTTCCACAGTTGGGTTAGGAGCCCCTCTTCACTGACCCCAGAGTCCCCTGTGCTGATCTTTATCGTAGCCATCAACACAGTGTTATCACTGCTACTAACTCATCCATTTCCCTGACTCAGCAGAGCTGCAGGAGGACAGGGCCTGTCTCATCATTCAGTTCATTCCCAGGGTCTAGCATGGTGCCTGGCATGTAGAGAGCATCAATCATTCTTTATTTATGGAGAGTGGCTCCATGTCTCCTGGCCACCCTCCATTAGATTTGTTTATGCCTTTTATTCCCCCATTTGTTTATGCATCTATCAGTCAAATATCTATTGTCCAACTAGCAGACGTGGCCCAAAGATAAGACATGGGGGCTGGCTGCTGTCGGGGATTCAGAAGGGAGCCCACTGCATGCTCTCTTCAAGGACCTGAGGCCCCGGTGGCACCCCTGCCCCTTTTTGTTTGTTTTTACACCTCAGGTGCGGAGTCCCGGTCACAGCACACTGTGGTCCTTGGTCTGTTCAAGAAGGCCCATCTCTTGATGGATGGCATGCTTTCCTTTTTCCCGTTCCCCACCCCCACTTTTGTCCTCTCCATAGGCCGTCGGTTTAATGTGTTTGTATGTATTTACTTTATTTGCTTGTACTCTTGTAGAACATGGATTTCTGTTTTGTGAACACATGTTCTGCGTTTACGTAAATGGCGCATAGGAAACCTCACTCTGCTTCTTGCTCGTTCTGTTTGGCACGTTAACAGGCATCCTCGTTGCTCTGCGCCTCTTCCCTGTTTCACTCATCTGTTCCCACAGTGACTGCCTCCACTCCCCCATCACAGACACAGGTGAACATCCTTAAACACGTCCCCTTATTGACTAGCAAGAATTCGTGGCATATGTGCCCTAGGACTCAGAGGCTGGTTTGCTGCGTCACAGAATGTGTACGTCCTTACATTGTCTGAGTACTGCTAGATTTTCTCTAGAATGGCTGCCTGGATTTTGTGGGTTGGCAGGAGTTACTTATATATATTCTATAAATCTATTTATTTATTTTTGGCTGCATTGGGTGTCTGTTGCTGTGCGCGGGCTTTTCTCTAGTTGCGGTGAGCGGGGGCTACTCTTCGTTGTGGTGCGCGGGCTTCTCGTTGCGGTGGCTTCTTCTGTTGTGGAGCATGGGCTCCAGGAGCAGGGGCCTCAGTAGTTGTGGCTCGCGGGCTCTAGAGCGCAGGCTCAGCAGTTGTGGCCCACGGGCCTAGTTGCTCTAGGCATGTGGGATCTTCCTGGGCCAGGGCTCGAACCCGTGTCCCCTGCATTGGCAGGCGGACTCCCAACCACTGTGCCACCAGGGAAGTCCCGAGTTACTTATATGTATTCTAGATTGTAGTCCCTTGTTGGTTTTGACATTGCAAATATCTGCTTTCAATTTGTTGCTTGTTAGCTTTGTCCATGGTATCCTTTTTTTAAAAAAAATCATTTTTTCTTCTCCAAAATGTACTGCAAAGATTGGTTTTGAATAGCCCTAAATGATCCTTTGATTATGAGCAAAAATGAGTAGCTTTTCACCCTAACATGAACTTTGCTATGTTTTCAGATATAGCCATGGATAGCATCACACAGATGTGGGCCTCAGCACGCCTGAATGAGGTATTCAGTTGAGCTTTAATACAGAAAAACCCTTAAGTATTAACCATAAAATGACCTAAACGTCAGTCATTTTGGAAATAGGGCTATAAGTGTTGTAAATAGGAAGCTATATATATTTGTAATAACCCCTATAATAACCAAAACAAGAGAGAAAGAAAAATTCATGAGAAAGTACTTGTGACCTTGGGGCTTGGGGCCCAGGACTCGGAAGGGCTGAGAGAAAGAGCACACTGGCTTTCCTTTGAGCACCGTTTGCATTCTTGTGAGAATTCAGAAACAGCCCTCTTGATGGTTCCAGTTAGCTCCACTAATTTCACCTTGGCTGGCAGCTAGCGTATTGAGTTAGCAAAGATTCCAGAGGTGTGTATATTGATAAAAAAATCAGAATTCCCTTGTATACATTAAGGGCCTTTATGATACAGCCCCAGTAATCTCAATCTCATCCACTCCTTGCAGCCTCTCCCCACTTCTATTTGATGGAAAGCCACATCAAGTTCATGCTGAAGGTCTCCTTAGCATATGCCACCTGTGTGCACAGGCTGGTGTCCTGATGGACTTCTACCTGTACTCAAGACTCAGCCCAACCTATGTTTTATGTATGAAACTCCGTACTTCCCCCATCCCATCCCAGGTGCTTTTATTGTGTCAAGTATGCACGTCAATTGTATATATAGCGATGTCTTGTACTTGTTATGTGTCTGCCTGCTCTGGTTTCTTAAGGAAGGAACAGGTCATGTTCATTATGTATCACCAAGAGAATCTCAGACATATGGTGGAGACTCCGTAATTCTCTCTAACATGAGGGGAATCTGCTTTCTCACCCATTAAAGATTACCATCTGACAGCCCAGATCCTCAAGCTTTTAAAAGATCAAGCAGCTAATTTGAAGAGTAAATCCATACTACTATGTCACTGGTTTAGTGTGTAAAACCTTCCACATGATAGTTACACCTTAAGCGGAAATTTCTGGAAACAGAGGACTGATTGTAATATAGAGGAATGATGGTAATGATGGAATTTGCAGGTAGCAGCATGGCAGTTAGAAAGGGTGGGTGATCATTTGGGGGTCAGCCAGTCCTTTCAGTGTCACTCAAATGACCTCACTTTTGTAAACATCAATATTTAGGAATATCTTGGGTATGTTCACAAAAAAGTTGGCCTTTCCTCCTACGCTTTATATTTGTAGGTTTCTCAGTAAAAGCATTTAAGTATATAGCACATGGAGTTTCTGAGTAGTTACTCTGATATGGGTTAAATTTCATCATGACAACAAGACACTGATACTTTCACCCGGAGTAAGATGTGTTTGATGATATGTTTTGTTGCCAGAAGTTCACTGTTAGAGGAGGTAGAAATAATAGAGGAAGCAAAGGAGTGTTTCTCCCAGGAAGATTCCCTTCTTAGGGTCCTCAGCGGGGTTTTCTCTCCTGACCTTTCTTCCCTGGCTCTGAACGTCAGTGAAAGGACTTTAGCTCCATGAGTTCAGAAATCACCTTGACAGGCTGGCCCCAGAGGCAGGATGCTCTGGGCCACTGGGCACCCAGGCAGCCATCTCCCTGCATCTTCCTTTTCCATTTCTTTGTGTATGCTTGTTTTATTTTCCTCCTTCTTTCAGCAGGATGATTTCATCATCACCTCAGTCCACATGGTGGAAAACACAGACACACCTTGGCGTCCACCCCTTAATTCCTATTCCAGAGTCCCAGGGTCTGTAACTCGAGATTCTCACTGGTCTGGAATGGGTCTGGTTCTTACTCTTGTCCCAGTCAGCTTGGCTGGGGCTAAGGGACCATGTTGAACAGACATGACAATTGGGAGCTCCCTGTGACCAGGGCAGGAGGGTGGAGGGCGGTTCCAGAAAGGAGGACGGCACATACAATCTAATAGGTGAGGCGTCTGCTATCACAGCCATCTTTGTATGAAGAGAGGTTTCCTAAGGCCCACTTTTAAGAAATAACCAATTCTTTTTCATCCCAACATGAAGAAAGAAAGAAAACAAGAAATGGACAGAAATTGGTATGTGTTATGAGTCCTGGTTCTGTTGTATAAAACACACACATCTGTCTGTCTCGGTATGAATATATGTGTGCCCATATACAGAAATGCATATCGTCTGAGATACTATAGTGCAAACATATGCTTTTTTGAGAATCCAGCATATGAGCTTTTCAACTCACACACCCCACACAAAAATTTCCCAAGGAAAACAAATAATTTCAGGTTTTAGGACAGAGCAGAGACCTGTTACGATAATAGTGTGCAACAGGTGTAGCGTTCTGCCCTCCAAGCAATGCTTTGTGGGAAAAAGAGGTGCTAAAGTGGCTGGATGGGGGTTTTAATGAGAAATTTTTCTCCTCCACACCCCCTCCCCGTTATTTGGTTATTTTCTCCAGTAGTTCCATCAGGAGCCCTGTGCTGGGAACATGGTGGAGAGAATGTTAACAATTCAACTCTCCCAGTTAATTGCAGCACTTTCTCCATCCCGCTCAGCAGGGCCTCTCCCTTGCAGGTTGCTGAAGACATAATGCACCTCTCTGTGTGAACGTGGAATGGTTTGTTCATCAGGGGGCTTAAAAATCCTCGGGGCTACAGTATCGCTCCTTGGGCACACGTTATGGAGGCTGGAGTGTGTTTCCCCCTCACACTTGGGTGTGAGTAAATCTTTATGTGACAGTAAAATGTGTAAAAGGAATCCTCTCTTCAAAGAGAAAAGGTGAAACTCAGGGGATACAGGAAACGTAGGGACGCACTGACTTAAAGTACACATGTAAACACGGCTTCTGTGTCTGGTTCTTCCCTGCCCATTAATGAAATGGCTCGCTCAAGAAACTGGGTTTAAGTGGAAGGGTTGCATGAAAGTTTTAGAAATTGAGTCATCCTGTTAGTTGGATATGTATTGAGAACTCCTGAGGCAGGACCTCTCTGTGAGTAGAGACCAGAAAAAAATCTACCAGGCGTGCATCCTCCATGTGGAGCTGACCGTTGGGTTTTGAACTTAAGTGCAGAGGTAAAGTGTGAGCAGATTTAAGAAAAGCCATGAGGCTGAGGATAATTAAGCACCAAAGTGCTGTGTTCAGCCACAGTTCAGCACAAGAGAGGAAGGAAGAAGAAGAGAATTGGATTCCTTGAGATTCCTGGCTTTGCCTAATTGGGTATGATGGGTGTGTTTTCCCGGCGGTAGTACACAGTGATTTAGGACAGGAAGTGGTGAATTCTCTTGTGAAAACAAGGGCATATAAAGGGCCCTGAAAGGGTTGGCTTTTTAAATCCTGTTGAAATTCACTGTAAACTTTACAATTTGAAGTTGTGTCTCTAATTCAGTGGTTCTCAAACCAGGGGTGGTTTGAATGTGGACAGTTGAGAGTCTCTGATTAAAGGAGGGGAAAAGAGGGAGAAAGGTCTGATTGAAGGCACAGGAGCACTGAACAGCTGTGGGAATGAATGGAGCTAATATCTTTAACAAGGGGAATGTTCTTCAGGTTTAGAGCAACCCCAGCTTACATGTAAGTAACGGGGAATTTGGTAAAACTGTAAACAATCAAATTCCCTTGCAACTAAACTTCATTTTGACATCTTGGGACCTGGAATGTTTTGTATTCTCACCACTGCCCCCTCAAAGCCTGTAGAAATTTATCTATAGGGTGTAGTCTTTTCTAGGTTGATATTGGAATGGCAGAGAGAACAGAAGTTTTGGATCCCATCATTTCCACAGTGTTCCTAGGGTCAGGAGACATTGTGGTAGGTTAAACTGTCCCTGCTCCTTCACATTCACCCCACCTACGAGAGAGCTCTTGGGCATCAAAACACGGAAAACCAGAAAACTTAATCAGAGCTAGTGCTGTCCATTGAGGATGATGGGAAGAGAGCCATTTATAGCTGCTGAGATGGCTGTTGCGATATACGTTGGCCCAGGAAAGAGGAAAAGGCTCCATCGTACCATCATGCCAGAGCTCGTTATTTTGAAAGGGGCAAGGTCAAAGTCACATTTACTATGGGAGTGCCCTTTCTTCACATGAAATAACATTCTGATGTCTCCAGTGTTGACTTGGCAAGGTCTTCTTTGCAATTACTAAGGAAACCAGCTGGTGGTTAGCCAGAGTGCTTCCTGGTGGTGATTAAGATATTAAACTGGAACTGGACACCCAATTTTGTTCTCCTTCACAGAACTGGAGCTCATCCCCTGCTCTGCTCATGCCCCCAACCTCCGCTTGTATCAGCTGCAGTTGAGCATTTGCAAGAAGCAAGAGTGAATCAAGGGGTAGAAGTCCTCCACTGGTTGAGAGGGCTGGACTTTACAGAGAAAAGAAGTGAGTGCTCCATGTTGGGAGACTGGAAGAGGACTATGGAAAACAAGGGGGATTGAAGAGAGTGAGAAATGTGAGAGGTAGAGCTTTCAGATGGGGTGTTCTCCTTGCAGGGGCTAGGTTCAGGAAGACCGTCTCCCCTTCTCAGTGGGAAGGAATAATTAAGTTAGACAGAGTTACAATTTCACTTCCTGCTATGGCTATCCTGGTCTTTTCACATTTAACTCATCCAGAAAATATATTACAAAAGTAAGATGCCATTCCAATAGTAACAAAAACAACATAATATTTGGAAATTGATTTAACCAAGATTACATCAGACCTCCATGGGGAAAAGCTTTAAAACTCTAATAAAAGACAAAGAAAATAATATCAATAAATATCATGTTCTTGGATGAACAATTTAATATTATAAAGTTTGCAATTCTCAAATTAATATATAATTTCAATGCACTGTCAATCAAAATTCCAGCTGAATTATTTTTCAGGATCTCAATAAATTTACAAAAGAAGAAAGATTCACAAATAGGTAAGGGAATAATAAAAAGAAATACAAGAGTGAAATGGGGGACTTATATATTCAGATAGTAAAACATTCAACAAAGCTGTAGTAATACAAATAGTATTTACAGACATATACGCCAAATAGAACAGAGGACTCAAAGATGGACACAGACTCAAATGGAAGAAGATATTTGCAATGTCTCAAAATGACAAAGGATGTAGAATATGGAACGAAGGCCTGCAAATTAACTCCAATAGAAAAGCAAAATTTATGAACAGGCATTTTAGGAAGGAGAAAACCTAAAAGGAAATAAACATAAAGAAATGCTCATATATATTAATAAGCAGAGAAATGCAAATAAGGACAATGAGATTTCGCTCTCATGAACTTAAACTGGAAAACATTAGAAGAAAAATGGATGATGTCAGCTAATGGTGGAGAGTGGGATTTGGGTTATCTAGGATTTCTCATACACCTCCAGTTGAGTCTTGACTGACCTGTAGCCATTTTCATGAGTAATCTGGCACTACTTAGGTAAATAAAACATCTGCATAAACTGTAACCCAGATATTCCATGGCTAGGTGTATATCCCAGAGAAATTTTCACATTGCTCTGGACAGGGAAATATGTAAGGATGTTCATATCAATAAGTTACCATACTGTTGTGTTAACTGAGAGTTAGAGACTATCTGTCAGTTGCCAGGAGAACTACCAGGTAAAACACGGTAGATCAACGTCATCTAAGTGCCACGCAGCGATTAGAAGCAATGGACTCAATGTACAATAGAAACACAAATTCTCTTAAAAACATAATGCTGCTTTGTTGTGCAACAGAAACTATCATGGTATTGTGAAGCAATTATACTCCAATAAAGATCTATTAAAAATAAATGAATAAATAGGGAAAAATTAACCCAATAGAAAAATTGACTAAGAATATGTAAAAATCTAAGATCTGCATGAGAAGATGCTCAACTGAACTCCTAAAGAAACATGTTAAAGAGGAAAATGAGATACCATTTTTACCAATAAAAATTGCAAAAATTTTTAAGTTTAAAACAAAACATAATGCTGGTTGAAAAAAGTAAGAAACGGATAAAAAGTGCAGTACGAACCATTTGTGTAGGTTAAAAGTATACCTATACCGAAGAGCGATAAACACTGTGCAAGAGGGGATACGGACAAAAAGATGGATGTTAAACACATTAGAATAATCGCCTATGGGGAGGAGTTAATGGGGTAATAAATGGAGACAAAGAAGATAGATAAAACAGAATCAGAAAGACAGTCAGACAAGAGAAGGGCCCCATATGGACCAAGGAGGAAATTGTGCCCAGAGCTATCAAGCGTGATTATATCCATCAGCATTCCACATCTAAGGTTAAAGAAAGGTTTCCCTGACCTGCCAGTGAGGAATTCCTTAAAGAGCAACCATCAGAGTTGGGTGATGGTTCAGGGTTCACCACCAGGAAGCACTCAGGCTAACCACCAGTAAGTCAGGAAGTATCTGGGGATCAATGACCACCATCACAGTCATCTTTGGAGGCAGAGAGAAGTGGGTCTGGAGAGCACTCAGGTTATCTTGCAGGCAGAAACAAGGCCATTCTTGCATACTAAAAAAAATCAGAATATAGAGGAGAGAACAGGGAGATGGGGAGTTGCAGGGCCACAGAGAAGAGAGAATTGAGAGCATCCAAGAGCTGAAGGCTTGTGAATGCTGGACACGGTGCTGTAGACACAGGACAAGCGGGGCATGGTCCCTGCCCTGGAGTTCATGCCCTACTTTTACTTTTTTGTCACACAAGATGTTAGTAATTCCCAGTAGATCTGACCCGATAAAACCATCCTGACTGGACACTCTTAAGGCCCTGACTGTCCCTCTTAAGGACATAGCCTGTGGGGCCTCATGTCCAGCGACAGGATCATCTAGAAGATGCAGCAAATGTTCCCATGTCTGTGGAATTACATCTTCTCCCTCACCCCCTCCTGTGTACATTCCAGAAACTTCTGATGGCCCAGTCCACTTAGGGTTATTTTTAATCTTCCCCCAGTCTCCCCATCTACCCAGCAAGCCTTCTCCTTTCTTTCCCTGGAGGACTGGGGCCTACACACACCCCACATTCCTCAGCACTTCTCTCTTGTCCAACATTCTCTTCTCTCAGCTTCCTTCTCTGGACCACACCTTCTCCTCCTTATACCTCGATGTTCTACTGCAGCATGTGGGGGCCATGGTAACTGTGGTTTCATTGTAATAGCATCTGTCATGATGCTTTCGACCTTGGGAAAGCTTGAGAAAACCAAGGCTTAATACCTAGTGTAGTCTAGAGCTACAATCTCCAGGTGTGTGGAAATGGGCCCTATTTAGGGACAAGTAGGGGGAACGTAGTGTGAAAATTACATCTCAACTTGGACTCCATCCTTCTGCTCTCTGCCCTGCTAGCTCTCACCACGCTAACTTCATTGAAATGTAACTGCATTGTCAAGTGCAAGAATTTTGTGTGTCTGGATGTACCCAGACTTTGTATATTTTTTGTGGCTCCATGTTTCAAAAACATCTCACTTCAATAACAAAGAGGCTTGTTGTGGCTGGGAGGTTTCAAAAGTAGATCATTGATGGAGACAAGCTCAGCCAAATGCCCTCTTGTCTTTGTCGATGTGAATCAGGATGACCTTTTCACCCTCCTCAAGAGGATATTTATAAGAACCAGACAGCACACATGTTAGAAAGATAACTCAAGAGGAGTCCAAGCGCAGTTGGAGAGAGGCTGGGAGTGTACCTCTCTCTGGAATGATGTTCATGGCAGCACATCTGTGGCTGTTATATTTTTCTAATTGGTCTTTGAAAGAGAGGGTGTTCTCTGCCTAGTGTACACACACACACACACACACACACACACACACACACACACACACACA
>NW_020837978.1:11182816-11248939 GCF_003676395.1 Aethalodelphis obliquidens | reverse complement strand
ACACACACACACACACACACACACACACACACACACACACACACACATTCTGTTTTTGTATTTCCCTCCCAGAAGTCAGAAGCTTAATCCCGTGATCTTTAGAAGGAAGGAAGTAAAGATCAGTTGGGCGTGATTAAGGCGGGGATTACTTTTATAGGTGACCTCTGGAGAAGCTGGCTGACTGTAGGGGGAGGGACAGAGCTAGATGTGTCTTAGCTTGGGGTGCTGCAACAGTACCACAGACTGGGGGCCTTAAACAACAGATGTTTATTTCTCATGGTTCTGGAGGCTGAAAGTCCGGGGTCAAGATGTTGGCAGGTCTGGGTTCTGGTGACTTTGTAGACAGGCACCTTCTAACTGTGTCCTCACATGGCCTTTTCTTGTTGGCCAAGGGGTGAGGGCAGAGAGAGAGAGAGAGAGAGAGAGAGAGAGAGAGAAAGGGAGGGAGGGAGAAGGAATCTGTCTTCCTTTTCTTATAAAACCACTAATCCCATCATGAGGGTCCCGCTCTCATGACCTCGTCTAAACCTCATTCCCTCCCAAATGGCCCACCTCCAGATACCATCACTCTGGGGGTTAGGGCTTCAACGGATGAGCTTTAGGGACACAAACATTCAGCCCACGTCGCCCTGGTAGACCAGGGAGTTCTCGGTGCCCAGCTTGCTCCTGCTTGGTCAGGTCCAGCCTCAGGAAACTCGGGGCCTTGTAGGATCCCCTTCCTGGTGGGGCAGCATCCCTGGGAAGGGTGATAGTCATGTGAACCGAATGGAGGGGGAGGCTGAAGTACTTTCTGAGAAATCTAGCTTGAGGGCTCTACTGTCCTGCAAAGATGCAGTGGCCTTTACTTTTGAGCCAGACAGCATATTGGAGCGTTCCAGTTAACCAAAACCCCAAACAAATAAACAAAATGCACTTAAACATTTTAAAAATGAAGCTTTTTAAATTATATTAACTTAATACTGAGATGTTATATCTAATTATGATGTAATGTGATAAGGATTTAAAATTTTCATATCATTTCGAGTTTCAGAATTTAACTTTCTAATTTCATCAAGGTATTTTCCTTGACACTGTCTGGGAAACTTACCTGTCCATTTAAGCAATCCCTCTGTCGCTTTTGTATCTTCCCCTTCCCCATTAGCAGGTGGTACAAAGCATTCATTGTATGGGACTGGTGTTTCCTTCACAAGGGCCATTTCGTTGCACATGATTTCATTTTAAGTTTCTCTTTAGCACTATATTTGGAAACAAAAAACTGGGCTGTGCTTGTAGCAGATGTTACTTCCCTTACCTTTGAGCTTTGGAGGCAAGGAGGAGAGGGAAGGAGGGGAGGTCTGCTGCTGGGGATAAGCCAGGGAGTACAGGATGTGGTGATGGAGGTTGTATGGCTCCTTCAGTGACTTGAGCTCCATGGCAGCACACCTTCAGCTTGATTACCTCTCCATTCAGGGAGCTCACCCCACTGATGCTGGCTAATGTGAGGAGAGGAAGGCCAGGAGCAAGGACAGGTCATTTTTTTAGCAGCTAGAAAAAAAGGTCTCTTTGCTTTTTTCTTCCTTTTTTGGGGATTCATGTAAAAGTTTTAAGTTGTTTGTGACTGAGTGTCCACCGTTGCTTCATTCCATGTCCCAGTAGCTTGAACTTGAAGACCAAACCTGACCATTTCAGAAGATTCCATAGCCACGTGAAGGGGCCATTCACTCTCCTTCCACTTGGAGACATTCTGTGCCACAGGCCCAGTGTGGTCTTTGCAGCATTGATGCCTCATTTGCTTTAAGCAGAGACAGGGATTTGCAGTTTTTGAAAACACTCAATTAACACCCTTTTCTTTGGGAGCGGTGTCCTTTTTTTTCCCATCAAAAGTCATTCACCCCCTTTCTGTTTATAACAGATTCTTACATAGAGGCAGCTGGGGAGTGTTCCCTCCATCCATGTCCATGCTGAAAGAGGTAGTAAAAATAAGCCCTTTTCTCTCTATGTATTCAGACTTACAGGAGGAAAGTGCCAAATTATTTTTCAGAATATGTTGTAAGACCTGATGTGACTGCAGACCGTACTGTGAGAAGAAACAGATGTGGAAATAAAAGATGTCCTTTTTCAAAGGAATCCTTTCTACTATCAAGAGCCTTCTTATAGACTGTCCCCTCGTTCTCAAGAAAGAGGTGCATCTAGGAAAGCCCCACCCAGCTTGTTGGTGTAGGCAGTCTGGTGGAGGAGCTGGGATGCTGCCTGATCCCTGCGCTGTAATTGTTTTTTTTTGTTTTTGTTTTTTTTAAAAATAAATTTATTTATTTTTGGCTGCATTGGGTCTTCGTTGCTGCACGCGGGCCTTTCTCTAGGTGCGGCGAGCAGGGTGCTACTCTTCGTTGTGGTACGCAGGCTTCTCATTGCGGTGGCTTCTCTTGTTGTGGCACACGGGCACAGTAGTTGTGGCTCGGGGACTCTAGAGCGCAGGCTCAGTAGTTGTGGCTCGCAGACTCTAGAGCGCAGGCTCAGTGGTTGTGGCTCACAGGCTCAGTTGCTCCGCGGCATGTGGGATCTTCCCGGACCAGGGCTTGAACCCGTGTCTCCTGCATTGGCAGGCGGATTCTTAACCACTGCGCCACCAGGGAAGCCCTGTAACTGGTTTTGAAACCACAAAACCAAACACTCCCTTCCCTGGGTTGCCTTCCAGTTCAGAGGGCTGATTCCTTATTTAAAGTATGTTTCCTCGCTGTGTCCCCCAGACTTCTTGTGAAGAGACAAAATATCCCACGTCTTTAGAACTGGGCTGTGGCCACCGTCAGCCTGCCCATTATGAAAAGAAGACGTCAAGCTCAGGTCCGCTGATTTTTATAGCAGGATGGAACTCACCAACGATTTACTTGCATTGCCCGGAGCCAGCTCAAATATGAAGCAGATTAGAACTGCTTCAGACTTTCATTGTTGTGGTACTGGATTCAACCTTCCAAAAAAATAGAGAAAAATAAACTCTGAAGGCACAGGAAACCTGTGTGGGCATGAGTGTGTGTGTGTGTGTGTGTGTGTGTGTGTGTGTGTGTGTGTGAGTGTGTGTGTGTCCTGTTATGGTGTCACTGCAACGAGTGAAGCAGTAACTTTGGGGTTTTGCTTTCATTCTGAAGCTTTTTTCTTCCCTCTGAGTATTTGTAATCCAGAAGCCAAGCTTAACGTCTCCACGTGACAAGGGGGAATCCAACGTGGGAGTGAGATTTGCTTTCAGCCGTGGTGGCTGAGGCTGTGTGTTGAGGCGTGGCACCATGTGTGGGCACAGGAGAGTTTTAGTATGGCGGTGGTGTGTGTGTGTGTGTGTGTGTGTGTGAGAGAGAGAGAGAGAGAGAGTGTAAGAAAGAAGGGAAAGCAACAGAATTCAGATTCTCTAGGGTAGAAGTTTTGGCCTTTGTTTTAGATTTTGCATTATGAAGAGTTGCACGCAGCTATAAATGTGAAAGTGATTGGCAAAGTCTGCAGATGAAATAAAATCTGTGAAGGGCGTAGAATGCTTTATACACATCGCACATTGGCAGTGTCTCTCCATAGGATGCATGTTCTAGAATTGGTTCTCTCTCTCTCTTTAAAGCTTACTCATTGTACTTTTATGTGTATCCTTCTCCTCCTCTGTTGTATTTCAGAAATCTTATTTAGAGCAGCCTAACTGAAGATGTGTAAGCAAGGTAGCTCTCACAATCGTATCTATTTAGATCACAGGGCAGGGCTATTATTCTCCGATGGTGGCAAAGGGATTATTTAACAGTTGTTAACGTGACACATGGGATGACATCACACTTGGGAAAAAGAAAGATTTAAGTCAATATTCTCTCACCAGCTTCAAAGTTGGAAATGCTTTCATGTAAGATGCATCTTATTTCTTGTCTGTTACTCCCTGATGGGAAGTGACACCTGAAAATTTTCTCCTGTTAATTTTTATTGTGATTTTGCAACAAGGCTACTCATGAGAAAATCTTGGCTGCCTTCTCTAAGCAGCGGAACCATCCACATCTTCCAACGTGGTACCACCCGAGTCCCCCCTTGTCAGCAAGGCGTGGAAGGAGATCTGCTTTGCCACAGAATTTGGCAAGTTCACAGTATTTAAATCCTGCCTGCTGTTTATACTTTTTTGATTCAGGAGTGGCTGGAAATACTGGAAATCTACATCCCTTTGGATTTTGCAAAACCCAACCTGTTATAGGAATTCTTGAGAGTTTGTCACAGATGACAAGTAGTCTGGGGAGAAAGGACCAAGCCACAAGTGCCATGGAATGAACGGTGGAAAAATGAATGTATCTGCTCTTGAGGCGGGTCCCAGGATGGATTTTACCAGTTAAAAGACTGGAGATCTTATTCAGTCTTTAAAATCTCTGACTTGTCTTCCTCCTTGGGCCTGGAAGAAAGTTTGTGACTGAAGGAGGTGTACTTCTGAAGAAACATTTCCAGTGTTCTCCACGTCATGGCTTCTCAAACTTGAAAGTCCCCATGAATCAGTTGGGCATCTCGTTAAAATGTAGATTCTGGTCCCTTAGGTTTGGGTGGGGCCCAAGATTCTGCAGTTTTACCAGCTTCAGGTGGTGCCCATGAGCCACAGTTGGAGGCCTACATGATAGGACCTCCGTCCTCGCTGGCAGTGGAGAGGGTAGGGGGTGGGCATGGGGTGGGCGAGGCACAGAAGTCCTGGAGAATTCCTTCTGACTGCTCCCAGCCCCGCCAGCTGCTGCCCATGAGCAGGCCTTCCTCAGAAATATTTAGAAGAAATGAAATAATGCTGTGCTCTTTTGGGAGCCAATGTGTGGAGGACAGAATGGAGACAGGTTACAGAAGAGAATGGGATCAGGCAGATACAGAGGAAGATGGAGACAGATAGGGGCAGACAGAGATTTCCTCCTGTAATTTCTGTCACTCTCTATCTCTTCCATCCTTTTCTCTCTGCTTCAATTTCTTTCTTTCTTTTTTTTCATCTTGTTTCCCTCATTGCTTTTCTGTCTGTTGTAAGATAACAGAATCGTTTCACTCAAGTTCAGAGGCAAGTGGGGGCTTGCGAGAAAAGCAGACTGGACTGGGAGCCAGGAAAGCAGCATCTGAGCCCCAGCTCTGCCGCTGGGGGCGGCAGGGCCACTAACTTGGGATTTTGGGGCCTCAGTTTCCTTTTCCGTAACATAAGCAAGTTGGGTTAGATGATCTCTAGACCCTTCCCAGCTCTGCAGCGCTATGATTTACAATCCACGTTAATATGTTTATCTGTTACTTGGGGCAAATGTGTTCACCTTTCGATGTAAATGAGTCAACTGTATGTCGCCAGGGTTACCAGTGTGCATAATTCCCATTTCTACCAGGCCTGTAAGCGTGTGCTCAGGGAGCTCTTGTGTGAGCATCACACCCCCCCAGCATCACTGGAGCATGCATGTGTGAGAATGTCTCAACCAACCACCCTCTGAATTTCTCAGAATTAAAAATTTGTTCTTCTCTAGGGCTTTAACAGCCTTTGCCATTAGGCAGTTTTTAAAAGATTACTGTTATTATTATTCATATCATTTGAGGGGCAGATTCTTATCTTACATCCCCCCACCACCACCCCCCACCCCCAGAGTCAAAAAACTCACTTGAAAGGCTTTAAAGCTTGACACTTTGGAAGCTGTTTTGTAAATAATGTCATTGTTATTTCTTGGGGAAGGAGGAGGGAAGAAGAGAAGGGGGTCTGTTGGTAAAGGAGACGGAGCGTGGTGGACGTGGTGGGCAGAAGGGCAGTTGACCCATTAACTTGCTTTTGTTTCTCCTTGAAGTTGTTTGATTTACAAGCGTAATAACCAGCAAGTAATCAGATACTGAAAACCAAGCAGAAGGGAAAACAAAGAGAAGCCATTCAGCATTGCAGAGGATAAGGCCTGTCCTCAGCTCAGCGGGGGGCTGTGCTGGATGCACCAGGGTGTGAAAACAAGAGTCTGTCACCTCCAAGAATAGAGTTCACTGGCTCCTGCTCAGTGAAACCAGTAGGGAGAGAAGTTGTTTTGGACCATTTGATAATGATGCAAAGAATAGGGTACACCTAAGGTAGGTAACTTGTTTGGTATCTTTTGAGATTGCTTCTTAGGGAAGGGCAGCCAACACTTCATGGGCCTGGTATTGTCAGAGTCACAGGTCAGCACCCACCCACGTCCCTTAGCCAGTGAGGGTCCCTTTCCTGGACTGCTCGTAGTAAAGAACATGTAAGAGTTAGAGCAGCCTAAACCTGAAAAGGCTAAAACTCGTTGCCTTTTGATGTCCTAACCGTTGCCTGGTGAAGATGGCAGCCCTCTGTTCACCTTGCAAAGCATTCCTGGAGAATGGGTGTCACAATCGTCACTTGCTTTGCTGGGCTCTAGCCTTGACCCTTGTACCTCAGATTGCATCTACAAATGAGAGGCTAGCCAAAGTAAACGTGTCAGTTGGGAAATCAGTTTCCCAGAATTGATACTTCGGAGAATTTTCAGTACATTCGTGGAGGTGGGAGGGAGATACAATACAAGTGAGGGGAGAAAATTGCTCTGGGAGGGTGGGCAGCTGTTGTTCGGGTGTAGTTTTGTTGTGATTTTCTCATATTTATTTTTCCAGGAGATAAGAGGGTTTTCTGTGAGCTCCTCTAAGCTAGCTGGCCTTGCTGCTAATGCTTCTAATGGTCTCCAAATCCTCATCCAGATGTAGTCTATGTTTATTCATCTGATAACACGGTTTCTAATGGGAAGGCTTGGAAGTCTGTTGGTTAAAGGCACTCTCCTGATTTATTTTCTTGTCCATCTGCCTTTCGTACCATCCATTTAATGCAGTGTTGAGTTGCTGTTTCTTTAATAGTGATGCTTTAAATGTAAAAAGGGACAACAGGTCAGTTGGAGCAAAGGGATGACACAGTCCATCTCTGCCACCATCCCCCTAGTCGGAGCCCAAGCTTGCTGTCCATTTGCAGTGGCTTCTTGCCTGGTCTGCCTGTTTCCACTCTTGCCCTGTTCCCAAGAAGTCTCCTCGGTGCATCCAGAGAGATTGTGTGAATTGCAGATCAGACCATGTCATCCTCTGTTACAAATTGCTTTAATGGCTTCTCATTGCAATTAAATTTTTTGAAAATATTATAAATACCTATGAATCCATTGCCCACAGAACTGGAACATTAACAAGAATGTTCATCTACTTAGGCGTTGAGCTCCATCCCATAATGCTGCCAACTCACTCTTCTGAGCCTTGTATTTAATTATTCTCCTGCTTTATTTAAATATGGTTTTATTACCTACATGTATTCCTTAAAAGTGCCCTGTTAAAGTTTAGTTACTTTAAACATTCTATGTGTTATCTTCTGGGACTTGCTTTTTCCATTTAATAATGTATCGCTAAGATTCATCAACATTGTTGCATATAATAGGGCGGTAGATTTAACTCCTTTATAATATTCCATCTTATGAATATGCCATAATTTACCTCTTTTCCAGTGGATGGGTCTTTTGGTTGCTTGTAGAGTTTTGCTCCTGGGGACAGTGCTGCTAAGAATATTCTTGTACAACTTCCCACTGCTCTTAGGGTAAAGCCAGAGAATCCTTCAGACGGCCTCAAAGTCTCTGCATTGCCTGGCCCTCCCTATCTCTGCATCCTCACCCTTCCTCACTCCTTTTGTTTTCTGTGCTTCACCCCAGGCAGAGGTACAGTAAAGGGTTGAGGAAGGTTAAGAAGGGTGGTGTGTTCAGGAAATGGAAGTAGGTGATTTTTCTCTTCCTCTTCTCCTTGTTACCGTCAGCATTTCCTCCAAATCCCAAATCAGTCATTAATCTATACTTAGCCGTGTCTTACTTGCTGTCTCAGAACAGGAGGCCAATTCACCTGAACGTTTTCAGGCCACCGCGTCAACACCTGCCTTTCTACTGGACTCTGAGCTCTGCTGTTGTTCCCAATTGTACCCCCAGAACACAGCAGGAGCCCAGCACATAGTAGGAGCTCAATATATATTTTCAAATGAATAAAACCGTAGTTCACACAGAGTTAGGACACTGGTTGAAAACGCAGGGCGACCACATGCCAGGATCCAGTGGGCTTCTTCCTGAAGCCTCTGGAGCCGGAGTTGGCAAACCTTTTCTATAAAAGGCCAGAGAGTCAACGTTTTCCACTTCAAAGGTTATGTGGCCTCTGACAAAGTTACTCAGCTTTGCTGATGTGTCACAAAAGCAGCCATAGTTAATAAGGAAGCAAAGGAGCATGGCTGTGTTTCAGTAAAACTTTATTGAAATGGACGCTGAAACTTGAATTTCATAGAATGTTAATTTTCATGTGTCACGCAATGTGATTCATGTGTTAAAAAGTGATTATTTTGATTTTTGCAACCATTAAAAGTAGGAGGACCATTCTTAGCTCGCAGGCTGTACAGAAGTGGAATTGCCTGTGGGCCATGGTTGGCTGACCCCTCTTTAGGGTAGTCTGGTACCCTTGCCCATCCAGTGACGTTGGATCACGTTTAGCCAATTGATCACTTTTGTAAACAGGCAGCCACTGGGAATGGAGAGTGAGAGAAGGCCCAGAGTTAGTGCCTTATTTAAAGAATTAAAAGATACCTGTTTTTTTTTAACTTTTTGTGATAAGTTGCCAAATGGCTCTCCTAGCCCTCAGCCCTTCCATTGCCATCTTCCTCCTTTGATATTGAAATTAAAATTCAGGCACTTAAAAGTGCATCTTAGGGGCTTCCCTGGTGGCGCAGTGGTTGAGAGTCTGCCTGCCGATGCAGGGGACATGGGTTCGTGCCCCGGTCCGGGAAGATCCCACATGCCGCGGAGCAGCTGGGCCCGTGAGCCATGGCCACTGAGCCTGCGCGTCCGGAGCCCGTGCTCCGCAACTGGAGAGGCCACAATAGTGAGAGGCCCACGTACCGCCAAAAAAAAAAAAAAAAAAAGGGCATCTTATGACAGGTTAGGTTGCCACCCTACAACAGCCAGGTCATTACCCCAAATTGCATAATAAAGAAACTACACGCCCTCTCACCTGGCTGTGCTCTCTGGGCTGATTCAGCAGTCAGAGTGAGGCACTGACTGCTGACATTTGCTGACACTGTCACAATGACCCGTCCAAGTCATTGTCTGATCTCTGCAGGGAGGCGGATGGTCTTCAAGTTTCAGTCTACCTCTTTGGGTGGACTTGCCCTCACCGAGTAGAGGTTCTCCAGATGGGCGGGAGTCCATGTCCTGCTGCCATTCCTTGAGAGGCCACGCCTGGCTAAGTGCTGTAGAGACCTGACCACAGGAATCAGGACAGCTCTTCCGAGCCAGCATCATCTCTGGCCTGAATTTCTACACTAACCGGTGTCCCTTCTTCTCCTCCTGTCCCAAATAAGCTGCCCTCAACACATAAACCCGAGTGATCTTTTGAAAGCAGAAATCAGATCACATCACTCACTTGCTTAAAATCCTGCAAGGGGTTAACATTTAGAATAAAATCCAAATTCCTTATCCTGTGTTATGGGTTGAACTGTGTCCTTCCCAAAAGATGTCCCAGCCAGGCTGACGTAACATGGCCCATCCACCTTTGTACGGATGCAGGTGTGGGTTCACCAACACTACCATGAAACCAGGAAAACAAAGCAAAATGAAACCAACAAAGGTTTCTGCTTTGCAATATTTGTTAACATAAAGCCGTGTTGACACACTCTTTAATCTGTCAGCAGAAAAACCCTGGAAGGTAGCCCACACTGTCCATGAGTTAACTTGCTTTTGTTCACTGAGATGGAAGTATTAATTCATTGGAAGTGATGTGTATCCTCAGCACAGCTCTGAAAAGGCAGTGGTGGTGTGCGACCCCGGCAGGTACCATTGTGGACCCAAGAGAGGAACGGGGTGATGAGGCAGGGGCACCATTGCCTGCTCATGGCCCTGCGTTGTTGAAGGTGGCAGATGTAGTTCCTTGACTTATAATGTAGGAATTGTTAGCACCATGTACCCCTACAGTTGGAAGGATGCTTGAAATACCATCGGATTCTGCCCTCGGCGCTCAGAAATCCGTCCAAGTCATTTTCTGGTCTCTACACAGAGGTGGATGGTCGTCAGGCTGTAGTTTACCTCTTCGGGTAGACTGTCCCCAGATAGCTTACCCTCGCCGAGCAGAGGTTCTCCAGATGGATGGGTCAATTTCCTGGTCAGTTCTTTGGGAGGCCACGCCTGGCTAAATGCTGTAGAGACCTGACCACAGGAATCAGGACACCTCTTCCAAGCTAGCATCATCTCTGGCCTGGATTTCTGTGCTAACTGGTCTCCCTCTTCCCCTGCTGTCTTGAGTAAGCCACTCACCACATATAAACCTGAGCGATCTTTTGAAAGCAGAAATCAGATCACATCACTCACTTGCTTACAATCCTCCAAGGGGTTACATTTAGGATAAAATCCAGATTCCTTACCCTGTATTATGGGTTGAACTCTGTCCTTCCCCAAAGATGTTGAAGTCCTGTGAATGTGAACTTATTGGAAATAAGGTCTTTGCAGATGATCAAGTGAAAATGGGATAATTGAATGGGCCCTAATCCAGTGTGACTGGTGTCCTTATAAAAAGGGGAATTTGGATACAGAAGTAGACATGTATAGAGGGAAGATGATGTGAAGACATAGGGAGGATGCCAGCAGCAAGCTCAGGGGTGCCTGAGGCCACCGGAAGCAGGAGAGAGGCCTGGAACAGATTCCCCCTCATAGCCTCGGAAGGAACCAGTTCTGCAGACACTTTGATTTTGGATTTCCAGCCTCCAGACTTTGAGAGAATACATTTCTGTTCTTTAAGCCACCTGGTTGGTGGTACTTTACGTCAGCCCCAGGAAACTAATACACCTGCTTACAAAGCCTGTATGATGTGCGCCCACCTTCCTCTAGGGCCTCCCTTTGAATTGTACTCATACCCAAGTCACTGTGCTTCTTGACAGGGGCAACACTGTGGCTGCCCAAATGGCACCGGGAGAAGTGGGGGTGGGTGGCTGGTAGTTAGAACCAGGGGCTTTATTGACATTTAATGGGAGGGGAGGCCAGGGATGGTAGAAAGTTTCAAATGCATGGAAAAGCCCCACACAATATAGCCACTGATGGCCCCGCTGAGAATTCCTGCACCACACTAGCCTTCATTCAGTTCTGTGAAACTGCCCCCCTTCCCCCTAGCTCGCCTGTGGCCTCTGCCTGGAATGCTCCCCCCTGCTCTTCCCATGGGCTAGATCTCAACTCAGATGTGATCTTCTCAGAGTGGCTTTCCGGACTGTAAAGTGCCCACTTGTTCATTCACTTTCACATCAGTTTTTAAAAAATACTCCTGCAATGGATAGCATCATCACTATTTGATTTTTAAAAACCTGTTAGTCTATCTGCTTGTCTCCTCCCACTAGAACATGAGTTTGGTTAGAGCAGGACTGTGTGGTAAGCCCAGGATCTAGAGCAGAGCCTGGCACAGAGTAGGTGCTCACATGTACATGCTGGTAAGAAAAATGAGTCCTGAGCCCAGAGCTGGGAATCCGTGAAAGCCTGGGGTCAGGGAGAGAAGAAGATAGGGCGGAGAGGAAGACGGAGTCCATGAAATGTGGTGGGAGAGGTGACAAGGCACTGGTAGGGCAGCAAATTTAACAGCAGCCAGACTTTCCAGACTGTTTCAGACCAAGAAACAAGAGTGCATGGGATTCCTTGAAGAGCTTTTGGGGGAGCACCCTTTTTTCATACAGTGAGGAGTAGGGTGTGGAATTCATTAAACCCAGATTGATAGAGACTGGAAAATAGAACTAGCTTCCCCATGGTTTAAGAGGAACTCAAGCTTGACGGATGACAGGTTGCCTTTTACTGAGTTATTGGATAATTGGGAGCTAGGAGGGGAAAACCCAACGATAAAGTTGACGTTAGGAAGGACAAGCCCAAGCCCATTCCATGGAATGCCCTTTTGTATCTGTGAGAGGCAGACCTTGGGTTGGATGGGATGTGGACTTCCCTATCCTTGCTTTTCAGGGGCCTATCTCTTCCTTAAGATGATACAGAATGGGACTTCCCTGGTGGTCCAGTGGTAGAGAACCTGCCTTCCAGTGCAGGGGACGCAGGTTCAATCCCTGGTCGGGGGACTAAGATCCCACATGCCACAACTACTGAGCTTGCGCACCTCAACTAGAGAGCCCGCGTGCTGCAAGCTACAGAGCCCACGCACCCTGGAGCCCGCACGCCACAACTAGAAAGAGGAAACCCGCACACCGCAACTAGAGAGACGCCTGTGTGCTGCAACAAGGAGCCCACGCGCCGCAAGGAAAGATCCCACATGCCGCAGCTGGGACCCGACACAGCCACAAAAGTAAAGAAAATTAAAAAAAAAAAAGATACAGAACAAACACTACACAAGCTTTTACGTGGACCCTGAGATTGAGTCATTTCAAAGGACATGCAGTAATAAATAATAGAGTCAGGTTTTTCAAAACAGTTGCAGCCTTTATTTTTCCCTTAGAAGTCCTCTATTTTACGTAGCTTTGCTTTATGTAAAATTTCATTTTCCATCTTGCGGCACACTTGGAACTTTGGAGGCAAGAGGCACTGTTCTCAAATGGATGAGAGGTGGCCTGTGTTGTAATCCTACCTCTGCTGCTAATTTGCCGGACGACCTTTAGTGTTTTACTTAACCTTGCAAGGGCTTCAATTATTCTATAGAAAATTCAGCGAGAATACATTACACCACAGGGGACTGCTGATGGTGAAAGAATGAACCGATATATGTGAAACCACATTGAGGAACCTTCTGTCTGCCTTTCTTTACCTTCCTTTTGTTATTTCAGCTCTTTGCTTGAGGCCCCTCCCTCCCAGCGGGCCCTCATCTTTCTTGTCACCTTCCCTCATACAGGTTTCCCAAACTTCAGTCATTCACGTACCAAATTCACAATTTGTGGCATATTTGAGCACCAGCTGCATCACTCTTCGCTTAATATTTTCTTTAAATCGACTCACTTTTTAATTTAAATGGGTTTACTTGAAAAGGAAAAATGTGCATCAGTACATGTGACAGTGAGATCATAAGTTTGTCAAGCATATTTTCTCTAATATACATTGTATTACTACATGATCATTAAAATTAAAAAAATAAAAACACGGAGTCCTGACTTAAACACCCCTTCCTTGATGACACCTTTGCTAACCCCCCAGACTAAGTCTGTCCGCCTGTCATATACCCCAGCTTCCTCTTTTGTAACACTCGTAATAATCACACCCCCTTGTAATTATCACCTCATATCTGCCTCTTCCACTAGAATATAATCTCTATATGGACAGGAGCAGTGCTTGTATATCCACGGTATAGCATCGTACCTAGAACATAAAAGGTATCCAAAAAATTTTTGTGGAATTAGATAAAAAGTTCATCTGTATACTGACCTCAGACTATCTCGAGACCACCAGTGGAAAACTGCAGTGTATGACACCCTCTCCTTCTTTTTCTTCTATCCCAGTGCTTTCCAATGTGGGGACATTCGGGGTCCCGTGAGCAGCCAGGTCACAATTGACTCGTAGGAAGCTGTGGGTTACATAGTTAGGAGTCTAGGTGCTTCCTCTATTGATCCAAATTTTAAGAATTGATATGTGCAGGGAGTAAAGAAATGACGGCTGTGGAGTTTTCAAAGCTATGAGTTCTTGGGATATGTAAGTAACGGGCAACTCATTCTTCTGTCCCCACAGACTTCTTCTCACATAAAGTATATTCCCACCGGGAATATTTGGTGGTTGTTGATGATGCCTGGGCAATACTTAAATCTCCATGGGGTCCCCAAAGAAGGCCCTAAACCTTATTTGTACCTGTCGTTTGCTTGACCTCTTACCTCTGGTTCTAACTTTCCACAAGTTTCTGAGCCTCTGAGAAAGCGGTCGTGCAGACGTTGTAGATGTCTTGGCAGGTGTCTGGTTCTGCATGGGTACTAAGTCCTTGACAGTGGTTTTCTAGAAAAATGATGTGCTCCTTATCTGTTTGCTAATTCCTTCCGCATATCACAGGACTTTTCTGTAAATTCCCATCAGTCTTGACAAAGTTATCTTGTAGACTTACGTAGTGATTTTGATGGCTGCATGGAGCTGTTTGTCTTGTTCAGAACTAACTTAATAACACCACAGTGGCACCTACTGTACCACCAAACTTCTTAGACTCTCCTAATATACTAATCAGCATGTCAGTGAAATATTTTTTTTCCGGATAGAGACAAGCCTGGTGAAATGGATTAGACGTTCACATGGCATTGCATAATTCAGCATGCCAGCACGGTGCATATGATTTGCCTTAATAGCCTGCACTGGAAGCTGCTGCTCATAGGTTTCTCTCATTAGGTCGAATATGGAAGATTCCAGACTGTCAATCAATTACAGTAATTTCCTTTTCCATATTTATTCCATCACTATCATTGACAGCTACCATTAAGTGACATTAATGCAATACAATATCATCTTGCATTTCTACAGAGCATCTCAGGGTGCCTAACACTTCCTCTCCAGCCAAAAAATCACATTACAAAAGAAGAAGTGCCCTCACTCTCTGGGTAGAAGACAGGCTGCCAGTTCTCTGGGATGCTGTGGGAGTTGCCCGGAATCTCTGGAGATGCTCCTCACTTCCGGCCATGGGGATTTTTCTGTTGTCTAAAAACATCTGAGGCTGTGACTCTGGGGAGTGGGGTGACTTAGTGGACAGGATGGCTTTGCAGGGAGCCCAGTGGACCACCTGGCTGCCTCGACTCCACATTGATTTAGGACGTGTTTATGAGGCAGGGCCGGTGGGAACCCTTGTGGAAGAAATCACTTTCTTAGAAGGGTAGCAGTTGCTGTATGTCACTCTTCCGCAGTCATTTCTGCCTCCACACCTCCCTGCTCAACCCGTCTTGCACCATCACGTAAAATGCCATCGGCCCCCTTGACTCAGTAGAGTGGGACAAAGTGCCCCTTTTCCAGATTATTCATATATGGTAATTTACCAGACAACTCTGATATATCCTCCCTTCCCCTTCTGTCTTTCCTGGAGTCAGGGATTATGAGTTGTGCTGCGCAGAAGCCATCTCTGTGGCCCAGATGTCACCGACTTTATATATAGACTACTTCCCTTGCTCAGTTTCGGGTGACACACCAGTAGGGTTTCTAGATAAAATACAGGATGCCCAGTTCAATTTGAATTTCAGATGAGCAGTGAATTTCTGAGTATAAATATGCTCCAAACATTGCAAGGAACATATAAAAATTGCCATTGTGAGTCTGAAATTCAGATTGAACTGGGCGTCCTGTATTTTTGTTTGCCAAATCTGGCAACCGTACCCATCAGGTGCCTCAAAAGCCTAGGAACCAAGCCCGTCAAGCTACCTGGGATCCTAGAAGAAATCAAATCCAGACTCTGTGTCTGCAGTGAGCCCAAGTGTTTGCAAAGCGCTGTGCTCGCAGCTGTGAGGGATGCAGAGCAGCATCAGACCTGGTGAGAAAACAGAACAGGAAGGGAATGGCCACAGGCCAGAGAGAGGCTGTGGTGCTAGAGCAAAAAGTTTGGCTCATGAACTACAGAAAAGCAGAAGAGTATTAGAAAACTGCTTCTTGCGGTTTTCCTTATCCATAAGCTTTTGTGATGACTTGTTGCAGTTGGGGCTTCTGCTGCACAGCTGGGGAGAAGGCTGGAGGGACTGAAAAAGAAAGCTTTCTGACAGGCACGGAGGCCTGTGGGCACAGCACTTGCCTTGGTCTTTTATTGCTGGGGTAAATCCAGCATCATCTTGACTGACGGTCAAGGAGAGAGAGCCTGGGAGAAACAATCAATAGGTATTTGTGGATTGGATGACTGACAAATTTTTGAGCAGAGAATGCGTGATGAAAGATACTTTATAGAGAGGATTTTGGAGGTGTTGTGTGGGAGAACAAGGAGAATAAGGCCCTTCAATAACTGGAAAATAATCAACTCTCTGCTCTGATGGGGTCACCCCTGCCTCAGTATCCACACTGGGTAACACCTGACACTGCCAGCCCTCCTCACCCAGCAGCCTAGCATCACCTAGCTCAGGGTACCTCTAACACTCGTAATTATTGTAGCAAATGATTGTAGCTGTGTTTCTTCTGAGAACGGGGAGAATAATTATATCCTGGAGGAGGGGAATAAGGAAAAAACAAGGGGCAGAATTGTGGCAGAGAGAGGACAACATTAAAAAAAAAAAAGTGACTTAGACAAATCATAGATGAGCTGGGGGAGAAGTGTGGTGTTAATTTTTTTTTCTGATCAATTAATATTTGTGTGGTTGGGGATAAGGAACCATGTGCCTTGCATTTTTGTTTCAGATTGTAATCAGATGATAACCCACAGGAAGAAGCAGCAACAGAACAACGAAATCTGTGTAATCTCCTTAAGACCCTAAATTTGTTTCTGAGGAGGGTGACCAGGCTTTTGAGATGCTGGGAGGGGAAAAGGATATTTGAGCTGAAAAGGATCTTTGTCGTTCTTAATGTTGCTTGAGGGTTTGGAGAGAATGAATGAGATGATACCCACACAGTAAACCTTAGGCCACCACACCTGTCCCACAGAGCCTGATTTGAAACCAAGAAAGTAAGTGCCTCAAGAATTCAAAAGTTTAGTAAAAGAAGGTACTCAACCAACAATCTCTCCTGGCTTTTTCCTCCCCCTGTGCTTTGTTTCCTCTGGTTCTTCATACCTTAAATTAAATAATAGTTAATAAATAGGTAACTGCTACAGCCTATGTTTTTGCCCTTGTGCAGAGCTCTGTTCTCCTTCATGTTTCCCTCAATGAAAATCCACTCCTCAAGGCAGAGAATGCAGATTTTACTGAAGATTTCATAAGGAAGACTAAGGGGGGATTTACATCTCACAGTGCTTAGGATTCATGCCCCCAATTGCCATTAGATGTCTCTTCCCAAGTCTATTCTCTGCTGTTGGCCTTTGTGTCTTTTAAACCTTCTACCCAGCAGCTTCTCAAATCCTCCATTTTAGAGAATTTTCCCCCTCCACCAATCCTTGACTCTTTGCAGAAACATGTAGCCATTCCTCACTTCTCTCAGCCCTTGGCTGCGGCCACCCACAGGCCCTGGGCACCCAGCCTTCGATCAGGTTTATCAAAGCATTCCTCTTAAAAATGCATGTCTCTGCTCCTTGCAAGGAATTCATGTAAAACTGCTAAGAAAAATGAGATTTTCTCTGTATTGCCACAGGAACATAATTTATCAGGGAATAATATCTGGCCAAGTTTACCATGTGCTTTGGGTTTTTAATTTTTATGTTATTTGCTGACCTCTTATCTAAGGCTAGAGGTTGGGCTTGGAGGTAGTGGAGAGAAATGGATTCCCGTCCAACCACATTTTCAGGATGACATCAGTTCTTTCCCCACTGTTGAGTGAGTGTGTCCAAAGAATTCTGAGTTGATATTTACCCAGTAGCTGGAAGAGAAACCAGTATTTTGTTGTTTAGCTTCTTCATCCATGGAGAGTGGACAGCCATCTTTCTTCCTTCTCTTTTCTTAGGGGCTTCCTCCTTGGAATTTCCCACTGTCTCTTGCAGCAATCAGAAACTTCACTTTTCCCCATGTGATAAGAATTCCTTTATGACCACACTAAATCTCAAAGATCTTAGAATTACTATATTAATTTCTTGATTTTAATCTTATCGCTTATTCCCCGGGAGACTGAAGTTTACTGATCCTGGTCCGTAGCCCTGGGAGACTCCAAGATGTTTGCCCAAAAGATGGCTTGTAAATTCTTTCCTCCCTGACAAAATTCATCCTCCTGCAGTTCTGTGTTACTTTTACATGAACTGTCATTTTAAGGTCATATTTTCTGAAATAAAAATCAGGCTGATGTATACTTGCTATGTACTAGGCTGTCAAAGATACTTGTTAAATAAATCTGGGAAGTTCAGGGTGTGTTGTTGTTGGCTATTAAACCCATGTAGAATACGCCTTTCCGGAAGTCATTGTGTTTTGTTGTTCATCATTTGTCTTCCCTGAAGACCCGTTTTCTGTCATTTTTCCAAAACTGAGTGTGCTCTTTTCTCCTTCTGACTCACCTGGCTGTGATGTTCTTTGATCATCTCACATTATTTGATCAGTAATTCTGCTCAAGTCCAGTGATTTTGCCTCTTCTTAACTTGCTGATTTCTGGCACATCTTCCTTCCCAAGGTTTCTTTCTAGACCATGCCTAGAATGAAAGGATCATCCCCAATCATCCTTCTTTCTCTCGTTTGACGTATGTCACATCTTAAGGAATATCAGCTGCTACATTACCGCCCCCGCACCTCCCCCTCTCTTCCCACCGGCCCTTCCTGCAGCTCCTGCTGCCACAGTTACTCAGTCTTCTTGCTCACTGTGCTTCATTTCTATCCGTATCATTCAGGGGTAACAGTTCAATGATCTTCCACCTTCTCTGTCCACTGAGTTCATTTATAATTTACAATCCAAACAGTTTCTGGTTGTCCGCCTGCCTGACTGTAACTTCTAGTATTTACTCTTACCGTCCCGTCCTCCAAGTCTTCCCTGTCGCCTTTCATCTCTGGAGTTGTCAGTATTCATCCCAAGTTGTTTCTTTTCCTTTCTCTCTTCTACTTCCTCCCTTGTTCCTTTTTTTCTCTCTCTTTACTTTTTTATTTTGAACAATTATAGATTTATAAAAAGTTGCAATGATAGCAAAGAAATTACAGAGTGTTCCCATATACCCTTTACCCAGTTTCCCCCAAGGTCACCTTTTATGTAATTATAGTACTGTATCAAAACTGGGAAATTGACATTGGTTCAATGTGTGCATAGAGTTCTGTGCCTTTCTATCACACCCCTGTAAGATTCCTGTAACCATCAAGAAACAGAACTACTCCATCACCTTGGAGATCTCCCTCAAGCTACCCGTTTATAATCATAATTACCATCTTTAACCTATGACAACCACTAATCTGAGAATACTATACAAATGATATTATACAGGATGTGACCTGTTGAGACTGGCTTTTTTTTTCATTCAGCATAAGGCCCTTGAATTCCATCCAAGTTGCTGTGTATATCGATAGTTGATTTCCACTTATTGCCGAGTAGTATTCCAAACATTTACCTATTGAAGGACGTTTTGGTTGTTTCCAGTTTTTGGCTTGCAAATAATCTTTGCTCTCTCTTTATATTTTTCTTCCAAGTTGCTACTTTCTAGCAGATGTTTGCAGGAAAAGGAAATCTTTTGGAAGAGGAAGACTCACCCATTGGTTCTTTCACCTAACCAAGGCTTAGGTTCATCCCAGACTGGTTGACAAAGTAGATAGCCTTTCTTTTCAGAAACAGCCTTGGTTTTTTGGCATCTGAACTTAAACCTCCTGTTCCAATTCTTGTTTGTCAGTAAATGCCCTGCCTGGGGTGAATGCACTAGATTTCACCTCCACGGAGGTGTTCCAATATAAAGTTTGGTCACAAACAAAAATCAGGTTATTTTAAGTTAGGATGTTAATTTAAAATGACTACATCATTACAAGGGCTTTGGTGCCTGTTCAGAAGTGCCTTCAAGTTATTTCTGGCAAAATGTATTGAAACTAGTGGCCTTTAGAACTCAGTTCTCAAGGGAAACAAGACAGGGTGAGTTTCAGCTTTTTGACTTGAAGGCAGGGTCAGCCAGTGGCATTTGCTAAGAAAAAAATTCACAAGTTCATTTTCCAAATGAGTTTAAGGTTCAGTACTTTGTTAACACTGCACGTGTCTGAGAAGGAACTCCTGAGCACTGGCAGGCTAGTTTTGCCTTGGTTTGAGTAAATTAGTGCCTTTGCCTGACATTTTTGGCATGTGGTAATGAAGGTTGACACAGGGTTTCCCTTCGGTGAGTAACCTGGCTTCTTTTTATGTTTGAAAATTTCACATATTTGCCTTGAGTCCAAGTTGATGTGATTATATAGCAAAGAAATAAAAGTATAGATATTAAAATATTACTGGATACTTTAGTCTTTCAGGGAGAAAGGGAATTGAATATATATGACAGAGGCATTTGGGCTAGCTCATCAAGATTTTTTTTTCCCTAAAGTTTGCAGGAAATTAAAAATTTTTGACAGTTAAAGCAGTAATCGGAATCTTCTCCATTTTATGAAGTTTCTAGGTCTCGGCTTTTGCAGGGGCCTTGGGTTTAGTTACCACCTTTGTGAAAGAAAGATCCTATCCTCGCTCCTCCCCACTCTCCTTCCTTAACATCTGGGAGATGATACTGCCTTTTATTTACTTAACTTGTATCTGGAAAACTGAAAGCACTTTGTACCCTTTATCTAATGAATCCCTAATTTCCCTCCAGGGAGGCAGAGGAAGGTGAGCTACAGTGTGACAAGCACTGAGTCACCCGAGTGAGTCACTGGCAAGATGGGGAGGCCACTTTCCACCCAGGCTGGTGTTCCCAGACCAGTATTTTCAGCATTTGTTTCCACAATACCCCAAGGACTCAAGTGTCTTATGAGAGTACTGTAAGATTCACATATCGAATTCAAATGAATTTTAACCAAAAAACCAAAAGGACAAAAACAGAGCCATTTTTGGAAGGTTTTTTAGGATGTGTTATAGAACAGGCCATTCTAGGGCAGTGTTATAGCTCAGCAAAGTTTGAGACACACCTCTAAATGAAGATTTATACAACTTCGGATGGGCCAACATCCCAGAACTAAGACATTCAGGGTAAAGGGAGGGGAAATCCAGAGGTCTCTTTTTCAAAAGAAGTTACTGGCCAGAGTGTCAGCCTTCTCCTTTAGTGATACTACAAACATTGTAGCAATCAGAATTCTTTATTAATCAGTCTTTCTGCATGTCTGCAGTGCAAGCACGGATACTGGCAGTGATGACTCAGGTGTGAACATCTTGAACTGGCTGTGAATGACCTGAAACCAAGTTTTACTGAGCTTCTAATGGTGGCGTTCATGCGATCCCACCGTATTTGAATCCCTTGAAGGGTAAGGATCTCTGTGACTAGCCACGGTGGCAGTCGAATAAGGAAGGTGGCTGATTCGCTGCTGTTTCTGGGTCACGGAGTTCCCAGGTGCAGTCCTCCCAGGTAGCGAGGCTTCTGACCACTCAGCTATCTGGAGGTCTGCTTGGACCTGGATCCTGGCACACAAAGCATTTCAGAAACAATGGTGGGGATCTGGGCGAGATAGTGCTCAAAGCTGAGAAGCAAGCCGACAGGACACTTACCCAGGGCCTCACGTGTGCTGAGTTCCATGCTAGGGGCTTTAACCCATGTGGTCTCATTTGTCACCAAGAAATGACAAGTGACAGGTGACAGGAGCCTCACTAGAGGGGTCTAGGGTAAGGTGATCAGGAGACACCTGAATGGGTTAGGATGCTTGCATTGGCGGTTAATAGAAAATGTGAAAGTGGACTAAGTGGCTCAGGAAGGACTGATCCAGTGGTTCAGTGTTGAGTGTAAGAACCCAGGCTGTCTTCATCTCTGTGTGTGCAGCACGGACTTGATCCTAAGGCTGACTCTCCTTATGGGCATAGGATGATTGCCACTAGCATTAGTGCCAGTGCCCCCTTATCATGACCAGAGAGTGTGAGTTAGAGGGAGCTGGTTTCTAGTACTTCTGCAGAAAAGCAATGAACCTCCTTTTCCAGAAAGGCTTTAGCCCTTCCATCTTGTTAGCCAGAGTTGAGTCACCTGGCCGATCTTCAGCTCTACAAGAAGGATGGAATTACCCTTAGAGGTTTAGACTAAACAGGATGCACTCTGGGATCTAGGAATGAGGTCAGTCGGCTGCATGGGGGCAAGGTGGATTCAAATGGAAATCTTGCTTTTGGTGAGAAGGAGCAAACCTTGAGCCATATAAAAGGGAAATTCAGTTCTATGTGTGATTTATATATTAACGTGTTTAGAAAGAACGACATCCACAAAAAAAGAATTCTTGCTTTTACAGGGGAAAACAGCTATCTGAAATCTCCTCTTAAACTTTACTCTTATGTTCAGACATATTTAAAACTGCTTACCAGAAATCTAAACCTCGTGAGCTCAGGCATCTTACGTCCAACACCCTCAAAATGGTGACCATCATGTTTCTGTCCCACTTCATCAAACCTGCCCCTACTCCTGGGCTCTCTGGTTTGTTCAGTGATGCCACCATATTCGTAGACACCCAAGCAACAGATTGGAATATTTTTAGCAATCTCTTGTATGCTAGAGTGTCTCAGAAGTTCTTTCCCATAAAGGCATGAAGCTTATTTGGTAAAGTGAAAGGTGATAAACATACTCAGTAACATGTTTTAAAATGGCTATGATGTCCTGTCTTTAATGCAGATTTTATTTCACTTGGGTCATCTGCAGAATCCAGGATGTGTGACATCAAACAAGCAAGTGCAGGCCTCGTGTTTTGCTTCTGGGGCAAACGTTTTAGCAGCTGAAGTTAAAGGCACATGTTGGGTTGAATGCTGAACAGAGCTGACATTTCATCTGGTGGTTTGGCAAGATTGCTTTGGGCACAGGTGATTATGAGGGCTGGTGAACTGCAGAAGTTGTCTGTAGATAAGCTGGTTTCACCCGATTGTGCCGTGAATGTCACACCTGCACATCTGGGGGTGTAAATATGGAATTTTAAAGCTTTGCTACCTGGCTTTAGTCAACTTAAAGCATTTACTTTTTCAGCCAGGCACTACCCCAGCTCACCAAACAGGTTTGACACAGGAAAAAAATAAAGATGAAATTTGGCCTCGTTCCACGTATATACTCTTATGCCATCAGAATATGGTTTTCTTTGGTTCATTGCTGTATTTGTCTGAGGGCTGCCGTATAACAAATTACCACCAACTGGGTGGCTTAAAAAACAGAAATGTATTCTCTCACAGTTCTGGAGGCTGGACGTCTGAAATCAAGGTGTCTGAAAGCTCCAGAGGAGAGTGCTTCCTCGCCTGTCCAGCCTCTGGGGGCTCCGGTGTGCCTTGGCTTGTGGCTATTTAACTCCAGTCTCTACCTCCGTGTTCACATGGCCTTCTTCTCTCTGTGTGTCCATGTCTTCTCCTTTTCTGTCTCTCATAAGGACACTTGTTATGCATTTAGGGCCCACCGGCCAATTCAGGATGATGTCATCTTGAAATCCTTAATTATATCTGCAAAGACCGTTTTCCCAAATAAGGTCATGTTCACAGGTTCTGGGATGTGGACATATCTTTTAAGGGCCACCACTTGGCCCACTACAGTCACCACATTTCTTCTCAGGTGGTGGATATTGAGATAGTTGACAAGGACGGAACCACTTAAAGTCTTGGCTTCCAAATCCAAGGCGTTGGTACCCCCACGAAAATGAATTGCTTGAAGAAAGACAGGTCTCAGACATCAGAAATAATGGGCTGCATCGCCCAGAATTGTCTGGTTTCTTTGTTGTTTTATTTGTTGCCTGATGAGCTGTACACGTCTGAGAAAGGACTTTTGAGACATACCAGCCAGTAACCATCACGTTCTTTGGACTGTACCTTCTGAACATTCTCTGAAGCCATTGCACTCCTTCCTTACTGCCACCACTGCCTTGTCAAGTCCCCATCATTTCTCACCTGGATTATGCCTTACTTCTCCCATCTTCTCCCTAGCTCCCTCTCTCCATATTGCCGCCTGAAGAGCTTCATGAAATTCCAGTCTGGTGCTACTTGCCTGGTGTTAGATAGCTTTCATCTGTCCCTGCAGAGACATCCTTCTCACCTTGCCTTCTTCCCCCAAAGCTCTTTTGCCCTCTGGCTTCAGGCTGGGTTTGGCCAATGGAAGGCACTGGTCAGACGGGAGGTGGGAGCAGTGGGAAGGGTCGTTTACCTCCCCGACCCCTTCCCTGGAGGTCCCCACACACCAACTTCATCCCTCGATGGGTGCTCCCAGGCTGTCCAATGGCGCTTTTCCACACGACTCTCTCCTCCAAGTTTCTTACTGTTTCTCCCCTCACCCTTCAGGCCTAAGGATGGCAACAGGACCCCTCGTGGTCTCCCTACACCCCGCCCACACCTTTGAACGCAATCCCTTTGTAAACACTTCTTAAATTACCAAATTCAGCGTGCCATATGCTTCTTGCCTGGACCGTGACTAATACAACCATGCTTAAAGCTCGTCACTGGCTCTGTCCTGCCCAGAGGACAAATGCAGCGTCAGCGGCAGGAGCACTCGTCTTCAGCCTTGCCGCGTCCTGACACACTCTTGCGCTTCCGCACCCGGATGGACTTGCTGTTCTCTGAACGTGCTGTGTCCTTTTACTTCTTCAGGGTCTTTGTGAGTGATGCTTTCTTTCCTGATTTATCTGCCTGGACATGGTCTTTTTCATCCTTCAGGACTTCGCTCAAGCATCACGTGTTGACTGGTGCTGACCTCCCCCGAGCAGGGTTCGTTACCTCCTCTAGGCTCCACATCATGTCACACACATCCGTGAAGGTCCTTCTCATTGCCACAGATACTCTTTTCCAGCCCCTCTCTGAACCCCCTGACTGCATGGACTGGATTCTGTAGTTCTTGCTTCTCCAAGTGCCTGCTCTAACCCCTGGCAGGCTTAATACATTTTTTGAATGAATACATTTTCTTTATGGACTATATTATTTCTTGCTCCATTCATATCAGTGAGATTACTGCAATAAAATACAGTCAGCCCTCTGTATTCTCAGAGGTGGAACCTGCAGACATGGAGAGTCCACTGCCCTACGCCATTTCATATAATGGACTTGAACATCCTCAGAGTTCGGTATCCGAGGGGGGGTCCCGGAACCGACTGTGCCACCTTCATCAAGGCAAGCGTGTGTGCATTGTTTTCTATTTTGATGAGTATTACTTTGTTTTATCCTCATGACACTTCCGAGAGATGGGTAGATGGGAGGCAAATTCCTCTCCGTCAATTGGATTGTTAGTGGCAGAACTTCACCAAGAATCTAGACCTCTTGATACGAGCTTGGTCCTCTTTCAGTTAGAGCATTCTGCCCCCTGAGATGCCAGGTTAAAAAAACCGCAGAGCCAGGGGCAGGCTGGATGAATGAGTGCTACCGCAAGGGCCACTTCAGATGGAAGGCAACTCAAGTGCCACAGAGATAGCTCCGAGTGATTATAAACACATGTTAGGAAGGCTGTTTAGAGAGAGCTTGTTGTCAGAAGGGTCCTAACAAACAGAACCGGTCACAGTACCGGAACCTAACTTCCCGTTGCCCAAGAATTATGTCTGATGTAAGCTCCAGGGACCATCAACAGAACATGACATATGGATTAAAATTAGGATATGAACATCAAAAAGAAGTATTCCGCAACCCTGGGGAAGGAATGGGGGATTGTTTCTGTAATTCAAACCATATCCCATGAGAAAGTAATTTATAGGCAGCAGCACAAATAAAGATAAATTTGAGGGCATTTGGAAAATTTCTGCTATGTCAATAGAAGGCTTAAAGGTTCCTCCTTCTGTCTGCCTTAGGAGAAAGAGCATCGTGTTGAAAGTACTGCTAATAGTGTAGCTCACTTGTAAGGAACATTTGCAGAGATACAGTCAGAGAATTTCAGCGGGAAAAGGTCATCCAACGTTGGGCTTTGGACATTTGGATTTTTTCCAACAGGAAGGAAAACATGGAATCTGAATACTCCAGTTGGTTGAGGGTCAGGACAGATTAAGTGTTCGATGTGGCACAGGCTCTAGCCCACCAGATCTCTGCGACCCCAGTAGTGTCAGAACATGAATGGGATCCCTGAGGGTTCGTGTTATAACCTCATAATCATCATGATGAACCTTCCATTAACTGGAACACCCATTAGTTGCTTGGACCTCTCTCCTTGTCCTTCATTGAAGACAAATAAGTGAGTCAACAGAACATAAAGGAAATAAACAATAAATTTCTGTGCATCCAGCTTTATCTTTTAAACCTTCTATTGGTGTCCTTAATCTTAAAATGTTCATATCTTTTAACCCAGTTATTTCCTTTTTTTGGGAAATTTATCTTAGGGATATAATAAGAGTTGTAGATAAAGATCTGGAAAAAAACCAGACTAACAATAAGGAAAGCGTTAGTTAAATCCAATTAATAGACTTCTATGCCATTATTTAAATCACATGTTTGGAAAACATTTAATGATGTGAAGGTGCTTATGATATAAATCACAAGAGCAAATACAAAACTGTACCTATGGTATAATCTGATGTTTTGAAAACCTTTTTCTCTTTGCCTAGATACATATATCTATAAATAGTAAAATACCAGAAGGAAAACCATCAAAATGTTACTTATGGTTTTCTCTGGGTGGTGGGATTATGGGTGTATTTTATCATTTGTACGTAACTCATTTTCCAAACTTTATGAGTATAAATCCGAAAACAACTTTGTAAACAGTATTGAAAACCCTTCACTGGCTTCTCCCTATTTCCAAGGCAAAATCCAGACTCTTCCGCGTGGATAGTGGGGCTCCGTATGATCTGGCTGCCCACACTCCTGGCTCACCTCTCCCGACTCCTCTCCTCAGGCCCTGCCTCCCAGCCTTCCTCAGGGCTCTGCTGAATTGATGGTCGTTTTCCACATGTGCAGTGCTTTCTGAAGGTCCCTTGCCTTTGCGCATCGCCGTTCTTTTTTCCTAGGCCACTTTCTCTTCTTGCCAGCGCTGGCATGCTCCCACACGTAGCTCCGGTCTCTTGTGGAAAGCCTCCTGGAGTGGATGCTGGCCCATCTCCCCTTCAGGCCTGAGATGCTCATTATCTCAGCATCTGGGTGTTGCCTGCTGCTGCCTCACCGATAAATCCCTCTCCTGTATTTGTCCTTGGCCCAAGGGAGCAGCCTTGCCTAAGGTCACACCTCTCCCCTGGGACGGCCCACATCTAATGAGGGGTCGAAGCCCCGCTCCAAGGCCTGGCCCCTTTGCCTCAGTCAGTGACGGCTCTGAAAGGCCATCCCAGCTTTAGCGCTCCCTGAGGGGTCAGCCAAGGCCTCTTTGGCAGCAGCATCGCAGCGAAACTTCTTCCTCTGCCTGGCCCTGTCTTCCTCCCTCCCTCGCAAGTGAGCAGTCTCCCGGAAACCTTGCACACACGAATCTGTCTCTGGGCCTGTGTTTTGGGGAACCCAACGGAGGACCCCTCCTGTGGTCCCTTACCTCACTTGCTAAGTTAGAGCCCCTATCCTCTGGGCTCTTGAATGCCCTTTGTTTGTGTCTACTTCAGCACTTCTCTCACTGTATTGGAACAGAACACGGTTCTCATGTCTCCCCTACCTGGCCCAAATCTCCCAGAAGGTAACAGGGAGTAGCCTTTGTCCTCTGTGTCTGTAGCACCTGTCACAGCGCCTGGCTCCTAGTTTGTGATGAATGAAAGCATGTGAAAGGGAGGTGGAGAGTAGAGAGAATAACAGGTGGAGAAATAATATGACAAGATGAAATAACGCAGGTCCTTCTACACCTTTCCAATTGAAGTTACATTTCCTACTGAGCGTTTCTGGGTATCTACCAATAAACAGAGCTCTGCCTTTGAGGTCTCTATAGCCCCTTTCAGGGGCAACTCGGGAAATTCCAATCAGGAATTGGAAGAATTCTGCACTTTATTTTTCTTCCTGTCTTGTATTTGCAAGACTAACCCTTCTTTCTTCTCTCCTTCTTCAACCCTAGTTTCTCCTTTATTTCTCCTTTCCCTTCTCCCCACCATTTCTCAAACTAGGTCTAAGGTCAATTTGTTGTCAAGGAATTTGCAAAGAAGTCATGACCAAGGGCTAATCTGACAGTAGTGATTCTCCTTCAGGAAACTGCAGGGGAAAAAGTTGGGTGCCCTTTCAAAATCATACCATCCTCTGATGGATAACTTTTGGAATAGGGGTGTTTTAGTCCCTTGTTCCTAAGGAATGATTCAGATAAAATTTCCCTGAGGGTAAAAGAGAACCTGTCTCAGCTTTTCAGAGTTATCTGTGTAATTAATCACAGATATGTTACTAAATCCCTGGGTATGTATCCAAATTGTGTGGGAAACACCCAGCTCTTAATCTTACAGGTTCAGGGGCCTCCACTACCCCTGTCTTCTGTTTCTCTTTTGTGAGGTCCACTCTTGGATGAATTCGCTAGTGCTGAAAATATTCGAAGTGCTGACGGAAGGCTGCTCCACGTTTATTCCATATTTCAAGAAAAAACATTACTGTTTTCTCTTAATATGGGACAGCCTCAGTGCCTCCGGGAAATGGAGCTGAGTTATTTAGTGACCATTTCTCATTTTGTCTCCCATCCTACGCACATGGCAAGACAAGTGCCATGATTACCAGTGCCTAATCAGGGACAGAGCACCTGGAGGGTAAGTGACCTTGAATAATTATAGAGCCACTTAATGCCAGGACTAGGACGGGGATTCGGGACACCTGACTTAGGGGTCGGCACTTAACACTGGTCATGCTGAGGGCAGTCCGTCACTTGGGAGATTTCCTCCGTGAATACATTTGTTCCCCTTAGAGTTAAAACTTGTCACAGGGGCTTCCCTGGTGGCACAGTGGTTGAGAGTCCACCTGCCGATGCAGGGGACGCAGGTTCGTGCCCCGGTCTGGGAGGATCCCACATGCTGCGGAGCGGCTGGGCCCGTGAGCCATGGCCGCTGAGCCTGCGTGTCCGGAGCCTGTGCTCCACAACGGGAGAGGCCACGGCAGTGAGAGGCCCGCGTACCGTAAAAGGAAAAAAAAAAAAAAAAAAAAGTTGTCACAAATTCTAGAACTAGAAAACATGACCGCAGCATTGGTAGCCGTGTGTGCTCACATGTGAGCATGTACTCGTGTGTGTGTATGTGTGTGTGTGTGTGTGTGTGTGTGTGTTAGAGACTTCAACCCTGCAGAGACTTAGCCCTGTCTGTTGTAGGTGTTACATAGGAATGTTTATTCCCCACTCCTCTTGTTTCCAGGGGAACATGCTTCCATTGAGTAAATCCCCTGGGCTCGCTCTCTCTGTCATCTCCTTCACCTCATTGGAGGGAGAGGAAGATGGTTAGTCTGGGAGAATCAGTTGAAGATGCGTGTCTCACTGTCTCCTTTCTCTCTGTATGGGAATTGCCTGGAGAAAGTGAACATTTTCTGCTCCTTCAAGCCTTAAGTTTTAAGGGGCAGCTCCTCATGTGGCAAAGTTTCCTGCCTTCCAGCACTGCCTGGTGCTGGCCAGGGGGCTTCAGTTCAGTGGTACAGTATTAACAAGTTTGCAGACCTGAAGTCACAGTCTCTAACCAAGACTTTGTCAATTTGAAAAAAAAAAAGGTGATGTTTTTACCTCGATCTGTCTTATACTTATGCCTCTTAATTGACCCAGAACTTGGGCAGGAAAGCGGGGTCCTATTTATTGGGTTCCCTAAAGCCTCATCAGAGAGGGCTCCTCGGCTTGGCCCTCAGCAATTGCCTGGTGGGGATAAACATCTACACTTGGTGGGCAGCCCTGAATTTGGGGCAGAGATTTGGAATGGAAACACAGAGGCCACTGGCTGAGCTCATCCTGTCTACAGTCCGAGTGACTCAGGGAAGGCCCTGACTCAGTTGGCGCTTATGAATAGAAAGGAGGGGGCTTCCCCAAAAATCACCCTCCTTTAGTGACAAAGTAGTCGTGGAACAAACACGTTTCCTGCCAGGGCTCTTTTCCTGTTACCACAAACTTTCAAGTTTAAGTAATCATGTGAGCAAGGGGACTCACTTACTAGAATAATTCCTTTCTGAGTGCTGAAATCCAGTTCACATCTGATTTCCCCAGCCAAAAGTAATCTTTCTCCTTCAGACTTCTACACTCATTGCCTGGAACTTGCACTTGAGAATTATTATTCCTGAATGATTTTATTGCTTGCTTAGTTGTTGTGGTAGTTGTTCTTGTTCTCTGTGCATTTTATCTCAAATCCCAATGTTTTAAAGTTTGTTAAGTATAAGGACCATGTCTTACACCTCCTTGTATTTTTCCCTATCTGCCAAGAGTCTAGCATAGGATTTATTTGCATTTTTTAGTGTGGAAATAAAGGAAGAAGAGTGGGAAAGATTTATAGGGGAAAAAAGGGAAGGCTTCGGGTGTGTCTTGATTGGAGACCGTGGGCCTGGGGAAGCTGGAGGCAGGTAACTGGAAGCAGGGCATCCCATGGGATCAGTTAGGGGTGTGTATTTGATTTTCTCTAGTTGGTCCTATGTTGGAAGGGACAAAAATTACGAAAGCTGTCAGTTGCTAAGTTCTGGTCATTTTGGCCCAGTTGTTACAGGGGTTATTATTTGGCTTCCTGGATTGTTGCCGACTTTCTATAACCCTGACACAGTAGGCTGACTTCCTGGACTGGTTACCGTAGAAAATGTGTTGTTTTCCTGGGCTGGTTATTGCAGATTGTAGGTCAGAACTCTATTATATATGATGAGGCCATTGTTCATTTGTATCAATATATTCAGTCTCTCAGTAGGCATCAGTAAATGTTGGCTGATTACTTACTACAGTTTGAAACATCTCCTTTGAACTGATATCCTTTCTCTTCCCTCTGCGACTTACTAAACAGTTTATTCAACAAATATTTTCCATTTAAGTTTTGTATCAAGACCTTAAGCACAAGAGAGAAGGAAACTAATCACATTTTTGCTCCCTTTCTCATTTATCGTCTTGGAGTGTAAAACACTGATGAAGAAAAAGAAGGGTCATGGTCTTCAGTGTTTCAGACTAGAAATTACTATAGTTCAAGTCCTTCATTTTGTAATGAAGAGACAAAGTCCTACAGACTTGCCCAAGGTCATGATGATCAGTGATAAGCTGAGATTACAGAAGTTATCACTTATAACAGGTAGATAATCTGTCTCCAGCTCTAATCTACTGAGTGTTTGTGCAACATGTTGGCGTAAGAAGGTGGAGGACCAATAAAGTTTTTTAAAAACTGGAAAAAAGCCAAGTTCCTGAAAGTGGAGGCCTTTGGTAGAGTTTTTTTGTTTTTCTTTTGGTACGCGGGCCTCTCACTGCTGTGGCCTCTCCCGTTGCGGAGCACAGGCTCCGGACGCGCAGGCTCAGCGGCCATGGCTCACGGGCCCAGCCGCTCCGTGGCATGTGGGATCTTCCCAGACCGGGGCACGAACCCGCGTCCCGTGCATCGGCAGGCAGACTCTCAACCACTGCGCCACCAGGGAAGCCCGGTAGAGTATTTTTTTAGAAGCCATGGAGCAGAAGAACATGTGGAGTGAATCTTGTGGGGTTCACCACAGTGTGTGATGGGCTGTTTTAGTATCTTATGGCTGCCATGTAACAGAGTACCACAAAATGGATGCCTTAAATAACAGAAACTCTTGCAGAGGCAAGAGGTCTGAAATCAAGGTGTCAGCAGGGCCCTGCTCCTTCTGAGACCTGTAGGAGAGAATCCTTCCTTGCCTCTCCTAGCTTTTGGTATTTGCTGGCAATCATTGGAATTCCTTGGCTTGTAGATGCCTCCTTCCAACCTCTGTTTCTATCATCACATGACATTCTTCCCGTATATCTGTTTCTGTGCCCAAGTTTAGCCTCTTCTCATAGGGGTGTCAGCCATTTTGGATTAAGGGCCCACTCTGCTGTAGTATGACCTCATCGTAACTAATGACATCTGCAGTGACCCTCTTTCCAGATAAGGTCCCATTCAGAGGTATTGGGAGTTAGGAGTTCAACATATCTTTTTGGGAGACGCAAATAAACTCATAACACAGGCCATGACGCAGAGCTACATCTTTTCCAAGAAACTCCGTAGTCATGAGCTGCTGGCCTTCTCATCACTTCCCGGCCACTGCCAGCACGTGGCTCATGACTGAGCAGTGCTGCAAGAGGGGATGATGAATAAGAAGTTGTCATCTAAATAAAGCCACCCAGTTTCTTTGTAAATATGTGTCACAGGGTATTTAGGACCATCCTACCCAACCCACTGCTGCATGTTGGTGGAACTATAAATTACACATACATCTTTTTTGGGGAGCCTCTTATTCACAATTCCCCCCAAGCCTCATTTCCCTGAGGGAGTGTGCTCGCCCACCTTTGTTTCATCATTTAACCCTGCCTGTTTATAAAGTTCATGCTGTCCTGAAGCTCTTTGTATCAGCCCAAGTCACCTCTGTTAGTCATCTCCTGCCACTTTTCTCTCTTTTCACTCTTTCAGGAAGTAATGTTTTCACTTAGGTAAAAGAGTCATAGGAAGAGTGTTCTGCTTGTTTGATGATTCACTCCCCTGCTCTTTGCTGTTTCTAAATGTTATAAGGGAAAAACCCTTTTGTTCTGGGCTTTGGTGAATGGGCATGGTCAATGAGGGTGAGAAAGTGCAGTCATAAAACACTTTCACCTTAGAGTGGAAGTAATCTCGTTTATTGGTCTTTCTGATTCCTCTGAGAGGTGGCATCGTGATTCTCACAGCCCCTAGAATCCATGATATGGACTTCCCTGCTTTCAAGTGAAGTGCCCATTCGTTTTACTTCCTCCATGTTTTGTTGTGAGTGAATCATGGCAAGATGGATGCCATGTGACTACCCCACTCACTTCATTTGTGGATCCAGGCCATAGGCTCAGAATCTGTCAGAGCTGAGATAGAGCTGAGCTTCTTCAGTTAAATGAGTCCCTCAGAGGGTATTAGGGGCTGAATTGTGTTCCTCCCATGTTCATATTTTGAAGTCCTAACCCCCAGTACCTCAGAATGTATTTGGAGATTGGGTTTTTAAAGAGGTGATCAGATTAAAGTGAAGTCATTAAGATGGGCCCTAATCCAATATGACTGGTATCCTTATAAGAGGATGAGATTAGGATCAGACACATATAGAGAGAGAAGACCATATGTGAAGGCACAGGGAGATGATGGCCGTCTACAAGCCCAGGAGAGAGGCCTCAGGAGAAATCAACCCTGCCAACACCTTGATCTTGGACTTCTAGCCTCCAGCGCTGTGAGGCTCCGGACGTGCAGGCTCAGCGGCCATGGCTCACGGGCCCAGCCGCTCCGCAGCATGTGGGATCTTCCCGGACCGGGGCACGAACCCGTGTCCCCTGCATCGGCAGGCGGACTCTCAACCACTGCGCCACCAGGGAAGCCCCATTTCTGTTGTTTAAGTTGCCCATTTTTAGTACTTTGTTACGGCAGCCCTAGCAAACTAATACAAAGGAGGACAGGTTTCAGACATGTTAAGTGAACCTTTAAAGGTACTGTGTCTACCCACGGTGCTGCCAGTCCAGGCCCCAAAGGTCCTCACTGCTGGTGCGGTCCTCCTCCCGCTTCATGATGAGATATTGTGTTTGTTATGAAAAAGATCACAGTAGGCTACCTCATTTATGAATTCAGTTCAACTGGCATCTCAGTGGTGGTGTCAGTTCTTTTGCCATCTTCTGCAATACCGAGGGAAACATTTTCTAAGCTAATTTTTTTTAGCTGCAAAGATGACAAATGCTATCAATGATATCCAACCAGAGTGTATTTTCATCCATTTTCTTCCCGTCAAGATAAGCCAAGAGTATTTGTTGCCAGAAATGAAAAACAGCTTGCTCATCAGCCAGATGATCGCAGTGTTCAGAAGTTCCTCTCATTTGCCGTGTGTGTGAAAAGTTAAGAATTGAAAACAGACAGGCTTACTCTGCTTAAACTGTGGGCTGTGAAGCAAGAAAAAGAGATATTTGGATAATAGAAGAAGAGCTGTGGAGATGGTCTTGATGGCAAAGTGAACAGGGTCTTTTCGGATTGCTCTGAGGTGAGACACCCTCAGTTGATTTAATAGTGGGTATGGCTCTTCATCAATTGGATGAAAGATGAACCTGAAGTTACCAACCACTGTAGGCTACTTTCGTGTTCTAGAACAAATCCCAATGTCCTACACAAACATGGCTCCTGGGACTTTTACTGTGTTACCTGAAACAAAAATTTCTAGGCGATTCAGTTAGCCTTTTTCCTGATTATCTTGATGGAACTATCTCCATGAGTTCTTAGGAGAAGTCAGAAGTAAACACTGGGCTCGGGGCTTCATTAGAAACAGGGAACCTTCGATGATAGGCTTCGATTATTCCACCATGTTTCCACTCATGAGGAAACTGGGGATATTTGTTGAATTTTTGTGAGGATGAGTTAAATCGTCCAGTTATCACCCCATTATTATGTTATTAGGCCGTATGTTTGCTGAGTGATTTCTGATCATTTTTATTAGTCTCTCTTTGCAAATACTTAAGGAACTTTCTGACAATTGAGAGAGCCATTTCAAGGTCTAGAAATGCAGGCTTACAGAATTCAAATGATTAACTCAAGATTGACCAAAAAACCCCCCAAAAATCCTGAAGAAAACTCAGGGTTCACACTCAAGGCTGCAATTACCATTGCAAAGGTTTCTGGAAGCTCCCATAATCACATTATACTTTACGTCATTAGAAATCATTCACCTGTCAACACTTAGATTTGCTCCTGTACCTGATTCTCAAGGTCTTGGAAGTTAACTGGAAATTCAAGGATTTGGCTACCTAAGAGAGGGGGGGAAAAAGCCAAAAAAACAGACCCAAACACCTAACCTGGTTCTTCCTTGTTAAGTCCAGCTCAAAATAGGGCAAAATAAGTAAGTTCTCATGGAAAGACAGTGCTGCGTTGAGCCACTTCCTATGGGTACATTCCTGACTGCCAGTTTGTTTTAAGGGTGGATGTTTTTTTTTTGTTTGTTTGTTTGTTTTTTGTGGTACACCGGCCTCTCACTGCTGTGGCCTCTCCCGCTGCGGAGCACAGGCTCTGGACGCGCAGGCTCAGCGGCCATGGCTCACGGGCCCAGCTGCTCCGCGGCATGTGGAATCCTCCCGGACCAGGGTACGAACCCGTGTCCCCTGCATCGGCAGGCGGACTCTCAACCACTGCGCCACCAGGGAAGCCCCAAGGGTGGGTGTTTTTAGCAGCAGGGAAATCTGGCCGCTGGAGGCAAGAGAATGAAACGGAGGAGGAGGGTGAGGAGTGTGGAGAGACGCACTTTCAGGTGCACAAAACACGCCGCTTTCAGTTCACTTTCTCCCTCCTTGTCTGAGTCAGCCCCGTCCCATACCATCCGCCGCTGGCCTTCCTGTGGGTCCTGGGTCTGGAGCTGGCGGAGGCTCCCACTCTTGCTCAGATGAAAGGACAAATCAGAAGGCACCTATCACAAGTCTATGAGCGGAGAAACAAAGGCCCTACCGCTGTCACCCTCCCACTAACGTGGGTCTTAATGGTAGGTTTAATTTCCTCACACTTGCTGAAAGGAAGGGAAAAAACTCAGCGGAAAAGAGCCCGGGTGTGGGCAGCGGCGGCGGTGGGGAAACGACAGCTGTCGTATTCATGGTTAATCAGGTGTGTCTGTCTTTGTGTCGCATCTGTCTGCTACTGTTGCCAGGCCACATGTGAAAGGGAGCGGACGGGAAGGGGCCGTTCGTGTTCAAAGGCAGCAGCACTGACCTCTGCTTCGTTCTCCTCGGGCTAGGAGAGCTTGTCTGTTTAACTTTCCCCATTGTAGGAAGCTGTAATTCTACTCTGTTAGCCCACCCTCACCATTTTGGCCTGACAGACGCAAGCTGCGTCCAGCGTGCCATAAATCTGCCGGAAGAAGGAGGCCTCTCCCCTCCTCCCGTGCTTCTCCTTTGGGATTCCATTTGATTTGTCAAACAGGACGAAACCAGAAAGAGAGAAACACGAGAACTGAGGGCATCTTGGTTCCCCTTCCACCTTAGACTGACCTAGACATTGAATGCACATTTTACCTAATGAGCTTTGGGGGCCGTCGGGCTCCCCTGCCCCGTGACCAGAACACCCGTTTGCTCCGTGTCTGTCTCACGAGTCCCACGCACGCATAGTGTTTGCATCAGACCTTAGTCACCTCCCTGGCATCAAATCCTCCCCCTGCTTCCTTCCATCGCCTGCCTCCCTCTCCACCCAGGCACAGAGGGACAAGGGCAGAGCGTGGGCGAGACTCCTGGGGGGGGTGACTTCTTGTTTGGTACGACAGCCCAGCCCTGCCAGATGGGACTCTGCCCTCCGGCACCCGGAGAAGCAGCCGAAATGGAAAAGACCTCACCACCCACCTCGCAGTGCATGAGGCTTAGCGTCTCAGAGTCCAAAGGTCTCCAGCTGGAGGCTCAGACTGACACCCTCCTACCAGTGGTTCTGCGGGCTCCCATTTTACCGCTTTGAAGGTCCTTTGCTTCCAGCCTTTCTGCTTTGGGACCAGCCCTTGTGTTTCTTGGAGTAAATGGGAGTCATCAGCATTTTCAAGACCAAGGGACTCTCGCTCACACTTTGACTTTCCTTGAGAATCAGCCGTCATGGACTCACAGCGTTCAGCTTGTCACTTCTGGTTTAAGCCACTTCTCAATACAGGCACTAACTTTCACCCCATCATGTTAATTTTTCTTGTGGGAAGGCTGGAGTTGGGCTCTACTGATACTGTGCTTTTGGTGGGGTGTGTGTGTGTCTCTCTGTGTCTGTGTGTATCTTTTTCATAATCAAAATTGTTACTTTCCCAGGGTGTGGCTTCTCATCAGCACAGCTGACTTTCCTCTGTCTCTGAGCCTGTATGGATTGCCCTGGCTGTTTTATTAACTTGTGACTTTGGGGTCAGGAAGCTTTTGTTTCCCTGATACTGAAGGAGTTTGGAAAACCATCCTACTGCCTTGTGCACTGCCTCTTCCCTCTGATATCTCCTGGATCTCCAGATTTTGGTGAAGTCAATAGGCAAATATGAAGCTCTTAATAGAAGCCTGGCACTCTGCGAGGCTCTCGTGAGGCCTTCTCTATTATCTTGTGAGAGACCAAGGATCATATGAATAAAGCAAGCAGTGACAAAGTAGGATGGAAAAAGGTTTTTAATAACTTAAAAGAAATAAAAGTCTAAGTTACACAAAGAAAAATGCACAATTCTAAGTGTACAGCTTGACGAATTATCACAAACTGAACACACTCATGTAACCACCACCCAGATCAAGAAACAGAACATTATTGCAGCTTCTTAAAGTTCTACACATACGGGGACCTCGTTATGTCTAAAACTATTCTTCTACAACAGAGTTTGGGACTGAGATTTAGTTCTTCATTATCTGGTCGTAGAAGTTCAGTGACGGAAAGGCTCCCATTTGCTGGAAGGAATTTGCTCACGGCAGGATTTGAGTGTGACCTGGGTTGGCCTTCTGAGGTTGGGCTTTCGGGAGCCCAGGTGGGCTGCATGTGTGGTGCTCATGGTTCTGGAGGAGGACATAGAAGTTTCTGGCCTCCTTTTTGAAAAACACTGTGATAAAATATACATAATATAAAATTTACCATCTTAACCATTTTTAAGTGTACAGCTCAGTAGTGTTAAATACATTCAGATAGTCTAGCAATCAGTCTCCAGAACTCTTTTCATCTTGAAAATTGAAGCTCTATATTCGTTAAACAATAAACCCCATTCCCCCTTCCCCCAGCCCCTGGCAACCACTGGTCTACTTTCTGTCTCTGTGAATTGACTGCTCTAGGTACCTCATACGAGTGGAATCATACGGTATTTGTCATCTTCTGACTGGCTTATTTCACTCAGCATTATGTCCTTAAGGTTCAGCCATGTAGCAGGTGTCAAAATGTCCTGCCTTTTTTAGGCTAAATAATATCCATTGTATGTATAGATCACAGTTTGATTCTCCGCTCATCTGTCAATGGACTCTTGAGCTCTTGTACCTTTCGACTATAGTGAATAATGCTGCTATGAACATGGGTATACAAATATCATTTCAAGACCCTGTTTTGAGTCATTTTGGGTATCTACTCAAAAGTAGAATTGCTGCGTCATCTGGTAGTTCTGTTTTTTGAGGACCTGTCATACTGCTTTTTGTAGCGGCACCATTCTGGCATCATTTTCGCCCGGACCGTTTCCCCCTGAGCAGCCCCCTGGATGGCATTAGAGGGAGGTGGACGTATGGGTTGAGGTGGCGGCTGTTGTTAGGATGGTACTCTGGACTCTATAGGCGCCTGTCCTGGGGGCTTTAGAGCAGATGAGGCAGGAGAAGCTGGAGCCGTGGACGTTCATGGTGGACACTGGAGACCCCAGTGAAGAAAGCGGGAGTAATTTATTTTGCACAAAGGTAAATGCGTTTGCCTTAATTTGTGGGAGAATAGAGGGCAAGGGGGTTCTTGATTACTAGGTATTATTCAGAGGCGTAACACCTGTTCAGCGTACCACCTCCAAATTTTCTACGGGGCTTTAGTTGAAAGTGTTGGAGTATTTATAGAACAGAGGGTGAAGGAGAGGGAGCGGAGTAGCAGACACTGGCAGAATCGTGGAGGGCACACACTGCTTTCCAGTAAAGACTGTGCCGATAGTGGTGCTACCTGAATAAAAAGGCTGTCCTTGGGAACATGGGTGCTGCCGGCCCCCAATGCCAGAGGCACCCGTGTGTTGAATATTCAGGGGCTTCTTCAGGCAAGTGGAAGTATTTCTGTTTTCTAAATCTTGTTGCTGTCTTGCGGGGGCCAGCCTAGCATTAACATGCATTTAAAGTGGGAGTTACGTGGATCACGTGGGTAGGGGCCTTCAGGACTGTAGATGCGGGGACTCATTATTATCACTAAAAGAACGGAAGTAAAAGATTTGCTTCTTCCAAATCCCTTAGCTTGGGCCCCCTCCCATTTCATCATGGAAAAAAAACCTCAGTCACGGTACATATTTTTTCTTAATTTTAAAAGTAGTGTATGGCTACCACCTAAAGTATCCACAGGAAGAAAATAAATGCCCTACTCCAAAGGGGAGCTGTTATTTAACCATTTGTTTCCTTTTCTCCCAGAACGTTTTATATACGTTAAACACCCACATATCTGCATATACACACACACATGCTTGAGGCGACACAGATTAGTTTCTCCTTAGAGCCCAAACATTACTAACCAATACAGACATACAGATAATATATTGATGCAACTCTTTACCATTATAAACTGCTTTCACGTTTGTTGAATATCATCAAAATTATTTAAAGTTGGTATTATTCTCATTTGGCAGAAAAGAGGCTGAAGAGATTAAGACATTTGTCCAGATTTACACTACGTGTTGGAAATGGAATTAGGACAAGAATCCAGGTCTCTGAAGTAAACTCTAGGTACACCAGTCGTTCTCCTCCACCGCAGGATCTGTAGTGATCATTGGCGGCCAGATATCATCACCTTGCAGAAAGATTCAAAGAAGCTACCAATGCACCGTCTTCATAAAACTTACTAATCTCTCCACGGTGTCAATTTAGAAATTTCTTCATCCTATACTTGTGGATGAACTGAACTCATTTAAATATAAATAAAATAAAATAAGAATTGAGGTTATTACAATAGGCATAACTCCAATAGAATCTCAGGGAAGACAACTGTCAGTCTGGACAATATTTTTAGTGTTCACGGTGTGTGTGCACCAGCTCATTTATAACGTTATTTTGATAGTGTACGTGCCTTGAACTTCTACTGCAGGGATTTATGAGAATTAAAGTGGAGTAATCTTGCTCAACTGAGTTTTACGTCAGGTAGCAAAGATGTCTTGACCTGCCTCTTTGATATAGAATAATAACGATTTTTTCCTGCTGACTTTATTTTTAAAAGTATATTAGTTAATTAAGAACCATTTACCGGGCTTCCCTGGTGGCGCAGTGGTTGAGAGTCCGCCTGCCGATGCAGGGGACATGGGTTCGTGCCCCGGTCCGGGAAGATCCCACATGCCACGGAGCGGCTGGGCCTGTGAGCCATGGCCGCTGAGCCTGCGCGTCCGGAGCCTGTGCTCTGCAACGGGAGAGGCCACAGCAGTGAGAGGCCCACGTACCACACACACACACACACACACACAAAGAACCATTTACCTAGAGATATATTCTCTTCCTTACCAAGTACACACTGCAAACATGGTCATAGATGTTATGTAGCAATGGGAAGTGCTTCTGCGATTTTGGAGGTGTATTCTTTTAATTTTATCTCACAGTAGTTGTACAGGGAATTGTTGATAGTTCATGTTTTATTTCCTTTTGTTATAAAATCATCACAGTTTGCAAAAATAAAAGTTATGAGCTATGTGTCCTTTATTTCCTACTCCCTGTGAGAAAGGTTAAGATAGAGAAAGAACATTCAGTGATGGCCACTGTTGGTGGAGAAAATGATGCTGGAAACTGGTAGAAAAACATTTCTTCAGTACTGTACTAGATTCAGCTTTATGGGAGACAGAAATATAACAGGGCATGGAAAAGATAAAATTTATTGCTCTCTTACATAAAAGATGTTCAGAGTTGGCAGTCCATGGCTGGTGCAGTTCCTGCATGAGGTTTTCAGATATTCAGGTTTCTTCTAGTTCATTAGTCTGTCATTCTTAGAATGTAGCTTTTGTCTTTTATGATCTAAGATGGCTGCTAGAGCTCCAGCCATTATATCTGTGTTCCCTTTAAAGAGGAGGAACTTGCCAGAAATTCCATACAATACTTCTGCTTATATCTTATTGTGTAAAGCTTGATTCTATGGCCACACTTAGCTGCAGGGTAGGCCGGGGAATATAGTATTTATTGTGGATGGCAATTAACTAGAATGAAAATTGAGATTCTGTTATTGAAAAGGGGAGAAATGGATATTGAGAGGAAAAGTGCATTCTTTGACACAGTTCATCCATTTTGCTTCCCAAATACCCATGCATACCTGTCTTCCACCTTCTTGTTACCTGGATTGCGATGATAACATCTGGAGCTTCAGAGCCATCTTGGACCAAGATGTAAACTTGGGAATGAAAGCCACACAGAGCAGAGAAATAAATTCAAGGCATATGAGTCCCTGGCACTGTGGAGTTGTAGACAGACCACCTCTAGACTTCTGTGTAGGAGAGAAATACACATTTGTTTTGGTTAAGACTTTTTTTATTTTCTGTACGCGTGCTCCCGTTGTGGAGCACAGGCTCTGGACGCACAGGCTCAGCGGCCATGGCTCACGAGCCCAGCTGCTCCGCGGCATGTGGGATCTTCCCAGACCGGGACACGAACACGTGTCCCCTGCATCGGCAGGCGGACTCTCAACCACTGCACCACCAGGGAAGCCCTGATTAAGCCTTTTTTTTTTTTTTTTTTTTTTTTTTTGATTAAGCCATTTTTGTTAGGGTTTTGATAGTTGCATCTGAGCTTAATCTTAACTGGTACAAGTATAATATAGACTTATAAAATAGCTTTCATTTTAATAGACATCTCTCCAAAGAAGACATACCGATGGCCAAGAGGCACATGAAAAGATGCTCAGCATCACTAATTATTAGAGAAATGCAGATCAAAAGTACAATGAGGTATCACCTCACACCGGTCAGAATGGCCATCATCAAAAAATCTACAAACAATAAATGCTGGAGAGGGTGTAGAGAAAAGGGAACCCTCTTGCACTGTTGGTGGGAATGTAAATTGATACAGCCCCTATGGAGAACAGTGTGGAAGTTCCTTAAAAAACTAAACATAGAACTACCATATGACCCAGCAATCCCACTACTGGGCATATACCCTGAAAAAAACATAATTCAAAAAGACACATGAGCCCCAATGTTCATTGCGGCACTAGTTACAATAGCCAGGACATGGAAGCGACCTAAATGTCCATTGGCAGATGAATGGATAAAGAAGATGTACATATGTACAATGAAATATTACTTAGCCATAAAAAGGAATGAAATTAGGTCATTTGTAGAGATGTGGACGGACCTAGAATCTGTCATACAGAGAGGGAAGGGGGGGGTGGCATGAACTGGGAGATTGGGATGGGATGAATTGGGGATTGATGTATATACAATACCGTGTGTAAAACAGATAGCTAGTGGGAACCTGATGTATAGCTCAGGGAGCTCAGCTCGGTGCTCAAGTGGTGACCTAGATGGGTGGGATGGGGGGAGGTGAGAGGGAGGCACAAGAAGGAGAGGATATAGGATATATATATATAGCTGGTTCACTTCGTTGTACAGCAGAAACTAACACAACATTGTAAAGCAACAATACCCCAATTAAAAAAAAAAAAAAAGATTGTATCTTATTCTGCCTGCCAGTGCGGGTGGACTGACCGTCTGCCCATCCATCCTGGCCCACTCTGTGCCAAGCATCAGGTATACAAAGATGGCTAAGATGTAGATCTTACCCGCGGGAGCTCCCATTCCAGCGAGGGGCAAACAAACCAATGCAGTAAAAGCACTCCAGCTGCTTTAGTAGAGAGAAATCTGTGTAAAGCAGAGTGGAGCTCAAGGGTATTTGTAATATTCTCTGCTGCCATCTTTAGACTGAACAAAACCCCAAACCTGTTATAAGTAAGTTTGGGGTGTTGACTCCACCATATTTTTCTTTATCTTTAACATTATCATCATGTTCATCATCTATAATTATTTCTTGAACATAGAAAATTTATTTGTTTGGTTTTTGTTTGTTTGTTTTGCTTATATTGGAAGGATGATGTTAGCAGATTAAACAGTAATTTTCCCTTGAGAAGTTTTCAGTATAATTGGAGCAGACTATTTTTACGTAAAGCCAAAGATAGATTGGCTACTTATAACCTGCTCAAGAGGTAGTGAGCATTTTAAGTGAGAAGAAATGCATTTCCTTTTAGATTTTAGAGTAAGCCGAATCCTTATTCACTTGCTATTATTGGCATTACAGTGAATCATCACAGCACCTATGTGTTCCAAAGAGTTCTTATGTGATTTCTCACCGCAATTTCTGTTTTACAGATGAGGAAACTGAAATTCATTAGCATCTAGGCAACATGCCCAGGGTCAGGCCACTGGTAAACAGTGGAGATAGGATTTGAATTTAGGCCTGGACCCCTTCTTGTATTCTATTTGTGTGTCGGTAACAGCCTTCCTGTGGAGACTCAGCCGTGAAGGCAGAAGGAGGTGGAAGGTTGCAGGAAGCTGGAGAGGAAAAAAGGTTAAGCTCTTTTGAAGTTTTCCTGCTCAGCCAGGAAAACATTGCTGCAGTTATCAGGTAATTGAAGTGTCAGCGTGCCGCTGTCAGAAGGTCTCTGGGTGAATTTGTTCCTCTTGGCCTGTATGTGGCTGCGAAGTGAGCTGCACAATCACCGTTTTCAGGTGAAGAAACTCTCCGGCAGTCGATAGAAGCAACTGTACGAACATGCAAAATCAATGTCACTGAAGTTTTGCTTATGTTACTGCCTCCAACACTGTTTGATCCTTACATAAAAGAGGCATTTGTCATTTGACAGGACTGAGACTGCGAGATTGTGGAGGTTTCCCCCAGCTTTGTTGCCTGAATGTCTGCAAACTTGGTTTCCCTGTGTGTTTTCTCTCACTGCAAAGTCTCTGTCACCCTGGGGCCTCCCCTGTCCTTTGACTTTCGTGACTGTTCCGGCTCCTGATGAGTTTGGAGAACAGACCTAGATCATCTTCCCTCCGTTGGTAAAAGGAGGAACGCTAGACTTCTTGCCTTCATTTTTATCTCTAGCTGCTTCCATTTTCTTTTTCTTTCTCTTGTTCTTCCTGTAGTGACCACCTGGCTCCATGTATGTGTCCCTCCCCTTTCCTGCTACCCTCCTGCCTTTATCCTGGCCACCACCCAACCTCAAAGCTCACATCTTCTAGCACGAGAAATGGTGAGTTGTATGGAAAAGCCGTTCAGTGGTCCTCTGAATTGTCAGCATCTTAATCCCCTGATTGCCACTTAACTGCTGCCCAGACAGTTGGGAGGAAATAACCCGAGCCTTTGTTTTCTCAGTGACTAAATAGGTTTTGGCGTTGGTTAGTGGCATAGGTACCTTTGATCGGCTTTCATTTCCAGTTCTGGGACATGCTTTTTCTAGAAGCTTGTGCCTTTCACTCATAGGAGCTCAGCTGATAGACGACTTGTAAACATGTATTGAAATACTAGATCCTCCAGGTCATGTCTCATAATATAGACACTCAGAAGGAGGTGTCTTTGGTTTGTTGAGAGCATAGGAGTGTTGTTATAATATCTGTCACACTGGGAGGCAGTCAAGGAATCTTTTAGTGAAAAGTGATTGATCTTCCCTTCTCCACCCCACCCCTGCTTTGGAGATATTTTTAGAATTCCCCTTCTTCTCATTGCCCTGTAGAATCTCCTCAAATCACATGATCTTCCACTCCTGCTGTTGAAAATATTTCATTTTTTAACATAACATTTTAAAAAAGTAATGGATGTTCTTTTTTTTTTTTTTTTTTTGCGGTACGCGGGCCTCTCACTGTTGTGGCCTCTCCCGTTGCCCCGCGGCATGTGGGATCTTCCCGGACCGGGGCACGAACCCGTGTCCCCTGCATCAGCAGGCGGACTCTCAACCACTGCGCCACCAGGGAAGCCCTGGATGTTCATTTTAAGGGGATTAGAAAGCATACAAGACCACAAAAAATAAATAAACACCATCCATAGTGATGATAAGGCTGTCATGTTTTATCCTATTTCCTTTGTTTCGAGGGTGATAGAGCCTTTATTGGGGAATCATACACTTGCTGTTGTCACTGGAGACTTTGTCTGTCTTGTGAATGTGTTCTCAGGAAGGGAGAGGTGACCTGATTCCCTCTAAAGTGCTGGGATCTTCCGTGAGCCAGTGAACAGTAGCATTTATTCTTTTCGCTCAGTAGTCAGACACCAGCAATTATAGTGGTAGGCTGCTTAGGGGTCTGGAAATCAGTGTCTCAACCCACGGTGTCTACACTGGATGTGGGAAGGAATTTGTTAACTCATAATTGTTGAAATATCAAAGTTTTGAATAATTTATTTTGTTGGTGAATTACAACGCATTCCAGAGTGAGCCCCCTTAGAAATGCTGCTCCTAGATTCTTGCGTTCTAACTTACTTCCTTGAGTGGGAGAGGAAGGGATGGGTGTACACCTGGCCTGTGGGCATGCCTGTGGGGCTGTACTGGTGTGAACATAGTCTCAGTTGTGAGCTGGGTCAGAAGAAATATAGAGGTCCGCCATGAGAGGTCGCACCTCCACAGCTCACTTTGGGAGGATGTGGTTGATTTCCATTGGAGAGTGGCCTCCAGGACCTCTCTAGTTAATGGGGAGTAGGGAAAGAGGGTGGTGGTACAGAACGGGTCTGTGTACTTTCGTCCCACCATAATAATCTGAGTTTCTGAAGCTGAGACGCAATTGAGATTATTATTATGTAATAAATGCCATGTGACGTGAACCTACATAAGCTATATTCACATATTGGCTATCAACAGAGTCAAAAATTTTTAGCAAGAAGACAGAAAAGAAAGGTCTCCTTCAGAAAAAATAGCTGAAATCTGTTCTCTTGATGCATTTCTGACAGAAGGCAAAAGGCTGACACTTATTTGGCGTCGGCCCCATTCAGTGGAAAGGGTCACCCAGGTTGTAGGGATTCTTGGTCCCTGCTGCATAGATTTCGTTGATCCGTTTTCTCCCTCTCTGAGTTTTGCAGAATCAACTCCTCCGTAGATTTTTTTTGTGGAGAATGGCTATGGTAGAACTAGAAAGCTCCTCGCTTTTGTACTGGACATGAGGACTTGCAAGCTTGCCCATTCTACAGTTCTTCTGAACACAGGAGACCCAAATAGTCCCCCAGCTCTCCAGTTTGTGGCTGCAGTGACGGGATGGCTGCCCAAGTCCATGGGGGAAGGAATCACAGCTTTTGTTTTTACAACAAGATCTTTTTCAGCTTTCTTTCCGTGGGAACCAGTTGATATTCTAGTTTAAACTGCCCCTTGCTGTTTGTCAACCTGGAGGAGGAAAGTTGAAGGTCTTGTATTTGGGCATATATATATATATATATATTTTTTTTTAACCTCTTTTTTGGAGTATAATTGCTTTACAATGGTGTGTTACTTTCTGCTTTATAACAAAGTGAATCAGTTATACATATGCATATATCCCCATATCTCCTCCCTCTTGCGTCTCCCTCCCACCCTCCCTATCCCACCCCTCTAGGTGGACACAGAGCACCGAGCTGATCTCCCTGTGCTATGTAGCTGTTTCCTACTAGCTATTTTACATTTGGTAGCGTATATAAGTCCAGTATTTGGGCATATATTTTTATACAGTGTTTATTTTTGCCTCATGACCTGTGAGGAATGGTAGGAAATTAGGCTCACATCATAGGCGTAGTGTAGTGGGCTGGATGGAAGGAAAGCAGACTCTGAGAGGCGGCTGTGTCCTCGAGGCTGTGAACATGGGGTTGTATGTCTGAGTAGGAAGCAGACCCTGCGCCGCAGGGTGGGGTGGGGATGGGCAGCTGGGGAGTGAGCGCTCTGATACAGGCGAGCAGAGCTTGTGCAGAGCAGAGGCCCTGGACCCACGGTTTTAGGTTATAAGGAGCAGAGAAGTCCTGCACACACGGGGAAGGAAGCAAGCAGAGGACGCGGAGGCAGCGGCAGGGAAAGGGTGCCTCTTTCATTCCAAAGCACCTCGCCCGGTCTCCTGGGGCCATCTCGCCCCTTCCCTGCTTTGGCCTCCGCTCCCTACCACAGCCTTTCCTGTGTCCTGTTCCACACCTCACGACTTTCGCTTCCTCCAGCCTCATTGGCTGCCTTGCCGCTCCCCCAAGCTGCTTCAGCTGCCGCCGCCGCGGCTGTGGCTGAGCCCACAACCCAGCTTCCTGCGAGACCCGATGGGCCCATTGCTCACCGCACAGCGTCGTCTCCCTCTCGGCGCAGCTCCCCGGCCCCCGGGCGGCTCTCGTTTGACACGGCTGCTGCTTCTCCCGTCAGGTGGAGGTGGAGGCGGCCTCTGAATCAGGCGTTTCCCCAGGCGAGCCGTGCCTCGAAGAAAGCCTGCGCCCACTTGCGCTCATGTCTGCAAGTTTTTCCTGAGCTGCTCTACATAATGGAGGGAAGAAGATTCAAGTTTCTGGGGGAAATCCTGGAGCAAGCTGGCTGCTGGGCCAGAGAGGGGCAGAGGAAAGAGGGTCACCCCACAATCCTGCCACCTGCCCCAGACTGTGGGGCTGCCAGGAGGAATCTGAGAACATAGCATGGAGTCTTCATTTGTGCTGATGTAGGTCTTCCCTCTGCGCCCCTGTCTTCGGTGCTTAGTGATTGTTTTGTAGCAGTGGGATTGAAGACAGGGGGTCACCAGGATGCAGCCCAGAAAGAGGATGTGCAGGTATGGGGACCAGAAGCAGAGAGGCTGTCCCCCAAATTGGCTGAAATTGCAGGGAAGGTTTTGGACATTCAGTGGCCTAGAGGTTATAGGGAGGTTTCCTTAACCTCTAGATGTCATGTAAAAGGCAGGGTCTGGGTGTAAAAATGAGGTCAGGCACCGAGTTCCAAATGGCTGGATCAGAGGGAAAACTAGGAGACCAGAGTGGAGAGGCCAAGACTGCGCCCCCATGTGGCAGACGGGCAGAGCCAAGGGGGCCCCGGAGCTGCTGGCATGTGGGTCAGGACCTCCTGTACAGGGATGGACCTGCCAGTGGGTGGAAGGCATCCTTGAAGGACGCTTAGGTGATTCGGGAAAGGGAAGCTAGAGTTAATGGCGCGAGACCCAGACACCCAAACCCAACACAAGAAAAATTGCGTGCAGACGCACTCTCCTCCCTTTCTCTCTCGTGCCTCAGTGTCTCTGCACCCCTCTTGCCCTGAACCGTCTGTGAAAGATAGACCCTTCCTTGGAGAAGCCTTTATCAAAACTCAGCCTTGATAAGGCCATGGAAATGAATGAGTGAACACTAAGGAAATAAACCGTGAGTGGATTTTTGAGACAGCTTCCACGTTGGTCACCTGCCTCCCTTTGACTGTAACAGAAGTCCTGCGGCTTAAAAACTCTGACTGCTGATTTGAAAATTTACCCCATGCAGTGACTGATAATAGAAGCTTTCAGGAATGAATAAAAAAGGGGGGAGGGGATGGCACACAAGTGCTGGGGAAACAAACGCAGGTTAAGGTTCTGTGTTGAGGAGGAGAATGATTAAAACCCTTGACGGTTCACCTTCCGATGCACGGTGCTCAGAGGTCCAGGTTTCCCGGGTCTGTGTTACAGGCAGGCACACAGAGGCACAGGGCAGGAGAGGAGGTCTGCGCCCTCTCCAGTCCCTCTTGGTATCCTTATTTATTTAAAGAGGTGCAGTGACCAGGTCACCGCTGGAGGCTTATTCTGAACCAGCCAGGGGCAGAAAAGTGAGGCCTGGCCGTTCGCACAGGTCTGTCTCCAGTTGCTGCAGCTCTGTCTCCGCCTGCACTTGCGCATTCTCCGAAGAGGGAAGGTGCTGCCTCATCTTTCCCTGTTCGCCTCTGAAGCAGCCTCTCCCTCACTTGGAGTCTTTCCTCAGGCGAGAGCCCTCTTCTAGGTCCTCGGCTTGGTTAGTTTTTCTTAGAAGCCACCCAGTGGTTCTGATCTTAATGGAAGGGTGTCAGATGGCACCTCGTTTACGCTGAGCTTGAGGCTGAGGTGAGGGCTGTGATCTGTCCTGTTCGCTGTTGTCAAGGAAGGGAGGGAGGGAGGGAAGGAAATTATACCAAGTATCACTTATGATGCATCCTTAGTGAACTGATCAGCACTGGTTTTAGCAGACTGGAGAGACTTTATAGTCTAGAACAGCAGATTCTAAAATGCAGCTGCACGGTCAAAACACTTGAAGAACTTTAATACATACTGATGCCTGGGACCCATTCCCCGAGATTCTGACTCAGTTGGTATATTAGTTTCCTGGGGCTGCCATAGCAAAGTTCCTCAGACTGGGTGGTTTAAACAACAGAGGTTTATTGACTCACAGTTCTGGAGGCTAGAAGTCTGAGATCAAGGTGTTGGCAGCCTTAGTTTCTCCTGAGGCCTCTCTCCTGGGCTTGCAAACAGCCATCTTCTCCCTGTGTCTTCACGTGGTCTTCCCTCTGTCCACGTCTGTGCCCTAATCTCCTCTCCTTATAAGGACACCAGTCATACTGGATTAGGGCCCATCCTAATGACCTCATTTTACCTTAGTCACCTTTTAAAGACCCTATCTCAAATAGGGTCACATTCTGAGGTACTGGGGCTAGGACTTCAACATACGAATTTTGGGGGGACACAGTGCATCCCATAACAGTTGGTCTGGGTGGAGCCTAGGCATCAGCACTTTAATGTCTCCCCTGGAGACTCCAGTTGCAGCTTGGGTTGAGAATCACTGTTCCAGATGGATCTGTCCTAGCATCCAGGAACAGCTGTTTGGAATATAATCCCTGGACAGTTGAGTTTCTTACATTGTGAAAGTGTTGGGAACTTGGGTGGGAAAGGCTGCTGTAAGCAGAACAATGTAAAGAGCTTTGATACCACACGAGGTGACGGTGGAGAGCTTTGTTAAAAGGTCCACCACACCGGGGGTTGGGGGTAGAGGGGGGGCAGCTATGATTTCACATCGGGGGTCCATCAGGCAGGGTGCTCACTGCGCTTGAGGAAAGCAGCCCCTGAGGACAGACAGCCTCTGTCACTCCACTGCTGGATTTTCTGAGCTTTGTGATCTGCTCTTTGGTTTCCTGAATTGACCTACCCCCTAGGAAAGGAGTGCCCTGTGTAAGCAGCTGGTCTTAGTTTTGGGGCCAGGAATACAGTAGAACCTTACATAACCCTGCAGTTGAGCACTTGGAAAGAAACGCCTGCCTCGTGTGTGAATGCCTCATGAGAGGTGAGCAATTAATGGGAGACCAGGGCTCCGTTCCCAGGCAGATCTGGAGTGAGTGGTGACTGTTGTGTGGGGGCCGAGTGTCGTGACGCAGAGCTCAGCCTGACTCATCTGCAGCTCACCTGGCTCACCACGGGCACACACTGATGTCCCAATAGTTCAGCCTGCAGCAAGGATTCTGTTTCTGTGTTGCTCTTGCCCTGCAAACTCAGTTTTGGCATTTTAAAGGATTGCTATTTTTTTTTTTTTTAAGAATACTTTTGTGAAGCTGTCTTTCCTTTTTGTGCATATTTGATGGCTATCCCCGGCCAGTTATTCACAAGTAAGAGGAGCTGTTCCTCTGCCTTCATGCCCACGTACATCAGAAGGCACTCCAGTCCCCTCCGGACCTTTGTCCTTAGTTTTCTCACTGAGGAGGACAAAGTCGACTGCTGCCTCATCCTCCAGCTTAGAATGCATGTCAGGCGCTGGTACAGGGGCTTCCCTCACTTTGCTGTGTTGGATCCTCACACAGGCCCAATGCAGTCAGTGTGATTATCACCCCCATGTTACAGATGAGGGAATCAAGGCTTAGAGTGGAGAGCTGCCCAGGGGTATGCACGGTGGTAGAGGTGTAGTCAGATCCATGTCATCCTGATTCCAGATCCTGTTTCTAGCCACTGTGCCTTCCGAGCCGTGCTGACACATTGCTGGTGATCTCATCCAGCCACACGGTTTTAAAATCCATCTGTACGGTGGGTGGCTCTCACTTTTACACCTCTAACCTAGAGCCTCCCCTGAACTCCAGGCCTGGTTATCCAGTTGCCTCCCAATGCCGTCACTTGGATTTCTAACAGGCACCTGCCGCAGGCAGAGCTCCGGATCGCCCTCCCTTTTCCTAAGCGTCCTCCTGCTTAGTCTCCCCTCTCTCCGTAGGTGTGTCTCCATTCAGTGACTCAGGCCAAATGTGGGCGTCACCCTTGACTACCCTCCTTCTCTCACAGCCAACATGCACGTCATCGGCAAATCCAGCGGGACTAACGCTCTCCAGAATCCACCCGCGTCTTCCCACCGCCACTGTCATTGCCCTCGCACTGTCTGTCCTCAACACCACCGTCAGAATGAGTCAGCTTCTGCCACCCCTTTGCTCAAAATCCTTTGCTACCTTCCTGCCCCATTCAGGGCTGTCAGTTATGAAGTTATTGCCCCTCAGCTTCAAGCCCAGCCTTCCACACTTGCTTTTATGTTGCTGAGGGGGGCCTCTGGAACCCACCTTTCTCCTTGGCCAGCTGGCTGCCTGTGGGGCTCGGCCAGTAGGAGGTGCTCGAGGGAGACCGCACCCTGGAGAAGGGAGAAGGGACTTGCTCCCTCCTGTTTTGTTTTCTGTGGGTTTCCCGTCAGCTCCCATCTCCTGCGAGTGGTACCCCAGCCCTGCCGCTTCACACTGGCAGAGGCCGCTCCTTCCTGTAGCAGTGGTTAAATCCACTTTGCAACTTGTCTCACACTCAACTGTCTCAATCTCACTGTGCTTGCTCAGGGACATCAGGGCCAGTTGCCATTTTCCCCGTCTGCAGGGGTCTGGACTCCAGCCCCACAGGACCCTCTTCTGAGCTTCCAAGTTTTAATAATTCACCCTTTGTTCGCCCAGCCCTAGGAGTGGAGACGGCTTCCGCAGTTGCTGTCTTTCACCCTTTCAGTTACCTGGTTATTGACTTTTTTCCTAATTAATATTTGCTAAAATAACTGGTATGGCTTCTGTCTCCCAACTGGGCCCTGACTGATACGCTGAGTCGAGGCCCAAGTCCTGAACGCGGCTGCTGAGGTCATAGGTGGGCTGGCTGCCGCCCCGCTGATTTGCATCTGTTCCTTTCACTGGCCTCCTTGCTCATTCTCCTCTAGCCCCTCTGGCCCGTGCTCTTCTGCAAACGCACCAACTCTTCTCCAGCCTCAGGATCCCTTTGCCTGAAAAACTCTCCCTGTGATTCTGCGCGGCTTCTCCTTCATTGCCACACACCCGCTCCCGCCCTCACCCACCCAGGGTCTCTGTGAAATGTCACTTCTTCAGTGAGACCTCCCCTGACTACCCGACATAGGCCACATTCCCCTACCCCTGAGGGATCCCTGTCCTTCTTAATCTGCCTTGTTTTCCCCATAGCACCTATCACCAGCTGATAGCTTATGTATTTGTTTGTCAATTGCCTATCTCCTCCTGACTAGAATATAGGATCCAGGAGGGCACAGAGTTTTCCTACTTTAGTGATTGCATATCCCGGGCTTCAGAGCACTTGCCTTACACATAGTAAATGCTTGATAAATGTTGGTTGAGTGAATGAATGAATTGAAGTTCTAGACTCTCAGGAGTAAGACTGAGAGGTGCCCCAGGCCCAGATGACTCTGTCCTCAGGCCTCAGGGAGGATCCTATAGAGGGTGCTGGCATCATAGGAAAATGAATACAGGTGCTTTCTCCACTGCTCTGCGAGGGGCAGCAGAATTGGCAGTGTCTGCATCCCTATTGTTCATGGGCTTGGGTGTACTTTTGAACAGTGAGCTATATTTTTTCTTTCTTTTCTCCCAATTGCTATTGCTAGACCTGGAAAAAAAAGAAAAAAAAACTAAGAAAATTTAGAAGCTGCTGAGTCTGTGGTATCTCAACTTTCCCCTTGCTCTCCACTCTGATTGGGTTTTGGACTGATGGACGTTGAGGGGCTGCCTTCCTAGAATACTACCCTGAGAATTTTATGGAACATTCTAAATGGTTACCAGCTGCTGTAGACCTCAGTTTGTAACAAAAGAGCCTGGGAATGTTGGTTGTTGGCTCGTTGTCATCTGTGTATAGACTGTCTCTGCAAGGTGGTCTCCTGAGGGGATTGCCACATTTCACTTCTGTGATGAAGCCTAGCTCCTCAATCCAGGAGGAGTAACAACATCTTCAGACCAGGATGAGGCAAGAGAATTTCTCCACATTAGTGATAAGTGGAGACCCAACTTTCCAGGGTTGATGGTTGAATCGACCCTAAATCCAGCCTGTTACACGTTACACCCTGCCCTGCTGGAGTGGGGAGGCTCCCTGGATTACAGAGGCACATCACAATTCTCACTGCTGCGATTCATCTGTTCAGTCTTGTTTGCCTTGGATTTCAGCCACCCGGGTTTCAGAAGGTAGTGAGCTGGCCACTGTTCTTGGCTCCAGAACACAGGTGTGATTGGTGCCATGTTAAATGCTAGTGGCGATTATGGTTGCTGATTTGAAAGGAAGTTGAACACACTGGCTTTCATCAGGTCAGCTTTGCTTGGCTACATGCAACTTTCCACTTGGGCACATGAGGGCTGAATTCTTGATTCAGACAGACTCTTTCAAGGTGTTGTATTTCTGGGCTCAAATAAGTAAACAGGATAACCCTGTGAAGTTGGGTGCTGTCTGCAGTGTCACTGAACTTGGTGTCCTGTGAAAGGAGAGCCTTAAGCACATAAAGCCCCTCACTCCAAGGGCTTAGATTTTGCTCAGTTTTGGTTCAGATTTTGCTCAATTTAGAGCTACTACAGCCTTATTTTACTGTGCCATATTTGAAACAAGAAATCTGAGCTATATTTTAACTTTGAAATGGAGGGTGTATGTAGGTAGGAGGTAATTGATAAGTACTCTCAGAGTACGTAGCACTGTGCTGGGTACTCTATGGGGAAATCTCAAATCAAAGACTTGGTTACTGTTCTCAGGAAGCTCCCAATCTATTCAGGGAAATAGAAGCTACACACTCATAGACACAATAAAACAAGAATACACATAAGCATTAAAATGTGTATAGTCGGGAATGCTATAGAAACTCAGAGAAAGAACAGATAATTGTGGACCCATGTTTGCTGGAGAAGGCTTCACTGGAATTTGAAGTGGCCTTGAGAAAAGAGTGTGGGTTTAGAGTGAAGAGGAGAAGAGGAAAGGACCCTCAGGCCGGGGCAGTCCGAGCAGGGGCTTGGTGGCACAAACATGTGTAGCACACGTGGTGTTTCACAAGTGGATGAGCTCTCTCCAAGGGAGTCATTAGAGAGGGAGGTGAGCAGATGGGAAAGGACAGAACATTGGAAGGCACCCAGTCCGGTGGGGTAGACAGGATATGTGCACACAAAAAGATAAGTCAGACTGTTGTTTTGTGCAATTTAAAGTATTAAAAGATGATTCAGAGGCAAAAAAGATAAGAAATACTTGGCAACTGTACCTTAAAAGTCAAATAAGAGGTACAAACAAGATGTGCTTCAGGACTTCAGGGGAAGGTTGATAGAGGAGTGTTGAAGGGCAATAGGCCTTAGGAAAGGGAAGAGGGAGGGGAACAGGCAGAAGAAAAGAATTATGGTAGGTGAAGGGGAGCTCAAAGGCAAAGCTGACTCTCAAAGTTGTCTAACTCTCGGTGAAAAAGGAGATGGGTATTTAGCCAGGATGTGGGTATTAAGATGAGAAGGTCTGTAATAGTTACATTGGGAAAAGGAGCTGGGGGTGGGTGAGGGGCAGATACCAGGATTACTAAGCATGTGCCAGGGCCAAGCTGTATTGAGCCCGTTCTGAGCCTGTGGTGGGCCAGGTCTGGGGGTTGTGGGCCCTTCTCCAGGTGTGTTTTGTGATTCAAGAGGTAAAGATTGGGAGTTGGTGGGGCCGACCTGAAGGGAGGGTCTCAGAGGATGAAGTGTCAGTTGCTGATGAAGGCAGCATTTGTATAGCTAAGCACAAGGTTGCCCGGACTTGGGTGGGTGGATTCTGAGGGATGGGAGGAAGGCCTTCTGGGTTAGGAGGTCAGGAGGGGAGGCATCCTTGTGCGGATGAGGTCCTGGGGAGACCTTGTTGGCCAACATGGCAATGAGCTGAGAGGAAGAAGAATAAGGGAAGCTGGAAGGAGGTTATTTAAGAAGAAAGCAGAGTGCTGAATGTTTTCTTTGATATTTCTCTACATAAAGGAAGTTAGGTTGAATTAGGTTGTCAACAGTAGCATGAATAACATGACGATAAGATAACTGACTTAGAAGATCTTGGACCAAACCATTCTCCAAATTTCTATAGATTTTTTTTTCTATCCAAACTTATTTTATTAAACATACTTAGCTTAATTATTTCTGTTAAATTTTAGAGATTGGAAGAGCAGAGATTCAACTTAGCTCCATCATTGCCTAATTGTGAGATCTTGGGCAACTTACCCAACTTGCCACTCATGATTTTCTCATCTGTAAAATGGGAATGACAGTACATTTCCTTGGGGCTGTTATGAAGCTAAACATTAGGTTCCAACAAGTGGGGACTGTTTTTATTTTAAAATTAGAATTTCAGAGAAGTTTGTGTGTGTCAGTACGAGGTGTTGGTCAGCCCTGGCAGTTACTCCTGCATCTGTCCTTTCTCACTCCTCACTCACTTAGGAAACACATCTACTTAGACTTGTGATTTGGAATATGGAGTGCTGAGTCCAGGTAACTGGAAGTAAGCCAGTATTGTTAGACAAGTTACAAATTATGCCACTTTTAAGCACAAGAAGGGAAGAAGAGAGAATTAACCTGTGAGTGGAGCTATTGGCAAGTCCCAGCAGTCTTCATAAGCCATTCGGGATCTTTCTCTCCTAGACTCACACAGGCTCGGATGATAGTCTCCTCCCACAGTGACTGAGTCAGGGGTCACTGTGTGCTGAGTAATGTGGCCCTTTGCCGGCAGGAGGTGGGCAGCACGGAGAGTGAATGACGTCGGTGCTGTGGGAATCCTTGGAGATGCTCACGAGCCCAGTGCGTGGTCATAACCCACGTGAGTCACAACCACAACCGGAGTTGTGTTTCCAAGTGTAACTCACATCCGTGAAGTAGATCAGCAGAAATTAAGTGAGTCCAAGCAGGGAACAAAGTTCAAATATATTTGGAAGGTATTAAAGAAAGGGAAAAAATTCTTCAAGGGGTCTGATTTCCTTCCACTTTTTGTATAAAACATTTTGGTTCTCTGGTTGCATCTTTTCTTGAGGGATATTAGCAATACTGTGTTCATTCGACACCTGTGAGCTCTCCTTTTTGGTACTGTGTGTGGGGCGAAGTCCTAGTTCCTAATTCCAAGTGTCTTGATGAGTTCTACTTCCTTGGCATAGAAAGTCTGCAGTAGTCATGGGTTTGGCCAGGATTTTCTCTTATTTAATTTGTCTAAGTCACGAGTGAAGACTTTGTGGGCTGAGGCCAAGAAATCATACGTCATATTTGCCTAACACGTTTTGCCTGTGGATCTCAGATCATTGACACAGTAGTTGAGAGAACACATGTTTACTTCAATTAAACCATAATCCTTACTCAGGTATTTCCGTTGTGTGAATTTGACAGAGAAACCTACCTTACTTGTGTTGTCCCCGATTTCTTTGTTTCTGTGACTCACCTCAGAAACTTCCTTACCTTAAAAAGCAACCAAAATGTGCATGAAATTTTGTTATAAGAAAGTACCGTGGGATAAAACTTTTCCAGAGATAGACATTGCAAAATTGCCCGTCAGGGTGGACTTTTGGTGCTTATGTGTGGAAAGGGGTGGGAAAGGGTTATTTATTCAAAGTTCAGTGTAGGTGTCTGTTGCTATTTGACCCGTGGCCATCCAAATTTTCCCTCTCAGAACTCAGGAAGCAAGTTGATTCAGATAAATCCATCCCTCTCTGAAATCTCAATTCTTGTTTTCTGAAACTCAGAACCAAATAGATTTCTTCCTCTCCAAAATCAGTGTCCAGATACTCACTGTCAGAACTTAGGAATCAAATAAATTTAGATAATGAAGGGTACTTTCCCCACCTCTTGCTTATTAGAAACTGCTCATTTGTGGTAGAAAATTAGGGAACTACAGGAAAGAATAGAGATAACAAAAAAGACTCACTGTCAGAGGTATAACCGTGAATGGTAATTTCCTGAGAGTGGCTTATGTCAGGGAGTGAGGAATATCCTTCTTTTGTCTCTTACATTTCCTCCTCATTCTCCCCAGCTCAGAAACATTCAGAATCCATGAGAGTTAAAAAAATAAAATAAAATAAAAGTTTTTGATAGATCTGCGTGTTGGCCTGGATGACTGTTTGTGTCTGGCCAGCATGTCGTGTGTGTGAGGTTTTCCTCGTTGCTAGACTTCTGCACTTGAATCTAGGTTAGGCCCCTGGACCTTCTGTTGGTGACCAGCTGCTTGTCGCTCTCGGCCCTGGAGCTCTTGCCCGGGCTCTGGAGGATAGTCTGCTCTCCTGGTTTTTCAGGGTCACATTTGTAGCCACAGGATCCTTGGAAACATGTGAATCATCCTTGACAGTAACTCATTTCCCTACTGATACACAAGGATGAAAATGCCTCATTGAAGTACAGTTTGAGATCTACGCATAAAGAGAGTCAGGAATGAAAATGATGCAGAACTGGTGGTGCACACTGACGTAAAAAAATACATTTCCCCCCAAGTGCTCAAAAAATAACCGCTGCTGTCGCCTGGTGTCCAGCTGAGTGTGTGAGCAAAACAAAGCCAGACACAGCCAGTTAGCTTCCAGGCTTTCTTATGCCGCACCGCCGTGGCCAGCTTTCCTACTGCACTTGTTTTCTCTACACGAGCTTCCTCAGTTTCACCTGCGTTGCTCCTTGGGGTGGCAGCTGCAGGTGAAGGAGCAGGACATGGAGAATCCGGCCAAATGCTCGGTAATGTAGCCTTGGTGCAAAGGGGCCTCTCAGTCCAACGTCTCTGCTTGTTCCCAGCCTTCTGACCACAAACGCTCATGGTGAATGGGACTCCACCAGAGCAGCTTTATTTGTAGATGATTCCTTCATCTGGCTTTCTGCAAAATGATGTCAACTTTGTTAGTTGCTCCATTCCTGGTTAGGGCTTGGGCCACTATCTATTGGGTATCTTTAAGGGAATTTCAAGAAGTCAACATCTTTGACTGGGCCTGGAGGCAGAGAGCACCATGTGTGAAGATGAGACCCTTTCCTCCAGTTGGAGGAAGCCCTGCTCAAGGTGGAAAAAAGGCCTAACTTTAGCTCCTACCGTGCCCTCTAGCACTTCACAGATTACACAGTCATCCACGGCAGCCCAGTTAGGGCAACAGAGTGTGTGGAGGAATTTCTGAGCATGTGTAGACGTCTTTCTAGCATGGAGCTCTGAGTGCCCTGCCTACCTACTCACGTTACTGTTCATTCCTGTGCTCTCAGAGCAGAATGTTGGCTTCGTAGGCAGGCAAACAGAAGCCCAGTGAGAGAAATTAGCCACCTGGGGGACGATGTAAGCCAGCGGTCCTGCCAAGACCAGAACCCTGGTCTTTTCACTGGGTCTGTAAATTCCCCAGCGGGACTCGACTTAGATTTAATTTAGTTTTTAAGTCTTGGCAAACTGGTTGCTATGTGTTTGTGTAGACTTGCACCATTTAAAAGGTTCTTGGAGTTTAGATCTTGCATGTAATTTGCTACATTAGCTTTGGGCAAAAATATTTGCTTTTTGGTCCTTTGTGGTTTGAGTCCCTTCTCAGCATTAACCTGGCATGTTAGAGAGAGCTGTACTGTGGAACGCAGCAGGGGGCCCAGAGTTCAGGGCAGGGTGAGCGCAGGAGGGCTTATTACTAATGGCAGCTTTTCAGACTGCGGGAGCTCATAAGGTTTTTCCAGTTTGGTTGGTTGTTTGTGTATGTATTTTGGATATGACTCAGTTGAGATTAGGAAGCTGAAGCCGTTCAAGTGAAGCCTTTTAGACTTGGATTAACGTTGGGAAAAACCTTCTGCTGATGCACTGGATTAAGTAAGAGTATCACTGTGATGTTTCTCAGGCAAAGAGACATTCATGCTATCATAATTGTCCCTGCACCTCACAGTTCAGCCCTCTTTGGGGAGAACAGAACCAGGGTGGGTTATTCCAGTGAAAATTTGGCTGTCTTCTTAGATTCTCCGGAGTGCCAAGCACTTCAGCATTGGTGGATGGATTACCTAGTAGTTAGGTCTAGTCACTAATCACTATATATTCTTCTGTGACAATAAGCGAGAAGCGGATATTCTGCCCCACTTCCTGAGACAGGCAGCTGAGGCAGAGAGAAGGAAGTAACTGGTTTAGTCATATGAGGAAACTCAAAACAGTATCTGTACATCCTGGGGACACCCTATGAGGATAAATCCTGAAGCTATTCTCATTTTCAGCAGTGCTTCTCTCCTCCCCCCTCTCCCTTTGAAGCTAAGGCTAGTGCTCTTGTTTTGTAGACTGTAAAACTCCTTTTCCCTGTTCCTGCACCATTGCCAACCTCTCAGATGAATTTTCAATCCCAGTGTATATGCATTGGAATCACACCATATGGGAGGGTTAGGTTCTAAAGTCAGTATGGAGGGTGAGAAGCTATTATATTTTTTAAAAATTCACCCATAATTTGCCCATTTTCATGCAGTATACGTAGTTTATAGCATTGGTATGTATAGTATATACAAAATACGTATATAGTTAAAGACTACGTACGCAACATTTAATTTTTCAGTGCCAAATCCTTAAACATTAGCAAGAGGCTCTGAGAGATAAGCAGGAACAAAGATTGATTTAGGGCAGCGTAGATTCACATCGCTCCTCTCCCGTGTTCTCCAGGGCATTTGCTCACTGAGAGGAAGGTAGGTAGGATTGCTCATGTTATTGGAAAACTTCCCCTCTCCGCCTCTCTCTCCTTCCCGCTGCCCTGTGTGCCCCCCACTTCTCACACTGCTTTTTCCCCCTGAATGGATATAGTTGAAGATGTATGAGTTAACTATGCATGTGATGTCATTTTACTGTAGATTTCACAAATGCCAGCTGTAAATCAATGAATGTCATTTTGAAATACAAGAAAAAGAAAAAAGGAAAGCTTGTATCTTCCTAATTCTCATTAGCAGGAAAACACACTGATGGATTTTATGATTTTGTTGGAAGGATCAGCCTATCACTGGAATATGGGTTTACTGGTAATGTTAAATCCATAGTTTACGTGGGGATGTAATATTGTCTAAGACAATGAGCTCAATGTCCTTTTGGAAAAATGCACCTTGTGTTCTCGTCTGGCGTGCACTGCATTGGGAAAGCTCCAGTTATAAACAAGTACAGCACATGTCAGAAAGCATCTAGGGAAGAATTCTGGAACTTATACAACTGAGTGTTATGTATCAGGGTCTTTACATCAAAACATCATTTTATCAGACCATTTCTTCTTAGTTACTCCAAAGCATCAACACTTCACAGCAAGGTGTGATGGCAGCATCTAGGGTTGGGAACTTCAAAGTCACAGATGAAGAGAGAGCATATTCTGGAAAAATCATCTCTGAAGCTAGCTCCAAGACCATCTGGGTTGCTTAGTTGTCTGTTTGCTCTCAGATCCCTTTCTCATTTTCTCCTGCTCTGTTTTGTATTGCATGGGGCTGACCCATATAAACTACATCCCCAGACTCTCTTGCCAAGTGTCTTACAGCTCAATTTGGCCAATAAGAGTCATTGGAAGGTAAGAGAAAGGGAGAAGCCAAGGTATTTCTCCCTGTTGTTTTCTGCTTGGGATGGTGTATTTGGGGGTAGTTGGGTCTTATCTGCAGTTGTGGCTCTTACAGGACAGTCTCTCATGCTGGACCTCCCCAGCCCTGAGCACTGGTGACATCACCTCCTCTCGTTATTTCCTTAGCCCTAGGAAGGGTAGTGGCTTCCTGCTGTTGCTAATCTCTGGGTTGCCTCACCATCCTTTTTTCTTTTTAGCTCTTCCAACACCTTTGTGGCAAGATCCCTATATTAAAAAATTCTATCTGGAGCTACCTGATGTGGACTATGTTTTGCTGTTGTTTGTTTCCACAGGCCCTGAGTAATGCCTATCCGTGCTCTAGCCTCTATCTTGAATCTTGCTCTTGGCCTGATGGGCTTGTCCTTAGGTCTAACCTTAAATTTAACCAGAACGCTGCTCCTAACAGCCATCTTTCTATTGTTTGCTGGCCTCAGTCTTGATGCTCAGGTGATTCTCAGTGGCTTTTATGCTTTAGTTCTCTCCTCTCATACCTCTGTTTCTGCTGGCACCGAGACATTGTCTGAAATATAAGATACTGGATTTGCAATCAGAGGGGTCTTGAGGTATTTAATCTAACTCCCTATTTTCACCAGTGAGGGCACTGATGCCTAGAATAGTTAATGACTCCTCCAAGGTCACCAAGTTCATGGTGGAGAATGGGAGGGAAGGGAAGGTTCACATTCATGTCTGGGTAAACTTGGTACCACCTCACTAACTGTAGTGTGTGACAGGGATTGGAGGCGTGAAGATTGAAATAGTTACTACCTGCTGAGCCTCCTCATTGCTCGGCCTTTGCCTTCAGGCAGATGTTTTGCACTGAGTGGACAGAAATATTAATTAATTAATTCAATTCATACTTTTTTTTTTTTTTTTTTTTTTTTTGCAGTACGCAGGCCTCTCACTGTTGTGGCCTCTCCCGCTGCGGAGCACAGGCTCCAGACACGCAGGCTCAGCGGCCGTGGCTCATGGGCCCAGCCGCTCCGCAGCATGTGGTATCTTCCCAGACCGGGGCACGAACCTGTGTCCCCTGCATCGGCAGGCGGACTCTCAACCACTGCGCCACCAGGGAAGACCCCAATTCATACTTATTGATTGTCACTAAGGGCAAGGCTCAATGCTGAGTGCTTTGGGAAGGACACATATGAATAGAAAACGACCCCCATCCTCAAGAAACTCACTCACTATGAAGCAGTAGGACATATATACAAATGACCTAGATGCACACACGTCGTCTATGCTATATGCAAGATAGAAAGCTCTAAGTTCCACAAGTGAGATGCAAACAAAGTATTAAGTGATGTGGAGGAGAAACAAAGTTGCTCTTTCTTTCACTGGCTGGGCAGTGTTACTAAAAACTTCATGGAGCAGGGAGTACGTAAAGTGGACTGAAAAGCATGGGTAATATTTGACCACAGAGAGCTGGAGGGAAAGCCGTTCAGGAGGAGACGGTGAGTGGTTCAATGTAGCTGGAAAGTTGATGGCCTTTAAGGGGGGTGATGACAATGATGATGGTGATGATGTTGATGATGATATAACCACCACCACCACCACCACCGTAGCTAACATTTAATAGACTCCTACCATGTACCCATACACTGTGCTAAGTATTTTACATGTTTGTCTCAACCTGTGAGATGGGTACTGTAATATCTGTCTTGCAGATGGGGAAACTGTGGTTCAGAGAGATTAATAACCCAGTTAGCAAATGATGGAGCTGGGATTCCACATAGGTCTGCCTGATTCTAGATAAGTGTTAACCCCTAAGCCAGATGGGTAGGCCATAAGGAAAAGTAAGGGATTTACATTTAGATGAAAAGTCATGAATAGTAAATTTAGTACTGAGTTCTCAGAGCTGTCATTAGGAAAAACGAAAAGACCTAGATCCCTGGGGAAAAAAAATCTTGCTACTGCATTCTCACTGGAGCAGAGATGTATCAACTTTCTTGATTCAACATGACCATTATTACACTTTTGACCATATTCTCTCAATAGAAGTATACCTACTCTAACATGTTTGTGTATGTTTGTGCACACATATATGTGCTTTGGTCCTAATATAGTATGTATTTTATAAAACATACATACAAATCAATTTAACATGGATGAAGTAAAGGTAAAAATACTTCAGCAACATAATTTTTATTTGTTAGCAGTGTTGGAGAGGGTGTAGAGGAAAGGGAACCCTCTTGCACTGTTGGTGGGAATGTAAATTGATGCAGCCACTATGGAGAACAGTATGGAGGTTCCTTAAAAAACTAAAAATAGAACTACCATACGACCCAGCAATCCCACTACTGGGCATATACCCTGAGAAACCATAATTCAAAAAGACACATGCATCCCAATGTTCATTGCAGCACTATTTACAATAGCCAGGACATGGAAGTGACCTAAACGCCCACCGACGGACGAATGGATAAAGATGTGGTACATATATACAATGGAATATTACTCAGCCATAAAAAGGAACGAAAGTGGGTCATTTGTAGAGATGTGGATGGACCTAGAGGCTATCATACAGAGTGAAGTAAGTCAGAAAGAGAAAAACAAATACCGTATATTAATGCATACATGTGGAATCTAGAAAAATGGTACAGATGAACAGGTTTGCAAGGCAGAAATAGAGGCACAGATGTAGAGAACAAACTTATGAACACCAAGGGGGGAAAGCAGAGGGTGGTGGAGGTGGTGGTGGTGGGATGAACTGGGAGATTGGGATTGACATACATATGCTAATATGTGTAAAATAGATAACTAATAAGAACCTGCTATATAAAAAAAAAATAGGGGCTTCCCTGGTGGCACAGCAGTTGAGTGTCCGCCTGCCGATGCAGGGGACACGGGTTCGTGCCCCAGTCCGGGAAGATTCCACATGCCGCGGAGCAGCTGGGCCCGTGAGCCATGGCCGCTGAGCCTGCGCATCGGAGCCTGTGCTCCGCAACGGGAAAGGCCACAAGAGTGAGGGGCCCGTGTACCACAAAAAAATAAATAAATAAATAAATAAAAATAAAATAAAATTCAAAAAAAAAATTTTGTTAGCAACTCAAAAAACCATTTTTGCCTTCACAAAAGAGAGGCTTTTAAATATTTATTATTAAGCTTAATCAAGTTTTATAAATACTGGTTGGGTTTCACATAACTTCAAGCCTAGTTAAAACACTTGCAGACATTTGCTTTCTAGTTCTGCATGCTTTGTTTTTAATGTCTTGCTAATCATCAAGATTTCATACCATCACTGGCTAATGTCTCAAGTCATAATAGACGCTTAATGCAAGGTTCATCATTAATGATTGCGGGTGTCAGTCCTTATTTTAAATAAGTTTAAAAAGAATAACTTTGAGGTCTTTTATTGGTTGACCTTTTGGAAATGAAGGCGTCCATGTTGTTCACTTGTGGTGTGACTGGTGAAGAGCTTGTCAAAGAGTGAAAGCTGTGGGCTCTGCCATTTTCTCATGGCTTGTTGGGGCTGGTGTTACTGGCAGTACTTTCAATCTGTGGTTTCTTTCTGTGAATCTTTTGCAGTTTTTTCAATGATTTGAAGGTTAAGTTAGTTAAAATTACATACTGTGATGCATCCAGCCACTTAACCAGGCACAAGGAAACAGAAAAATGTTCTAAAATGCTGAACGCAAACCAAGGGCTGAGGATAGATACCTCTCTCAGCCTTTCAGGAAAGCTCACTCAACCTTGAGTGTTGCGGATTGGGTGAAAGCTCTAGGTTAATCTGGATCATGCATATTTATTAAGCTTAATTAATTTATTCTTAAGAAATAGGTAATGATAGCCCGATGGTCTAAATTCCTACAGGATTCCATTACTGTTGAATCATCAGAATTGTGTACCTTGTCCATTTCTTCATGATTTAGGCTTCTGGAGAAAAATATGAAAGAAGGAGGGACAAAAGTATTCAGATAATATTATTTCCTCTAGAAAAATCTGAGGTGTGACTCATAATCCCTGAAAAATTCTCCTGGAGTTTTTCTGGGCAGGAGTGACTAAATGCTGCTCTAACTTAGAGGAAGGTATGCATAAATATTCATTATTTCTATATATTAGGGTTGAAGAACTCAAACATTTACAGGAAATTAAATCCTATTTTCATTAAAACTCCCCTGTTTGGAATCTTGAAAGTGGATAGCCCTGACATTTAAATCGGAACCCACTCCCTTCTTTATTCTGTTGACCAAAGTAATACTAGGAAAATAAGGGAATTATCTGTTTACCATAGTGATACCATCTATACCCAAGCATGCTAAACCAAACTCCAGAGCCTAGTGGATGAAATATCTCCCTTCTGTGTTGAGGCCACCAGGTTCAATTCCTGCCGGGATGGTAGTTTTTTCAATTAAATTTCCATTAACTTTTCGCCTCTGTGTCATTAGACACTAATTCTTACATGTGGCAAAGATGAAAGCATAAAAGGAAATATCTGATTCATGCATCATGTTGCTGACAAGTGAAATGTCATGATGACAGCTTTTTAATGTGGGAGATAGGGAAGCCAGCGAGGGGACAGTTCTCTCAGACCTGACACTGACCACGGCTTAGGAGTGGTGGCAGCTGCAGCTCAGGAAGGCAATTTGGAAGATAGCGATCTTGCAGTGGGAGCGTTCAGGATGACAGATGCTGGGATGGGAAGAAGAGGCTGGGTGGAGAGAACAGGCTGCAGTAAGCCTGCCCCACGGGAGGAGCAAGTCCCGGAGACACATGTTCAGCAGAGGAGATGGAGGGGTGCTGGTGGCTTGGAACAGGCTGGTATGCAGCGGGGGAAAGCAAACCTCTTTCGCTAAGGAGAAGAAAGACTGGGAACCTTAGAGGCAGCCCACTTGGTTAATACCTGTATTCTCAGATGAGCTAAAGTTCAAGCAACCAGAGTTAAAATATTAAGAAGAGTGTGTGGCTAAGAGGTACAAAGGAACAGGTCACATATTTAAACTTAGAAATGGAAAGGGTTCCCAGGGCACAGATGAAGACATTGAGAAGCAGGCAGAGGTTACAACAATTTTGCAAGAAGGGAAAAGATAAAAAGACAAAATCCAACCAAACACAACCCAAAACATATGTTTGCTAACAATGGGTGGTGTGGAGAGAGAGTAATAGTTGATGCTCAAGAGAGCTAGCCCAAGAATTTTCAAGAAGTACCCATATTCTTTCAGGTTTTTCATGGAAATACGAGTAAATGGTTTTTAGAATTCCATTACACAAATTTTTACCAAATGAGCACACAGAATTTTAAAAAATAGAGGCAAAAGAGATTAAGGACAATTTATTCATTAGGGTTTGTCTAGGTTTACAAGGACTGGATAATCCAATTTTTAAATTATTCCATGTTTTATTTGAGAATCCAGAGTAAACAAAAACGATTGTACATACACATACTTACAAATGTACATATACATACATGCATAGTCTGTGTTTTTTTTTTTTTTTTTGCAGTACGCGGGCCTCTCACTATTGTGGCCTCTCCTGTTGCGGAGCACAGGCTCCGGACGCGCAGGCTCAGCCGCCGTGGCTCACGGGCCCAGCTGCTCCGCAGCATGTGGGATCTTCCCGGACCGGGGCACAAACCTGTGTCCTCTGCATTGGCAGGCGGACTCTCAACCACTGCGCCACCAGGGAAGCCCGTGTGTATTTGTGTATAAGAAATAGAATCAACTTTTAAGCACTCGTAATAATTCCTAATATTTATTGAGTGCTTACCTCTCCATGCACTTTTTAAAACATGGTACATCTCTTATAACAATTACTCTATTAAAGAGGAACTTTCTCTCTCTTTTACAGATGAGAAAACTAAGGCACGGAAGCTCAAATCCAAGTTCACAGGGTCTGTATGTGGTAGAGCTAGGGTTGGGAACCACGCATTCCAGTTCTAGAACCCGTGTTTGTTACCACGACTTCGTGGAATGGCAGTTAATAATAAAAAGAATTACATCTGGAATATGTTTAACATTTATATTTGAACATAGCTTTGCCAGCTGTTCTGAGAATATTTACTTCAAAATAAAATAGTGGAGTCCAAATTGAAGTTAAAAGGCTAAATTGATTCGAGAGGAACTACTCTTTTTTTTTTTAAGGCTTGAAGGAAACCACATCACTTTTTAGAAGGATACGAAACATCAGTTTAAAGTAAAGTAGGCTTGTTTCAGCAACATTCTGTTGAATTCTTGATTAAGAATTAGCTAATGCTCAGCCCCCTGCACTGTGTGTGTGTGTGTGTGTGTGTGTGTGTGTGTGTGTGTGTGTGTGTGT
>NW_020837978.1:11181594-11182806 GCF_003676395.1 Aethalodelphis obliquidens | reverse complement strand
TGTGTGTGTGTGTGTGTGTGTGTGTGTGTGTGTGTGTGTGTGTGTGTCTGTGGAGTTCTGGAGTCTACTTTGGAGTCAACCTTATTGCTTCCATCTGTGCACTGACAGTTGGAAGGCATCTCATGACTTTGGTCTGTACATAGTTTTGCTTTTGCTTTGCCTTTGTGGGCACCGACATCTCCTAGGAACCTGGGCCCCCAAACCCTTGTGTTGGTTAGGCATGCACTTGTCCCCGAGTAACAGGACATCCAGCTCACAGTAGCTTAAACAAATATGGGTTTATTTTTCTCATGTAGCAAAAAGTCTGGAGTGAGGCAGCTGCATCACTCCAGACTTTTTGCTACATGAGAAAAATATTGGTTTAGTTGCTCAGCATTATTCGAGTTGGCGTCTCTGCAGTGCTCTTAGCCTTTCCTTCATGTTTGTGAGATGCAGTTGCAACTCCAAACATCCAAGGCAGGCAACGGGGGGAGCAGGCAGCAAATCTTCTTAGAAGACCTTGTGCCCTTCCCTTCCATCTCTACCTCCAGGGACTTGGCTGGGACTGGGTCACCACTGGCTGCAAAGCAGGCTGGGAATGTATCTGGGCTGCAAAGGAGAAGGGCGTGGATCTGGGTGTCGAGTAGCTAATCAAGAGGTTGCCCTCGCACCTCAATAGACCTTCTAATTTAAGGAATAACCTGAATTACAGAATCGTGCAATAGATAATCAAAAAAATTTCAAGCTCAGGCTTTAAGTCAAATTAGACTAAATCATATATTTTTCTTTTATAACCCTTTTATAACATGCAGCTTGATCTCTTAAACATTTGGCCCTAAAATCTTATTTTAAATGTTCATTTTCATTGTCAGGAAGAAATGACTTCTTAAGCAAGAGTAAACCTCAGTTCACATCTTCTCCAGATGATCTCAGATTCCAGATTGTTTGATTCCAAACCAGTGAGATTTTACTACACTTCACCTGTTTGAATAATGTTTATTTCTGCATCTGTGCTCACTTGGATGAGATTTACAGAGCAGAGCTCAAGCAAAATTACCTTTTTCATGGAACTTTAAAAAAGTCAGCATTAACTAGTATTATGTTTCATTTTTACTCACTAGCATGTCTTCTTGGAAATGCAATTAAAACAAAATTATGCAGTCTTAGGGCTTCCCTGGTGGCGCAGTGGTTGAGAGTCCGCCTGCCGATGCAGGGGACACGGGTTCGTGCCCC